>NC_135638.1:2202500-2502500 GCF_053574225.1 Canis aureus | reverse complement strand
GGGATGAGTGGTTACGTATGTGGCTCATACCAGAGTTTTAACCTGTTTCCTATAGTCTAAGTAGAGTATGATACTGTTGGTAGATCTATTCGGTTGAAATACTAATTATCATCCATAGTGGCAGTTTGTCCATCTTTTGATCCTGTTTGTTCTAACTTGCATTTTAGTATGCAGCCGATGATGGACTTGTACACACAAATGACCAGGCCAGGACTCTACCCAAAGAATGGGTTTGTATTTAAGGGCCCCAGCAGTTAGACCATCCTCAGAAAAGAAGGTAAGGCACTATGATGTGAAAGCTAAATCAAAAAGGGCCAAATAGAAATCACGAATCTGAATTTTTTTTTTTTAATAAATTGGGTGAGAAGTTTCCCTTTTTATCAGGTATGATGTAGGAGTGTCAGAAATCCTGGAAGAAATGGGAGACTGGAATTTAGCGTGTCATCCAAGGAGACAGTATCAAAGCAACATTTATGAATATTAATTATACGCTATTTTGAGCTAAGGGAAAACTTTTCCATTTGGAAATTTATTTGCTGTTTTTCATGTGGAATGCAGACTGGGTATGCCTTTTTTTTTTTTTTTTTAACTGTGATAAAAATCACGTAACATAAAATCCATAATTTTTAAGTCTACAATTCCTGGCATTTAGTGTATTCACAACATGTGCAACCACCATCTCTATATAGTTCCAAAGCATCTTCATCTCCCCAAAAGGAGACCCCATGCCCATAATGTAGTATCTCCCTATTTTCCTTCCCCGTGGACACTGGCAACCAGTGTGCTTCCTGTCTGCATGGATTTGCCTGTACTGTATATTTCATATAAATGGAATCCTATGATATTGACTCTTTTGTGTCTGGCTGCTTTTCACTTGACACATTTTTGAGGTTGATCCTTGTTATGGCATGTAATAGTATTTCATTCCTTTTTGTGGCTGAATAATATTCCATTGTATGGAAAATACCGCATTTTGTTCATTTCTCTACTGATAGACGTTTGAGTTTGTGTCTACTTTCTTGCTATTATAATAGCAAGTGCTGATATGAATACTTATGTACACATATTTGAGTACCTGTTTTTAATTATCTTGGGTATGCATCTAGGGGTGGAGTCACTGAGTCCTACGGTAATTCTATTGAGTTGGGTGTACTTTTTCCCTCTTTTCTTTTTTTAAGTAAGTATGCATAGCATATAATTAACCATTTTTCAGTGTATAGTTCAGTGGCATTGAGTACATTCACATTATCATGTAACCATTACCACCAGCTAGCTCCGTCTTCTCAACCTGAATCTCATTTCCCTCTTCCCTCAGCCCTTGGCAACTACCTTTCTACTTCCTGTTTCTATGCATTTGACTATTCTTAGTACCTCGTAAATGAAATAACATAATATTTGTCTTTTCATGATTAGCTTATTTCCCTTAGCATAATATTTTTAAGGTTCATTGTCTAAATCTAGAAGAAAGGGATCCCTGATTGTTTTTGAAAATAGTGTTTTCGGGCAGCCCCGGTGGCGCAGCGGTTTAGCGCCTCCTGCAGCCCGGGGTGTGATTCTGGAGACCTGGGATCAAGTCCCACGTCGGGCTTCCTGCATGGAGCCTGCTTCTCCCTCTGCCTGTGTCTCCACCTTTCTCTCTTTTAAATTTAAATAAATTTTTAAATAAATTTAAGTAAATTTTAAATAAATTTTTAAATAAATTTAAAAAAAAAGAAAAGGAAAAGAAAATAGTTTTTTCATTGATAACCTTTTCTTAAAGGATATTGGCTTTCTGTGTGAGACTGCTTGAGAGAAGGTAATAGAGGGACATGGTCAGGAATTGGTATGGCTTATTAATTTCTTTATTTTTTATGATTGGGCTTGCTGAAATTGGTTTCCTGGCATACCATTTTTAATGTTATCATTTTCATGGCTGAGGATCCTATGGATTTTAACCATATGGATTCTAAATTGGAAAATGTGGTTCCCAATAGTATAATGTTGTTCTTGAGAAATGACAATTGGGATCTTAGACTCTCCTTTAGAAGTTTTAGAAACCCCAGTTCTGGAATGGAGGTGATGATTCTCTGTGATTTTCTGTGAGGTTTCAAGATCTCTTGGGTACCAGAGAACATCAGGCCCACATACTTTGCAGTGGAAGGTGGGCTATTTTCTAGTTTAGCTCACAATGATGGGAGCACATTATTTCGGCCTTTTGTTTTAAGATTTTATTTATTCGAGAGAAAACAAGAGGCGGGGAGTGCAGAGGAAGAAGCAGACTCCCCGCTGAGCAGGGAGCCAGATGTGGGGCTCAATCCCAGGACCCTGAGATTATGATCTGAGCTGAAGGCAGCTGCTTAACTGACTGAGCCACCCAGGCATCCCTATTCCAGTCTTTTTGATACTCTTTTCGGTATACACTTTGTCATTTAAAATATTTTTTTTGGTTTTTTGTTCTGTTTTTAAGATTTGATTTATTAGAGAGAGAGGCAGAGACCCAGGCAGAAGGAGAAGCAGGCTCCATGCAGGGAGCCCGATGTGGGACTCCATCCCCAGACCCAGGATCACACCCTGAGCCAACGGCAGTTGCCCAACTGCTGAGCCACCCAGGCGTCCCTACCATGAAATGTTCTTTATTTAACTCTTAATGCTGTTTAATGGATTTGATAAGCATACTATCTATGTAGCAAAATGAATATATTGAATAAGAAATGGCTAGAAGTGAAACTTTTTGCTATTACATTAGAAATATCTGGGGTGCCTGGGTGGCTCCGTTGGTTAAGAATCTGCCTTCAGCTCAGGTCATGATTTGGGGGTCCTGCGATCAGGCCCCATCCCACCTCCCAGAAGGGAGCCTGCTTTTACTTTTCTCTCTGCTATTCCCCCTGCTTGTGCTCTCGCTCTCTGTCAAATAAATAAAATCTTATAATTAAAAAAAAAGAATATCCTAAATTGACTATAACCATTACTCACCTTTGATTCTATCTTATGCTTGGGGTTATGATAGAATAGCAAATCAGATGCCCTGTTAAAATCCAGATTTTTGCATTTTATTATTCTAATTTTAGATTAATCTGCTTTTATGTTGAGAATTTTAAAAAATTCACATGAATTACTATGTGAAACACTTGGCATAAGTAATAAGTTACCTCATTTAATGATCTCAGTAACCCTGGGAGGTAAGGATCACAGAAGTATTGCGTGCTCATTTTTAAAAATTTGGAACATATAGACAGGTACAAAGAAGTCTCTAAAAATTCCGCCCTTCAGATATAACCACAACGAATATTTCTTTCAGCTTCTTTTTTTTTTGTATGCCCTCATGCAGTTTGGACCTAGTTTCTCTCCCCTTAACCTTATAGTGTGACTATATATTAATAATCAGATGTGTCATCACCAGTCATCTGTTATACCAATAGAGTGCCCTGTGCTCTCTAAGCAGTTTTATGCGTCCAGTGCTCCTTGGGCCTCATCACAGCACCGTGAGGCATCAGGGCAGGTACCCCATGCTCCATCTGATGGATGAGGACGTGAAACCCAGGAGGCTGGATAACATTCAGAGTCATGTAGCTTATGACCAAGTGGACCAAAAGATCCATCACTTCTCGTTTCAGACTTGGTACTCTTTTTTTTTTTTTTTTTTTTTTTTAATTGAGCAAATAAGAACATGCAGAGTCAGTACTTGTAGTGGACTGAATGGTGGTCCCAAATGTGTGTGTGTGTGTGTGTGTGTGTGTGTGTGTTTAAGATATTTATTCATGAAAGACAGAGTGAGAAGCAGAGACACAGGCAGAGGGAGAAGCAGACTCCATGCAGGGAGCCCGATGCGGGAATCGATCCCGGGACCCCAGGATCACGACCTGAGCCGAAGGCAGATGCTCAACCGCTAAGCCACCCAAGTATCTCCCAAATAGATGTCTCAATCCCTGGAACCTGTGACTGTTACCTGGCCCAAAATGTAAATTAAGGATCTTGGGAGGAGGGGTTTATCCTGGATTCTCTGGGTGGGCCCTTAGTGCATAGAGGCAGAAGGAGAACAGGCAGATGGAGAAGAGGAGACAGTGCAGCTCTGGAGGCAGAGATTGGAATAATGCAGACGAAAGTCAAGGGGCACCTGAAGCCCTCAGAAGCTGAAAGAGGTGATGAATTTTCTCCAAGAGCCTCTGGAGGGTGTGCAGCCTGGCTGACGCCTTGATTTCTGACTTCTGGCTGCCAGGATTGTTTCAAGCCACCCAATTGCAATGATTTTTTAAAAGACTTATTTAATGGGACGCCTGGGGGGCTCAGTGGCTGAGCATCTGCCTTTGGCCCAGGGCATGACCCCAGCTTCCTGGGATCGAGTCCTGCATCAGGCTTCCCACAGGGAGCCTGCTTCTCCCTCTGCCTGTGTCTCTGTGTCTCTCATGAATAAGTAAATAAAGTCTTTATTTAAAAAAAAAAAGATTTACTTATTTTAGAGAGAGTGAGAAAGCGCACTTGTGGTTGCAAGTTGAGGCGGGGAGGGAGAGGATCTAAGGCAGACTCCGTGCTGAGCAGGGAGCCTGTGCGGGGCTCAGTCTCCCACCCCTGGGATTGTTACCTGAGCCACGATCCCGAGTCAGAGGCTCAACCACCCCCTGAGCCACCAGGGCACCCCGAAATTGCCGTCATTTGTTACAGCAGTCACAGGAACCTGGTAACAATAAAAATGTCTTGAAAGAACAGGGATCCCTGGGTGGCTCAGAGGTTTAGCACCTGCCTTTGGCCTGGGGCATGATCCTGGAGTCCCGGGATCGAATCCCACATCAGGCTCCCTGGGTGGAGTCTGCTTCTCCCTCTGCCTGTGTCTCTGCGCCTCTCTCTCTCTCTCTCTCTCTGTCATGAATAAATAAGATCTAGAAAGAAAGAAAAAAAAGAAAGGAAGAAAGAGAGAGGGATCCCTGGGTGGCGCAGCGGTTTAATGCCTGCCTTTGGCCCAGGGCGCGATCCTGGAGACCCGGGATCGAATCCCACGTCGGGCTCCCGGTGCATGGAGCCTGCTTCTCCCTCTGCCTGTGTCTCTGCCTCTCTCTCTCTCTCTCTCTGTGACTATCATAAATAAATAAAAATTAAAAAAAAAAAAAAGAGAAAGAAAAAAGAAAAGAAAAAAGAAAAACCGCGTCGTTGCTGTCACAGTGTCCGGGAGCAGTGGTGAAGCCCACGAGCAGCTCAGGTGAAGTTCCGCTGCTCCACCTTCCCGCGTAGCTTTGTCCGATCTTTGCTGCCGACCCCAAGAACTTCTGGGCTGTGTCTTTTTTGTCCTAAAAGGCCCCCGAGGGCAGCTCACTGGCTCCTGGAGATGCTCCTGGGGAAGGAGAGTTGGGGGCTGGCTGGGGGAAGCGGCTCCTACGGAGGCCACACTTGTGGGTGCCCCTGACCCCTCCCCCCCATCACCCTGGTCTCCAAGCTGACACTCCCAGTGCATCGGGGGGCCAGGGCCAGCTCACAAATTTAAATTTGTCAGCAGATGCTTGTGTATGACCATATTTTGCGTACGTGGGAGATGAGCGTTTAGAGGCGCTGCTTCCCTGCTCTGTAAGATGCACGTGAGCATCACTTCTTCGCATGTGACCCAACCTTGCTAGGGGGTAAGCATCCGGTGGATTAATGTGTAAACAAGTCTGGCACACTGTAAAGTCC
The DNA here is from genome assembly GCF_053574225.1 of Canis aureus. Taxonomy (NCBI): domain Eukaryota; kingdom Metazoa; phylum Chordata; class Mammalia; order Carnivora; family Canidae; genus Canis; species Canis aureus. Next base: position 2,496,863 of record NC_135638.1, on the reverse strand, counting down.
TATAGGTAGACAGATAACTATTTTGTTGCTGTGATCACCATCATCATTACAGGAGCAGTGCTTGTGACTATGAAGTTCCGGACATTATTCAGATTTCTACCAATTTTTCCATTAATGTCCTTTTTCTGTTCCCTGTTGCAGCTACCTGTCTCCGTGGCGTCCTCTAGTCTGGGTTAGTTTCTTGGTTAGTTGTTTGTCATGACCTTGACAATTTTGAGGTATTCTGCTCTCGAGGTATTTTGTGGGTGCTCCTTCAGTTTGGATTTGATATTTTTCTTGTGGCTATACCAGGGTAATGGGGTAAGAATAATAGAAAATAATAGAATAATATTTACGTAACAAATATATAATTCATTTACTATAATAAAAGAACAATTATGAAAGGATAATACCATAGAGGTGATGGTATCCCAAATATCCCCTCACGTGGTATTTGGGTTATTATACCCACGTGACATTACTGGCGGTAATATTAATCTTCATAATTTGCTGAGTGAATATCTTGGTCCATTTGGGCTGCCGTCACAAATTCCATGGATTGGATGGAACCACACCTTCAAGTTCTCACAGTCCCGGAGGCTGGGAAGTCCAAGATGAAGTGCTGACAGTTTCCTTTGCTTTTTTGTGAAAACTTTTGTCTGTACTAGGTATTTTTGGAGGCTCTTACAATCTGTTAAGCCTGGTTATTTCCACAACAGTTGGGTTTTGTGGAAAGACAAAACAAGACCCAACAAACAAAAACTATGTCGCTCTCGTTTGGAGGGTATCTTCTATACCTGGCCTCTTCAGTGTATCGTTTAGATGGCTTTGTGGATGAAAATGATCTGTCTTTTGTAATTTTTAATTATTTTTTTTTGGATCAGTATAGTGACTCATTTTAGTTTCTGGCCAAAATATCCAATGTATCTTTTGGATAAAGAAGCTTTCAAAAGTAGACAGGATTTTTCTCTTTCTCTTCCAACTAGTATTTATAATATTGGGCAACAATAGCTAAGTAAATGCTTATTGTGGATTTAAGTAACAAAAAGGCTATCAAACAAATTTTCTTTAAGGAATCGGAGTGTTATGGGTTTTATTTTATCTTACATATGAGGAAGAAGAAACTGTTCCTTTGTCCTAACAAAGAAATCTCACAAAAGACTTAAATTTTTCAGAAAAGAGATTTCAGAATTACTATAAGGAAATAAAATATTACAACTAATCAGAACTGTAGGCTTTTTGAGGGGTCAGCTTCATGCCACAGGGCTTAACACCAATTGGTGAAATCTGGATTTTTTTTTTTTAAGATTTATTTATTTTTAGAGAGCATGGGGGGAGGGGCAAATGGAGAAGCAGACTCTCATGCTGAGATTATGACCTGACCTGAAATCAAGAGTTTAACATGTAGCTGACCGAGCCACCCAGGTACCCCAAAACCCAAATATCTTAAAAGATTTCTTTGGGGACACCTGGATGGCTCAGTGGTTGAGCGCCTGCCTTTGGCCCAGGGGGTGATCTTGGGGTCCTGGGATTGAGTCCCGCATAGGGGTCCCCACAGGGAGCCTGCTTTTCCCTCTGCCTGTGTCTCTGCCTCTGTGTGTGTGTCTGTCTCATAAATAAATAAAATCTTTATTAAAAAAAGATTTTTTTTGTACATGGTACTTTCGATGACAGTATGCAAAATAAAACATTTTTTAAAACCGATTTCACTGGAAAGGAATGACAGATTTGTGAACATTTGCAGTTGTAGCTCAAAATTGTCTTTGCATAATAGTTTCCTGTTTTACTGTCCACTTTTCTGCACCTAAAGGAGAATAGGAAACTTTAGTTTTTTGTTTGTTTTGGAGGTTTTTGTTGTTGGGGGGGGCAGTTGGAGGTTTTTCAGGGTTTGTCTTTTGCTAGCAGCTTAGAGTCTACAGTTTCAGTGCTAAATACTAAAATTGCATTAGATACTACTGGGATTAAAAAGCAGGCTTGAGAAGGTTAGACTTCTAATTTCTTTCAGACTTTTCTACATTTTCACAGAATATGAAGGTATAATTTTCAGCAAATAAGTTGGTTTCTTACTAGAATAACAATAATATGAGCTGGGAATGAGGAAGTTTTAATTTATTAACTGATGACAGACCCAGGGTTGACGGACTTGCCTGAATCCAAGGGCTTACTCTTGGCCAACCTCTATCCATGACGTACTCCCAGCAACACTTGGATTCCTGGGAGTCCAATTTAAGTCCAGAAGCAAGCCAGGAACTGAGCTTCACTGGCCTGGCCTTAAGTCCGTTTCAGAAAACACCATTGCCAGAGACATACAGGGCTCTGATTGGTCGTGTGTGTCATTGTTGGGCTCCGTTGTAAAGTTGCCGTGTTATGGGCTCGAGGATGGATGATGGGACAGATGTCATTTAAGGAAAATCCAAGTGTTCTTGCCAAAAGTAGGATACAGTAGATCTTAGACAGTTGTATTGCTAGGCCATTGATAGAAATATTATTTGTGGGCAGCCCCGGTGGCGCAGCGGTTTAGCGCCACCTTCAGCCCGGGGTGTGATCCTGGAGACTCGGGCTCGAGTCCCACATCCGGCTCCCTGCATGGAGCCTGCTTCTCCCTCTCCCTGTGTCTCTGCCTCTCTCTTCGCTCTCTCTGAATGAATGAATAAATAAATCTTAAAAAAGAAAAAAAAAAAACATGAAAGCTAGAAATTGGATAATATTAAAAAAAGAAAAAAGAAATTTGTATTTGGTATCCAAGGAGAAGCTTTCGATGTATCGTATTTTACACTGAGCACTAAAATATGATCACTTTGTAAACCACATTTAAAAAAATTTATGAGAGACAGAGAGAGAGAGAGAGAGAGACAGACACACACAGGCAGAGGGATAAACAGGCTCCTCATGGGGAGCCTAATGTGGAACTCGATCCCAGGACCCTGGGGTCATGCCCTGAGCCAAAGGTAGACACTCAACCACTGAGCCACTCAGGCGTCCCTGTAAACCACATTTTAAGGATGAATTCTAACAAATATTTGTTTTTTTAAATACCTGATTCTAAATTTGTATCAATTTTTGAATCTCTTATTAAAGGAAATTCAACCTTGGCTACAATATCAAACTGGCCATACGAACAGGTCTGAACTCTGAAGAGCTGTTCTCGTTTCTATCTGCAGTCCTGTTTCCCATCTATGTGTGAAAGTATGCACGGTATACCCAGTTAAAGTTTTCACTTTAAAGAAGTTTTTGTGTGGTGTGTAAGTGAAATAGCATAATAGAGCCAATCTGCGTTCACATTCTGGACCTGCTGATTAGTGGTTTAATCGCTCTGGGCCTCTATTTCCCCATCTGTATAATGGGGATAACATGGTAATCCAATAGGGTAGTTGTGCGGATAAATGAATTAATCCACAGGAAGGTTGTTAATTAGCTAGTCACTGACATACAGAGTTTCTGTTTCCTATAACGCCATGCCCCGGGGCTTCTTACTCAAATATTTTTGTTTCACATTATTTGAAATTTCTTCTACTAGAATTTAGTTTTTAAAAATGGTCTTAATGGTTTTAATAATGGTATCGAGCCTCTGCTGTCGAAAGAATGCTGTGGTAACGTGGGGACCCAGACTGAGGAATGTCTGTGTGTGAATAGGCGTAAAATGGTCTCTGCACAGAGGAGCTGAGTGAAGGTGAAAACATCCACGTTATCACACGCGGAAATACAAAGGATGGGGAATTGTGGAAATGCCAGCTATGTCCGTGTAAAATAAAAATTTGGGCCACCTTAAGGCTTTTTAGACCTTTTGTAATTCAAAATCATTTTTTTATAGCTGCCAATAATTGAAAAATTCAGAGACTAATATTTCCATTTGTTTTGTTTGTTTGTTTGTTTTTTCCCCAGTGTTTGAAAGATGTGTGGTGATCCCGAAACCGTCAGATACGACAACTTCTAGCAACGTCAGGGGAAGTTTGTCTACACTCAGGCTGCAGTATTTTCAGCAAACATGATTGGACAGTGGGCTTTTGCCCTGTCTTTGGGTAGAGTAAAAAATTTGAGCCAGTGAAGCCAAATCCTTGTAGCAAGCAGCATGCCTGGCTCCTTGCTGGTTGCAAATAGGCATTTAAAATGTGAATTTGAAATCGGGTGACGCCATTACTTCCAGCTAACGTGGCATCATGAGTGTTTCCTAAGTTTTAAGTCTTGGACAAAAAAAAAAATATTAGCGTCTACCATCTCCATGAGGAACTCTGTCGTGGAAGCTTCCTTCGTGTGTTTCCATTGTTCGTTCTCCATCTCCTGGTCTTCTGCACAAGCGTGCCCTCTTCCTAAGTCATTCAAGAATAAGGTCTTGGGATCTTTAAGTCACAAACTTAAGAAAAGAAATAAAACGAATATTTTCCCACTGCCTTGGCCCTCATGATGTCTTGCAGTTAAGCCAATGAAACTTGACTTTTAACACACCTTGGGATAAATCAGAAGATCTTGCGCACCCACCACCAAACATTCATAGCTTAAAAGTCGCATCTTTTTCTTCAGCACGTACCAGTTTGTAAATAAGAACGAACTAGGGGCCAAAATGCGAAACCAAAAATGAAGCAGCTATGTGTAGTTAGTCCTTTCTAGTTTAAACCGTAACGGAACATTGTGGCTTCGTATGTGTTATTTTATATTGTACTTTTCCCATTACTGATGGTTTGGACTTTAATAAGAGAAATCCCATAGTTTTTAATATCGTAAAATGAGACTATTTGAACAGTGTATTCTAGAAAGCAATATACTAACTGAAGTGAATGCTTGTATATATTAAGATAGAGCCTTAAACCTTTCTCTCTAATGCCTTAACTGTCAAATAATTAAGACTTTTAAAAGCATAGGATTATAGTCAGCATGCTGGACTGAGAGGTAAACACTGAAGCGGTTAGAGCAGCTATTGATGCTGTCAGTGTTTAGCACTATGTGTTTAGCTACAAAAGTGCAATATTAGACACTAGCTAGCTAGTACTGCTGCCTCGCGTAACTCCAAAGAGGAAAATAGGATCTGATTAAGTGTACATGCGTTTCTTAAGTTCCTCCTGTTGTCCTTAGCGTTTGGATGCAATGCCCTGCAGATTTATGTGGCTGCTATTTTTATTTACTTTGCATTACTTTGATTAACATCTTGAATGGAGAGCCAAACGTTCCCTCTTCACCTGACCAGCAATGGCCCTTTAACTGCAGTAGGAAAAAAAAAAAAAAAAAAATAGAAAACCATTTTGTGTGAAGATTGGTGACAACCGGCACTTAAGATCAGAAAAAGAGTTGTTTATACCGGATGCTTTAAGATGCTGTCTGCCCAAACCTCTGAAAGACTTTAAGATAGGAAGTAATACCTAACCACAATACCATTGAGTTTTCGTAGAATTGTTACATTTGATAATAAAAACCTGCCTGTTTAATCTCAAAATGTGTGTTCGTGCTTATTACTGGAAGAGTTAGGGTCATGGAGGAAGGGTAGGGGTAAGCCGTCTTTTTCCAAGGTGGTAAGCTTTTGTTTTGTTTTTTTCCCGTTTGCCATAAGGATTTGTAAAAGCTATCAAGGATAAATGCACTCCACATACAGTTCTTTTTCTTAAGATTTTATTTATTCATGAGAGAGGCAGAGGAGCCCGACGCGGGACTCGATCCCAGGACCCCGGGATCATGGCCTGAGCCAAAGGCAGACGCTCAACCACCGAGCCCCCCGGGCACCCCCCAGATACAGTTCTAACAAGCACCTTTAAAACATAAATCATTGAAACTTTGATCTTGAAATGTTTAGCTGTTACAGAAACTGTTTTGCCCTTGCAGGGTATCACTGGTGCTCCGTTTGACCACGTAAAAACCCACATAAGCCCCGTAGAGCTAGCAAGACCTAGCGCCTTGCCTCCGGGTCCCACCCGGGGCTCCCTGGGCTCCCAGTGCTCCTTGCCGGCTCCGAGTCCTGCAATCTTCTCAAATCCGAATTCTCGCTGGTCTTCAGGGCCCCGGTTGGGTCTTGCCCGAGCTCTGCTGCTTGGGAGCCGGTGTGTTGGCATCACTGGGCCCTCACCAGCTTGTTGCAGGCCTGAGTGCATCGCTCCCACTCGAGACCATGATCCCCATGACCCCCCGGCGGGAAGTAAGCCTGCATTTCCGTCTGTCCGGCTCCTTTCTGGCCCCTTTCTGGCCCCTTGCGGGATGCGAAGCGGCGGCCACCGGGGAAGGGTGCTCAGCCCTGCCTTGCCCATGCCCCTGGCACCTGACCTCACTGCGTCTCTGCCGCCCTCCACAAGGGTGCAGCTCTCACCACCTTCCTCGTCTCTGCAGGCATTTAACATCGTCCAGTCCCCCCCCCCTTTTTTTTAAAGATTTTATTTATTCATGGGAGACGCAGGCAGAGGGAGAAGCAGGCTCCCTGCGGGATCACGACCTGGGCCAGACGCCAACCCCTGAGCCACCCAGGCGCCCCTATTCCCATCCCTGAACCAAAGAGTTGTCTGTGCTAAGCTCATTGTTCCATTCACCTCCCTTACATAGCACACATGTACACATTTTTTTTTTTTTTTACAAGCTGTAATTCACTTTTATTTTTCTTACAAGAAAACTATGCGGTAGCCACAGCCGGAGCCTGGGTCCTCTGTGCGGAGACTCTGGTGTGGGTCTTTACAAGGTGGTCAGTGAATTCCTGATAGAGAGACTTGGTGAACACAGTCTCTTTCCAGAGATCAGGGGTGAGATAGCTGTAGGTCTTGGAGATCGCATCAAAAGTAGCCTTGGCAAAGTTCCCCAGGTGGCAGTGCAGCCCCTGGCCGAAGTGTAGCCGTCGTCAATACCAGCCATCATCGTAGCTTCTTGGGCACAGGGGCTGAGACAATGCCAGTGCCCCTGGGGGCAGGGATGAGACGCACCAGCACAGAACCACAGCGACCAGTCATCTTGCATGGGACAGTGTGGGGCTTGCCGATCTTGTTCCCCCAGTAGCCTCGTGGCACGGGGACGATGGAAAGCTTGGCCAGGATGATGGCCCCACGGATGGCAGTGGCTACCTCCTTGGAGCACTTGACGCCCAGACCCATGTGTCCGTTGTAATCTCCGATGGCAACAAATGCCTTGAACCTGGTCCGCTGGTTCCGCCCATCTTGCCTCACGTCCCTTTCCATTTTCCCCGTTGTGTTATTTTGGAGCAAATCCTTTGGGTCAAGTTTAAAATGGGGCACCTGGCGGCTGCAGGCCAGTGCTCAGTTGGAAGCACGTGGGACTCTCGATCTCAGGGTCGTGAGTTCGAGCCTCATGTTGGGTGTAGAGATTAATGAATAAACAATCTCCAAGTTAAAAATTGGGCTACCCTAGTAGTAGAAGAACCGAACTGAACTGGTGTGGCCCCTGGGTGGCACAGTTGGTTAAGTGTCTTGCTTAGGTTCAGGTTTGATCTTGGGTCCTTGGGGTCCTGGGGTCCTTGGAGCCCCGGGTCAGGCTGTGCGCTCAGCAGGGCAGTCTGCTTCCCCCCCTGCTCCCTCTGCCCTGGCTCATGCTCTCTCTCAAATAGATAAAATCTTAAAAATCACTGAACCGAAAAAAAAAAAAAAACTGATCCGCTGGAAATAATCTGTTTTTGGGTGTCTTCGGTTCAAGGCTGAATCTGATCTGTTCGTGCTATAGTCTCTGTGCTGATCCAGGGGGACCAAGACTAGACAGGAGATGATCTAAGCTCTCAAGACCGGAAGGCAATCAGGATGAACCTCGAGAGCAAGAGCACTAAGTGGGTGCCTTGGGGAGAGAACTGGTTTTCTACCTTAGTCCTGCTTCCTTGGTGTGGAGAGACACCGTGAGAGCCAAGATCCCAAAGCGTGGGCCTAGTGGGAAGGAAAGGTTCAGAAGCAAACTGCTTGACTTGCCCCGAGCTTAGACCTAACTTTTGTCCTTCTTTCAATGTAGTTCAGCACGATTCCATCTGGTGGACCGTGGAGGGATATTTAGAGCCAAAAACCAAGCTGGGAGTCATTACGTTGGAAGAGTAAGGTTTGGAGACGGTTGATGTGGTTACCACTCCCACTTGCTCCTCCTCCTAGCACAGCACACGCAGTGTCGCGGGGCAGGGCTTCACGGTGCTCCTTTGGCCTTTCTACTTAATCGCCAGCCTGCCACTAAGTCACCACCTGAATTATTCAGTAGCTGCATGTTGTTGCTGTTCGAGGAGTGAATGCAGGTAAATGGGTAACAAAACTTCTGGTTACACACCTGAATCTGAGCCAGTGTTTTATTTTTTTTATATTTTTTAAAGATTTTATTTATTTATTCATGAGAGACACAGAGAGAGGGAGATTGAGAGAGGCAGAGGGAGAAGCAGGCTCCATGCAGGGAACCTGATGTGGGACTCGATCCCGGGTCTTCAGGATCACGCCTGGGGCCAAAGGTGGCGCCAAACCGCTGAGCCACCCAGGCTGCCCTGAGCCAGTGTTTTATAACCCAAACCCGGATGGTAGTAGAATTCAACAGCAAAAAGCACATTTAAAAAATTAATGTAGGGCTCCTGGCTGGCTCAGTCGGTGGAGTGTGCAACTCTTGATCTCAGGGTCGTGAGTTTGAGCCCCGCATTGGGTGCAGAGATAAGTCAAATAAAAAAAACTTAAAATGTGTATCGCTTCTCAGCCTTTTGGCTAAGATCAAGTGTCATATGTGTTCTATCAGTTTAATATCTGATACGTCTTCTCTCCAAGGACAATATATTAAATGGGTTTTTGGAGCAGGGAGATGGAATAGGAGTTTGCTGTGTCCACTCTGGGCACCGTCCTGCTCTTGCAGGTATCCAGGAACAGCGCACCTCCTCCGGGACAACAGTGGGAAAAAAGAAAAAATCAATGTGAAATTCTCGGCTTGTTCTTGTAGCCTTCCTTGTGATTCGCTCTTCCCTTCCTTTTTAAAATTTTTTTTTAATTTAAAGATTTTATTTATTTATTCACGAGAGACAAAGAGAGAGGCAGAGACCCAGGCAGAGGGAGAAGCAGGCTCCACGCAGGGAGCCCGACATGGGACTTGATCCTGGGACCCTGGGGTCACGCCCTGGGCAGATGCTCAACCACTGAGCCCCTCAGGCGGCCCTGAATGAACAAGTTTATGTTCATTCCTGAAGGTGAAAACAAATGGGATTCTAAAAAATAATAATAATAAAAAAGGTAACTCTATACAGCTTTAAGAATGTTTATAAATTTACTCAAATTAAAAAAAAAAGAATGTTTATAAATTTAAATGTTACTAAATAGCAAAAACTGTTTTTCTTTAGCATCATTAAAAATGTTAAAATATATCAATCCAGTTATTTGTGAGATGCTTTTTATATTGAAGTCCACATCCAAAGAGAGACACAGTTTGGTATAAAATGCACCTAAATGTGATGATTTTGGCTGCTTCTGCCGCCTGCTGGACATGCAGTGCTACTGGCTCCTCGGGGTCCTATTCTCAGCCCCAGGGTTTATCTAAGATTCCAAAAGGATTTTAAAAATTTCTCTCTAAACCCCTGGGTGGTTCAGTGTCTGCCTTAGGCTCAAGTCACGACCCCAGTGTCCTGGGGTGGAGCCCATGTCGGCTCCCAGCTCAGCGGGGAGTCTTTCTCCCTCTCCCCTTCCACCTACTTGTGCTCTCTCAACTAAATAAAATATATATATTTTAAAGATGTTATTTATTTATTCCTGAGAGACAGGAAATTATTTATTCCTGGGCCAAAGGCAGATGCTCAACCACTGAGCCACCCAGTCGTCCCTCCACTAAATAAAATCTTAAAGAAAACATTATATTTAAATCATGTCATAATTGATGGACTTTTTATGGTATTTAAAAAAATAAATGTTATTCCAATTCGCCTATTACACATAAACTGTTATGTTGCTGAGTCATGATTTTGGTGGAAAACAATTTCCCTCCCCAAATCATTATGCTCTTTTGGTTTTAAGATACCTATAATTTGGAAGTGTGATTAGTTCTCAACAAGGGCAGGTCTAGATATGCCTGGTAAGTCATCTGCCCCGGCGGAGCAGTAGTGCAGTGTTAGCTCCAGGAGTGCTCAAGGCCAAGCCAGGTCCGGCCTGAGCGCTTCACAGCCTGCTGAAACAGCAGAAACAGCTTGATATGTTGGGGCTCTAGAAATGACAGATTCTTCTTCCGAGTTAGTGCAATTGAGGTGTTCCAGGAGCACCTGCTATCTCAGTGCCTTCCCTCTAGCATAAGAAAGAATTTAATCTGTTAATGACATGTTCCCAGAAAGCCTGAAGGTGGGACACCTGGGTGACCCAGGGGTGGAACATCTGCCTTCAGCTCAGGTTGTGACCCCGGGGTCCTGAGATCGAGTCCCACATCGGGCTTCCCGCAGGGAGCCTGCTTCTCCCTCTGCCTGGGTCCCTGCCTCTCTCTGTGTCTCTCATGAATAAATAAATAAAATCTTAAAAAAAAAAAAAAAAGAAGCCCTGAAGCAAAAACAAAACACCAGGCCAAAATGAAGAAAAAACTAAATACTCAATTAAATGGGAATTTCAGACAAATAGCATAATTTTTAGTATTAAATATGGCCCAATATTACATGGGACATAGTTATACTAAAACATCCCGTATTTTATCTGGCAACTCTAAGATAATTCAAATCAATTCAATTTCACAACTATTTTGAGGGCTTACTATCTGAAAGAAGGGAGGAAAGAATCTTGGTACAAAGTCAGCAAACTATGTCTACTAAAATAGAAGCTTTGCTGAGAAATTCTCAATAAGAGACCACTAAGTACCAAAAATGTTTCACTTTTATTAATTTATTTTTTATTTTTTTGTTTCACTTTTATTAATGAGTATTGTTTCATATGACCAGTTTGGTCAAAAATCTCTTCCTAGAGGAGTTTTAACTCTAGAAAAACCTGAACGCCAGAAAATGTCCTAAGATACCTAATATGTTCAGTTAAAACATATAAATAGAACACACATTTTTAAAAAAGATTTTATTTGGGGTTCCTGGGTCACTCAGGGGCTGAGCATCAGCCTTCAGCTCAGGGCATGATCCTGGGGTCCTGGGGATCCCCTGCAGGGAGCCTGCTTCTCCCTCTGCCTGTGTCTCTGCCTCTCTCTGTGTCTCTCATGAATAAATAAAACCTTTTAAAAAGAAATAAAAAAGATTTTATTGGAGAAAGAGAAGGAGCACAAGCAGGGGAAGGGCAGAGGGACAGGAGAGGGAGAAGCAGACTCCCCACTGAGCAGGGAGCCCAACGGACACAGGGCTCGATCCCAGGACCCCAGATCGTGACCTGAGCCAAAGGCAGGTGCTTAACCCACTGAGCCACCCAGGCGCCCCTAAAGAGAACACACATTATTATATATAATTGGGAGGATTATACATTTCATAGTTCGACTCTGCTTATATGCCTGTCAGTGGAAAAGGACAGCACGTCCTTATGAGGAGTGACCATAGGGAGAAGGTATTCAGGAGGCTGGGAAGCCACAGCTTCAAACAAGGAGGACGAAGTGAGGCGTGAGGCGTTTGAGAAACAACCGCAGGAGCAACTGACAGTATCACCCTTCATCCCCTTTCTAAAGACAAGGTAAGGGGAAGAAAAACCCTCATTAACCTAAAATCACAATCAGAACTAGTGAACAGAATAGCTTCAAACCAAGGGGTTTGTTCTCATCGATAGTGCCGAATATACAATTTATGTTGGTCTAAGTCACACCTACATCATCATCAACTTTTAAGTCAATCTCCAAAATATTTGTCTACAATTGTTTTCAGAGAGTTGAAAGTATGGGGATCAAACATGACCACAACACAAGCCTGAATATAATAGTGGTAAGGGTGTTACATGTTTTCAAATCTGAATTGATCACATTTGGTTCAGACTTCACAAAGGAGATGGTGTTTGAGAATAATGTAAATATGCTGCTAACCAATAGATCATTAAGGCTTTATTTTTTTTTTCATTAAGGCTTTATTACATAATAACGATAAAACAAAATTCCATATCTTTAATAGAAGAAAAACTGAACTGATGCAAAGATTTACTAATTCTGTTCTGTTACTACTAATAAGATGAAGCATTTGGTTTTTCTTTTTATTTTTTGAATTAATTTTTTTATTTTTTTAAAAGATTTATTTATTTATTTATGATAGACATAGAAAGAGAGAGAGGCAGAGACACAGGAGGAGGGAGAAGCAGGCTCCATGCAGGGAGCCGGATGTGGGACTCATCCCGGGACTCCAGGATCGCGCCCTGGGCCAAAGGCAGGTGCTAAACTGCTGAGCCACCCAGGGATTCCCGTATTTTTTAAATTAATTTTAAAGATTTTATTTATTCGAGAGAGAGAAAGAGAGAGTGAGAGAGAGAGAGAGAGGAAGCAGGAGCACAGGGGAGGGGGAGAGGGAGAAGGAGAAGCTGACTCCCTGATGAGCAGGGAGCCGGATGCAGATGTGGGGCTCCATCCTGGGACTCTGGGATCAAGACCTGAGTCAAAGGCAGACGCTTAACCATCTGAGCCACCCAGGTGCCCCAAGTTGAAGCATTTGATAAAAGAATGTTTTTGAAATAGACTTTGCCTGCATTTTGTTGGTTTCAAGCAGGTAAGTCCCCAGGGGTTTCTATTTTATGTTCTTCTCACATCTTGGCAGCACACTATACTTGGCATATAAAAACTACATGATTAATTTCAAAATAGAAACCTCAGGAATCATCTTCAACTCATCACGTATCACGTCCAATTTGTCATCAGGTGCTGTAGATTTTATCACCGGCATTCTCGGAGTCCATTCTCTTTGAACATTTTTATTTCCATAACCTTATTCCGAGTCTTTGTTCCTTACCCAGTGTACTGCAATAACCTCCTAAGCTCCATTTCCATGATTTAACTTCTTAAAACAAAGAGCATTTTATATCACTCCCTAAAAATATCCATTGCATACAGAAGGGATCCTGAAACTTCCAAAGTTGGCAGAAAATCATACTGTTCTTGGAGAGCATATTGCAAATAAAAGACCACTTGAGACAGTGATAGGCCTTTAAGATTGGTCAAGGTGAGGCAAAAGGCAATGAAATGACCCTTCAGACTCTGGACTGGAAACTAGCAGTGCATGATTGCAAAGGTAAGATGATAATCAAGTTATCATCAGAAGTGATCTTTGGGCCATGCGTCCCCTGCCTGTGCCCACCGCCATCTGGGAGCAGCTGGTATTAGAGAATCATGGATTGAGCTGCTGAAAACTCAGGTATGATGTCTGCTGCAAGGCAACATCTTGAGCACTTAGGGTTCTATCTTTTCAGATTACATATATATTTTTTGGGAAAAAAAGCCTATTTCTCTCAGCAAAATGAGAGATTGGGGGGAAATAGAACATTCCATTGTCAGTTTCCTTATGTGGAAGTCTCACAGTTCAGGGAAGAACAATGGGGAACGCAGTCAGGATTCCACTGATTCCTTTTTTTTTTTTTTTTTTAAAGATTGCATTTATTCATTCATGAGAGACACAGACAGAGAGAGGCAGAGACACAGGCAGAGGGAGAAGCAGGCTCCATGTAGGGAGTCCAAATGGGGACTCGATCCCAGGACTTCAGGACCAGGCCCTGGGCCGAAGGCAGTGCTAAACCGCTGGGGCCCCCCCGGGCTGCCCAGGATTCCACTGATTCCTAACTCAAGACTAAATAGTGATCTTTCTTCTTTCATGATTCCGTTTCCGTTTAAGAGGCTGTTTTCCCTCTGTGCCCGCTGCTGTTTAGAGCAGGCACATTTGCAGGTAAGCCCGTCACCTGGAGGGGATCATGACGGAACTGTAGGAGGAATGGCCATCACCCCAAGACTCTTGGAAAACAGTGGGCCTCGGTGGCCACGTGCTGTTCTCCAGGGAGGTGCAGCTGTCGCAGGAAGGGTCATCTGATAAGGCGGACACTCCGGTATCTCTTGCCCATGACCATGCCCTCCCCCACCCTGTGGTTTCAAGTCCACACGTTCTGTTCTCTCTGCTTTGATCCCTGTCTTTTCGGGTCTATGCGCAGCCTCTGCCGTGATTCTAAATCCTGGTCCAGTGTTGTTTCCAGGCAAGACATATATACAGGCAACCAAAGGCACAGAAAGCCTTCCTGGAACAGTTTTTTGCACAGCACTGACATGCAATGCACACATCCTCATTGATTTTTCTTTTCAGACTCTCAATGTTTTGCAAACCTGCTGGGTAGAAGTGTGATGTGCGTTAAGCTGTTTTAACTTGCACTTCTGTGGATTCACGTTCTTACACTTCAACCAGGTTCGTATGCACTGAGTTGCCTGTTGTCTTTCACGTCTTAATTTGTAGTTCTTTATATATTTTAGAATATTTCTACGTTGTATATGTGTCAAATGTGTTTTCACATCCTTGATTTTAAATATTTTTAAGGATGTCTTTTATGCCACCAAACATTCTAATAAAACTACTTTTGAATGTAGTAAGCATTCTTTTCCTTCATGGGATGTACATTCCATTGCTCCTTTGAAAAATCTGTCTTGCTGACATAATAAGGCATTCTCCACCGTGTTTCTAACTCCTGGTCCAGTGCTGTCGGGCAAGGCCTATTTAGAGGCAACCCAATGCATAAAAAAAGTCCCTGAAACTGTTTTTTGCCCGACTCTGAAAAGCCATAGCTTCTCTCAAACTATCCTAACTTGACAAGGGCGCTGTGAGGGGAATCCTGCCGCCTGCTCAGAATGGGACGTCCATAATTACCCCAGGACTGCAGTGAGTCCTAGTGCTTTTTTCTTTTTTTTCCATGCTCTAAAACGAACATTTTGTCACTTCCTAAGTCTACTTCTGGATATTGTTGGGGAAAAGTTCCTGGTGTTTGTTGGAGAATGCCCAGATGCAATACAAGCCAGGGCATAACAAGTCAAAACTATGCTCCCCCGCTGTGAGTATCTAAATGCATCCTGTTCCCCCGCATCGACCCTAGTATTAATGGTTCTTTTTTTCTTTTTTAAAGATTTTATCTATTTATTCATGAGACACACAGAGAGAGGCAGAGACTCAGGCAGAGGGAGAAGAAGCAGGCGCCCTGCGGGGAGCCCGACGCGGGACTCGAACCCAGGACCCCGGGGTCACGGCCTGGGCCGAGGGCAGCTGCTCCACCGCTGAGCCCCCGGGCGGCCCTGTTTCTTTAAAGACTATCACGAAATGCAAGTGTATTTAAGCTGTGTGGGGCGTTAAAAGCCCTCGATTCCACCTAGAAGCTTCTCTCCTGTGAGGACCAAGTGGCTCGGAACCCGGGCGCCCGGCTGAGCTCAGCCTGCGGTGCAAGGGCGCGCGGAGGGGTCGGACCTGGGGCAGGAATCCGACGGGTTCTCCGCCTGGCGGGAGCCACACGAGCTGCGGGGGCCGCGGGGATCCCACCTTCCTCTTCCCGGGGGGCGCGGGGCGGGGGGCAGGCGAGGGGCAGGCGGGGAGGCGGGGGCGCAGGGAGGTCAGGGGGTGGGGCGTAGGGTGGGGGCGGGGCGTCGGGGAGGCCAGGGGCGGGGCGTCGAGAGGCCGGGGGCGGGGCCCCGGGCGGCCAGGGGCGGGGCCCCGGGCGGGGGCGGGGCGTCGGGAGGCCAGGGGCGGGGCGATGGGCGGGGGCGGGGCGTCGGGAGGCCGGGGGCGGGGCCCCGGGCGGGGGGCCGAGGGGCGGGGTGGGGGGGCGGGGGTCGGGAGGCCAGAAGGGCGGGGCTCAAGGCGGGAGGCGGGGAGGGCAGGACGCAAGGCGGGGGGGCAGGAGGGCGGGGCGGGGCGGGGCGCGTCGGCCGTGGGCGGTGCCAGCGCGCGTCTGGCCGTCTTCCTGCGCGCGCAGGCCTGGGTGCGCCCGCAATACGCTCCGGGCGTCCTCCGCTCCCGGCTCCCTGGTTCCCGGGCCCGCGGCGGGACGCGGTTGGCGGCGACACCCGGGGGGCGGGTCAGGAAGTGGGGGCGCGGCGGCCGGAGCGGTCCTGGGGCCGCGGAGGGGGTCGGCGGCGCGGGACCCGGAGGGGCAGCCGGGGCCTCCGCGGAGACGATGGCGGAGGAAGAAGGTGACGGCCCCGGGGTCCCGGCGCCAACCGCCGCCCGAAGTCTCGGGGAGGAGGGGCGGGGGGCCGGGGCGCGGGCTGCGGGCGGGCGGGGGGCGGGGAGGCGACGTGCGGGAGCCCAGCCGGTGCCCCAAGTTCTGTCCGCGGGCGCGGGAAGCAGAGGTGGAGCTTAGGGTTGGGAAGCGGGTCGGAAGAGCCAAAGCTGGGGGGCGGGGAGGGGGATGGAGGGGGATGGAGGGGGACGGGCGGAGGGAGTGCGACGGGGAGGAGGATGGAGAGGAAGACGGGTGCGAGGGGAGGGGGATGGTGGGGATGGGGAGGGAGGCGGCGAGGGGGTGGGGTGCAGGGGAGGGGGATGGAGGGGATGGGGAGGGGGGGGCGAGGGGGTGGGGTGCAGGGGAGGGGGATGGAGGGGATGGGGAGGGGGGGGCGAGGGGGAGGGGTGCGGGGGGGTGTTGGAGGGGATGGGGAGGGAGGGGGCGAGGGGGCGGGGTGCAGGGGAGGGGGATGGAGGGGATGGGAAGGGAGGGGTGCGGGGGGGGGGGCTAGCCGGGGAGAGAGCAGCGGCTGCGGGCCGTGCTGGCGCGGGACCCAGGCCCCTCCTGCGGGCGGGCGGCGCAGGTGCGTGCAGGAGCGGGTGGGCCGCCGTCCGCCCCCAGGGCTGTGGGGGTCGCGGTCGGGGTCGGGGTCGGGGCCCGGGCGGGCAGCAGGGAGGCGGGTTCCCGGGGGGCGGGGCGGGGGCCGCGGGGTGGAGGGGATGGGAGGGGCTGGGCGCCGCGGGGGCTGCCGAAGCTGGCCGGGACCCCCAGGGCCGCCGCTAACGAAGTGGATCTTCTCCGTCGTTACTGTTTTTCAAAGGGAAATGCTGCGTACGAGAGAGAAACGGGGAGCCGGAGGGTCGCACCTGCCCGGGGCCGGTGTTGCGGAGCCTCCGGGGCGAGGTACCGTCCCGCCCGCGCCAGCCTCGGGGGCGGTGCACGTGGCGGCTGCGCGGCCCTTTGGGGCCTGGGGCCCGGGGCTGGGCGGTGGGGCGGCCTCCTCGGCCCAGGGTGGCCCCGGTCCCGGCTCGAGTCCCGCGTCGGGCTCCCCGCAGGGCCTGCCCCTCCTCCGCCTGGGTCTGCCTCTCTCTGGGTCTCTCGGGAACAAATAGATAAAGTCCTTTAAAAAGAAATTAGTATCCTGGGGGGAAGCCTGCCGTGTACCTTCTCGAGTGCACTTGTGCATGCGACCTCCCTGAGGATGAAGCTAACCTGAACCGGGAGTGCGAGGACCGAATGGCAAGAATCCAGCGGGAGACGATTTTTAAGAAATTGTTCTCTGTTCTCTGGCTCGCCGCCCTGTCCCGCTGCTCACACTGGCTTCGTATCCACCGCCTCTTTCTTGAGTTATCAGAGTACTAACGCTGTTCTAAATTTAGGGACTCTCTACCTAAAAACAACCTCGAAATCAAGGCTATTTGTATTTTGTAAGGACGAATGTGATTCCATTTGTTATCACTGGTTCCGGTAGGTGTGTGTTTGTTTATTCATTTTTTTAAAGATTTTATTTATACCTGAGACAGGCAGAGACCCAGGCAGAGGGAGAAGCAGGCTCCAGGCAGGGACCCCCACGCAGTACTCGATCCCAGGACCCCGAGGTCACGCCCTGGGCTGAAAGCAGATGCTCCACCGCTGAGCCCCCCAGGCGGCCCTGGTTCCTGTAGTTTAAAACATTTCTTTCTTTTTTTAAAAGATTTTGTTTATTTATTCATGAGAGACACAGAGAGAGGCAGAGACGCAGGCAGAGGGAGAAGCAGGCTCCACGCAGGGAGCCCGACGTGGGACTCGATCCTGGGTCTCCAGGGTCACGCCCTGGGCCGAAGGCGGCGCTAAGCCACTGAGCCACTGGGGCTGCCCCTAGTTTAAAACATTTCTTGACTTTTTTTTTTTTTCTGAATAGTTGCAAATCTGTGGAGTAGGTTGATAAGCTACCTTGTATGTTTCCATGAGCACTTTCATGCTTAAGCTAAAGCATGAAAAAAAAATTATTACTGTAATACTAAGTCTTTAATAATATACATCATGCGAAATGATAAATTATTTTAGGAGATTATAGTTACACTCAAATCAATGTGACGTGGAACCAATGAAAAAAACCATGCCATTTTGTAAAATTTATTTATGGGACATACAGTGAAAAATGATTTTTGATTGTAAAAATCACTGATAATCAAAAAGCAAATACATTTTATATGGAGCAATTAATGGAGTGAGGTTCTGTTAAAATAGAGTTCCATTCAGCAATTTTTTTAAAAAAGATTTTATTTATTTATTCATGACACACACAGTGAGGCAGAGACACAGGCAGAGGGAGAAGCAGGCTCCCTGGGGGGAGCCAGATGTGGGACTTGATCTCGGGACCCCAGGGTCCTGCCCTGGGCTAAAGGCAGATGCTCAACCACTGAGCCACCCAGGTCCCCCCATTCAACAATTTTTTAGTTCCATAAACATTTGAGTGCCTACTGTGTTAGGTGCTGGGGATACAGCAGTCAACAATAATGAGTATTTGTATTTTATTTATCATAATAATTCTTGTAATATTTATGGCAAACATGTCTATGTGTTAGGCATTCTGAGTGCTTTACATTTATTTGGCACTCTACAAATTGTTTTCAAAATACGTATTGTATTAAAATTAGAGTAAATGGGGACCTCCTGGGTGGCTCGGTCAGTTGAGTGCCTTCAGCTCAGGTCATGATCTCTGGGTCTTGGGATCAAGCCCTGCACCATGCTCCCGGCTGAACAGGAGCCCACTTCTCTCTCTCCCTTTGCCCCTCCCCATCATCCATATTCTCTCTCTTCCCCTCAGATAAATAAAAAAATCTTTTTAAAAATGAAACTCTGTGGTCTGCTTTACTTGTATCTAGATGTTCCCTATATCTTTTTTGCTTATCTTCACATTCACTTGGATGTATTTCATTGTCCCACTATTAACTCTGGGTGAATGATTTTTTAAGAATCTCCTCTGGCAAAAAAATGTCTTCCTTGATGCGGTAGAGGGTCAGGTTGTTCACATTGGTATTTCCTGAAAGAAATGTTAGAGCGCAAAGAAAGAAGTGGCAGCTTTGAGTACAGCAGTATTAACACTTCATTTAGAAATTGCTGTTATGTAGTCTGGATGGACATTTGCAGGCCTATTTGTAGCTCTGCTAACTATCTCATGTGGAGAGCCACTAGACCAGAGCCTGAAATAGTGGGTTATTTTTGTGTCTGTGTTATCATTTTCATTTAGTTTGACTTTTTCTTAACAATGCTAAAGATGTAAGAGGGAGAAGAAACTTAAATTCTATCCTAGAGCTTTCCCTATCAGAGTTAATCTAAATCATTCATTGCTTTGGCCTTTGCTGCTTTTCCACCAAGAGATTCCTGGGTTTGCATTTCAATTATGAAGTTATGAGATCAGTATAAAGAAAATTAGGTGAAATCTGGATCTAGTCAGTTTTGTTTCTCGGTGACAGGTAAAAAAAATAAATTTACTTATTTATTTATTTATTACTATTATCTATTTATTTATTTAAAACTATTTACTTAAAAAAAATAAAACTATTTGTTTATTATTTATTTATTTAAAACTAGACTCCATGGCCAGCATGTGCCATCCACGTCATTGCAAATGGCAAGATTTCATCCTTTCTGAGATGATTTCATCATCTTTCATTATAGTTGAATAATATTCTATTGTATATATACGCCACGTCTTCTTTATCCATTCATCTGTCAATGGACATCTGGCCTCTTTCCATATTTTGGTTATTGTGGACATTGCTGCTATAATCATTGAGGTGCATGTGCCCCTAAATCCTCATTTTTGTTGGGTGCTTTTAAATTTTGCTTTATCTCACAGCAGAGGAAAATTAAAAAGGCATCATGAAAAAGAAATACAGTAATCTGTATCAATTGACCCAGATTTGTGTGCAAAAATACTGAAAATCTGGGGCCTTTAGGTGGCACAGTCAGTTGAGCGTCCAGTTCTTGGTTTTGTTTTGTGTTGTGATCTCAGGGTCATGGGATGGAGCCCAGTGTTGGGCTCCATGCTAGGTGCGGAAGCCTACTTAAAAAAAGAAAAAGATATCTCTAGGAAGAAAAGTAGTTAGGTTGAATATAGTAAATTTTTGTTTCATTTAGAATTTAGTTTGCTGGTTTGGAGATACTTTCTGCTTTACTTTTTATTTTTTTAAGATTTTATGTATTTATTTGAGAGAGAGTGTGCACGAGCAGGAGTGAGGGACAGACAGGGAGAAGCAGACTCTCTACTGGGAGCCTGATGCGGGACTCTGTCCCAGGATCCCGGGATCATGACCCCAGCCAAAGGAAGATGCTTAACTGACTGAGCACACAGGCACTCCTGGGTTCCATTTTTTATCAGACATAAAAGGGTAGCCTAATACTGGGAAATTTTCTGACGGCTTCCCACATACAGGGATATGCCATTTCTAATACCTAAACTGTGCAATGGTAATATCACAGCACTGTGAAATTCTGCAGAACTGCAAGATTATTTTAAAAATGAAGTATAGTCTTATGATCAATGTATTGTATTATATTTTGAATGATAAAAAAATTGTTAACCCTTGAATGATGAGTGTGATACTCTCAGGAAACTAGAATAATACACTAATATATTAAATAACACCTTGCTCCCCAGTTATTCTGGAAAGGAGTTTACTTATTTTGGAATATTTTGAAAATAACATTATCTCAGGAGAAGAGCTTATTGATTTATCAGTAGAACTCTGAAAGCACAGCTAGAAGACACAGTCTAAATCTTTTTGTAGGAAAAACAGTTTTTCTGTCTAAATGAATGATTTATTCAATTGTGAAAAGTTATCTTTTGTACTAAAAGGTCTCCAGCTGACTTCTGCCTTAGTATAACAAAAGTGGATTCTTTTGGGTTATAGATTAGAAGAACAACTTGATACACATGTTGCAATAACATCTTAAATATTTTAAGGACCAACAGTAGAACTGCGCCAAAGAAAAAAGCTGAAGTCTTCAGAAAATAAGGAATCTGCCAAAGAAGAGAAGATCAGTGACACTCCAATTCCTGAAAAAGCCCCGAAACGTAAGTTAATTTGGAGTTTTTGTGCTATTACAAGAATGGCTTTTTGTATCCTAGGTATTCTATATTAATATATTTTTTTTAATTTAAAAATTCATTTGAGAGAGAGACAGAGTACCAGCAGGGGGAGAGGCAGAGGGAGAGGGAGAAGCAGACTCTCCACTGACATGGGCATGTTCAGGTCCCAGGACCCTGAGATCATGACCTGAGCTGAAAGCAGACATGTAGCCATCTGAGCCACCCAGGCACCCTTGTTTTATATTAATATTTTAAATGTGTATAACTACTTTGAGATTAATTATATTGTGTTATCAGTCAACTTTCATTGGTTTTGTTGTAGTACAACTCTAAATCTCACAGTTTTACAAAAAACACTTATTTCTGACTAATGTTCCATGTTGTGGCTTCAGGTTGGCTGGTGTAGCTTCATGTGTCATGAAGGAACGCCCCTTACTTGGGATGTTTTCTTGGGCCCGATGAAAAGAGCAGGAGAAGAGGCAGCACTGTCTCTGAAATTTTCTGCTGAACTGGCACTCTGTCACTCACATTCTGTTGACCCAAAGTCCTATAATCAATCCAGAGTGAGATGGAGAAGTACACTCTGACTACAGGGAAGCATTGCAAGCCACATGGTAGTGGGCAGAGATGATTAATCCTTTTATAGGAAAGGACAAAATAAGTGGGAATAATAATATAATAGTCTACCACATTCTTTCCTTTTGGTCATAAATATTTACTTTTCTTCCTCAAACAAAATATACTCACTACCTCTCTGACCCCAAGGAAGATACTCAGTCTTACCCAGTCCTGGCAGCAGTCTTGAGGCCCAAGGTCTTCTTATCTCTGTCAGGGCCAGCTGTGATTCATTCTAGTCCAGAGACCAGTGAATTAAAAAGTTAAGTTATGTGCTTTATGTTAGGGGTCCCCAAGACCACTCCCATATTTGATGATTAACTGGAAGGACTTGCAGGTCTCAGAATATTTACAGCTATGATTTATTACAGTGAACAATACAAAACAAAATCAGCAAAGGGAAAAGGCCAGTGGGCTAAGTCTGTAAGGAAATAGGCATAAGCTTTCCTGATTCTTTTTTTTTTTTTTAATATTTTATTTAATCATGAGAGAGAGAGAGGTAAAGACACAGGCGAATGGAGAAGCAGGGAGCCTGATGTGGGACTCAATCCCGGGACTCTAGGATCATGCCCTGGGCCAAGGGCAGGCGCCAACCGCTGAGCCACCCAGGAGTCCCGCTTTCCTGATTCTTTTCGTAATGGAGTCACACAGGATGCGCTTAACTCTTTCAGCATCAAATTGTAACATTTGTAAAGTTTTGTGTACCAGGGAAACTCAGTAATGACTGCACACAATTGGTTTATTTTTTTTCCCTTAAGATTTTATTTATTTATTAAGAGAGAGAGAAGAGCATGAGCAAGCACACACAAGCCAGGAGGAGGGGTAGAGGGAGAGGGAGACTCCACGCTGAGCAAGGTGTGTGACGCGGGGCTCAATCTCAGGATCCTGGGATCATGACCTGAGCTGACAGCCACCCAGGTGCCCCTGCAGTTTTTATTGGCGGCTGGTCATGTCCCCTCTACCTACCACATACCAAAACTAGATTCCCAGAAGGAAAGCAGCAAACATGAACCACATGGTTTGTACATACAGGTCAGGCACAGTAAACTAACTGATGAGAGAATGGTGGGAACCCTCCTGAAATCCAAGTTCCCAGATTCCAACAAAGAGCTTACCTTGCAAGCAGGCTTTTCTCCACAAAGCAGTTGCAGGGCTGCTGTGTTAACTTTTCTGCACAGGCCCCCTCTCCCAGTATACATTGTTGGACAGGGACAGGATAAGCAAAATAAATGCTTCCATTCAGAAAGAGGAAGAGTGAGAGGCATATCAGCCATTGGTCCATAACAGTTTTAAAATCCTACCAGATGGATATGAGGGCTTCTTACGGGGTAGGGATGTTTCTTGATTAAGCCCCAGTTGTTTCCTTGGGAGTAGCTTCCCAGCTCATTGTACTCTGTGGTTCCTGGTTCCACCCTCTGGAGGTCCTTCCTTTTCTATTATCCTACTGAACTATATATGAGCATGGCTTTGTAGAATGTGCCATCCAGATAGTGCAGCGTTCCCTTCTTACAGCCTCCTTCCGCCCACACACACAGTTTTCCCTATTACTAACATTTTGTATTAGGATGGTATTTTTGTTATAGATCATGAACCAATATTAATACACTATTTTTAAATAAGACCCAGACTTTATTTGGATTTGCCTAGCTGCTACCTAATGTTCTTTTTCTATTCCAGGATCCCACTAATGTTCTTTTTCTATTCCAGGATCCCACATTACATTTAGTTGGCATGTCTCCTCAGACTCCTTTTGGGGCTTTCCTTGTTTTCAGTGACCTTGACAGTTCTGAGGAATCCTGGTTAGGTGTATTTAGGATGCTCTTCTATTGGAATATGTTTGCTGTTTTTCTCATTAGACTGGGGTTATAGGTTTTGGGGAGGAAGAATGCAGAGTTAGAATGCCATTTTCCTCACATCATATCAAGGGTACATACTACCTTTTGATTACTTTTTAAAAATAGAAGTGCATAAATATAAATATCATCTACATCTGATTACTTTTA
The DNA here is from genome assembly GCF_053574225.1 of Canis aureus. NCBI lineage: Eukaryota > Metazoa > Chordata > Mammalia > Carnivora > Canidae > Canis > Canis aureus. The sequence continues at coordinate 2,473,149 of NC_135638.1, read as the reverse complement.
ATATGCTTTTTCAGATGTATTATTTCAGCGCTTTGCAAAGATTTTCATTGGCTGTCTTGCAGCAGTTACTAGTGGTATGATGTATGCTCTCTATTTATCAGCATACCATGAACGGAAATTCTGGTTTTCCAACAGGCAGGTAAGAAGAAAGAATTTTGAGCATATGGAAGTTGTTTTAGTATTTAATTTTAATCTAAGTAATGTGTTTTTCAGGGAGCCAAAATACATATTTGTGATAAGTATGACAAGTGCTTTCTTATTTACAGGAATTAGAAAAAATGTTGTAGGAACTATTTTGAGAACACAGTCATAGCATCAACCTTAAAAAATTTAGTACAGTGTATTTCCGGGCTATGTAATAGAAGCTATGAGAATGCTTTCCTTCATGCGACTCCTTTACGTGGGGCTTTTTTTTTTTTTTTTTTTTTTTTTCGTGGGGCTTTTGATGACAGTGAAATGTTACGGAGTTTAGTCACACTTTCAGTAGTTTTGGTTGTTTCTGTTGTTTACATTTCCAAAACAATCTGTAGAAGTTTTGGTAGTAAAATAGTAATTTTTAGATCATGGGATTAGAATGTTTTGGGGGCTTGGAAATTATTAACATGCATGACAGTATTTATTAAGATGTCTCTTCATATTAGTATGTTTAATGTCTGGTTTTAAATCATGTGTATTCCACAGACCCTTAGTCACTCTGGCTACTTATGTAATTCATAATTTAACCTTTGAGTAAATTTGTTCTCTTTTACAATCAGATACATATCTTTCATGCATTGACAAAATCCACAGTGTTACAGGTTGACTCTAAGAGCTTTTTCCTTTTTAGTCCAAACTGTTTGTTTGTTTGTTTGTTTGTTTTAAGATCTTATTTATTTTATTCATGAGAGACACAGAGAGAAAGGCAGAGACAGGCAGAGGGAGAAGCAGGCTCCCTGCAGGGAACCCGAGATGGGACTCAATCCCGGGACTTGGGATCACGCCCTGAGCCAAAGGCAGATGCTCAATCAATGAGCCACCCATGTGTTCCTGTTGTTCTTATTTTTGAGCAATAGTCAAGCTGACTGGATGTTTTTAAGCTATCGATTGACCTAATCCTCCCAAAACACCAAAACATTTAGCTGATTAATTACCTTTATTGATCTGACAAAAGCTATAACTATAGCATATCCTATTTCCTTGAAAATGTTATACATATTAACTATTAGGAGTTTTCAATACAGGATGTACAGTAGGATTATCTGATGAGCTTTTAAAAAACAACCTCCCTCTCAGATTTTTACATGGGATGGGGGTGGAGGGGTAATCTAGGATCAGCATTTCAAAAGATGTCTAAGCAAATCTGTTGTGTAGGCAGAATCGAGAACAACCAAGAGTTTGAAAACATCGAAGTCATTTTTAAAACACTGTGTATGAGTCAGGAACATTGACTTTACCTGGGAACTTTCTCAGAATTGCAGATTCTCAGGCCCCACTTTAGAAGCAGAATCTAATCAGAGATCTTTTAATAAGATCTCTAGGACTTTCATAAGGACATTAAATTTGAGAAGCGTTGATTAACAATTTACATATTTGAAATCTTAGAAAGAAATCTGTTTCCATTCATAAAGAATCATTTAAAGGAAATTTATCAGATATTTTTGTTAAGGAAATTTATTTAGATTAATAAGCTCTGAAGGAGGAAAAAAAATTCAACAATCAAGTAGATCTGGGAAAGATTTCCTCTTGGAGATTGACAATATATAAGGTATACTGAAACTCCGAAAAGTCTTGCAATAAAGAAATCCATTAATTTTTTTCTTTTTTTTTTTTTTAAGATTTTATTTATTTATTCGTGAGAGACACACAGAGAGGGAGACAGGCAGAGACACAGGCAGAGGGAGAAGCAGGCTCCCTGCAGGAAGCCTGTTGTGGGACTTGATCCCAGGACTCCGGGGTCACGCCCTGAGCCGAAGGCAGGCGCCTAACCACTGAGCTACCCAGGCGTCCCCATTAATTTTCTTTAATGCTGCCTTTGCACAACTTATTTAACCATAGAACTCTTTAGGTAACACCTATTTATATCTTAGGAAATTCTGTTTATCAAACTTAGGAATAAATGCTCTGATATCTTTTGTTTTATATTAATTGATAAATATGCATGAAAATAAAGGAGTTTTGTTTTCAAAGACTATAGATTTATGAAAGCATGGTTTGTCATACAATGCACAAAACTTTTCAGTGTTTTTGGATTTCTTATATTCTTGGTTCTGTATAGCCCAATATTTTATGATAATATTTTTAAAGATTTATTTATTTTGATAGAGACTATGTGTGTGTGCGCGCACACGTATTCACTTGTGGCGGAGGGGCTGAGGGAGAGAATCTCAAGCTGACTCCTCACTCAGCATGGAGCCCAGTGCAGGGCTCAGTCTCACCACCCTGAGATCATGATTTGAGCTGAAATCAAGAGTCGATTACCTGACTAAGCAATGCAGACACCCGTATAGCCCAGTTTTAGGAACTTAAGATTTACTTATATTTCTGGAAGTTCTTTTGAAAAACACTGATTACATATTTGCTACTCTTGAAAAGAGTTAAGGGTTTACAGTTTTGGATATATAGGGAAATAGAAAAAGCAATAGGAAATACTAATTTCTCCTTAAACTTCTCTTTTTATTATAGACTTTAATACCTCAACCATCATTTTTTATTACTTATCTTACTATTCTTGCTGTCCTAAGGGCATTTTTTCTGGTTTTCCTTCTAGATTTTCCTTATACATAATAGGGAAATGACTTATGAGCTGCAATCCATTTTACTTTATTTTTATTTTATTTTATTTTATTTATTTTATTTTAATTTTAATTTTAATTTTAATTTTTATTTTATTTTATTATTTTTTTTATGAGAGACATAGGGAGGCAGAGACACAGGCACGGGGAGAAGCAGGCTCCATCCAGGGAGCCTGATGCGGGACTCGATCCCAGGATCCCAGGGTCATGCCCTGAGTTGAACGCATTCACTCAACCACTGAGCCACCCAGGTGTCCCTAGAATCCATTTTAAACCCTTATGGTTTTTTTCTTTTTAAGATTTATTTATTTGAGAAAGAAGGAGGAGGAGCAGAGGGGCAGGAGGAGGGGCAGAGGGGGAGAGAGAGAGAGAGAGAGAACAATAGGATTTCAAGCTGACTCTGCTGAGCACAGAGCCCTATGCAGGGCTCAGTCTCATGACCCTGAGATCATGACCCAAGCCAAAATTGAGGTGGATGCTAACTGACTGAGCCACCCAGATGCCCCAAACCTTAGGTGTTTCATTAAAATGACTGCCAGATTATTGAAAATTTAACCTCTGTAATGTGGCCACTAATGACCAAAGGAAAATTCAAACATTTCTTTGAATAAAGGATAAATAAATAGCATTAATTTAGAAGAGGAGAGAGAAAGATTGCATTTGAAATTTAGGATACTGGTATTTAAATAATCATTTCATTTTCTTGTAGGAACTTGAACGAGAAATCACATTTCAAGGTGACAGTGCCATTTATTACTCTTATTATAAAGATATGTTAAAAGCACCCTCATTTGAAAGAGGTATGATAACCACATTTGTATTTTTTTCTTAATTAAACTCTACCCCCAACTTGGGGCTCAAACTCAGGACCCTGAGATCAAGAGTCATATGTTCTACCGACTGAGCCAGCTAGGTACCTCCCATGTTTGTATTTTTAATAACAACGTTTTTCTAAAATACATTGTCCTATATGGGAGCCCTTGAATGTGGAGATTTGTCTTAGAATATAAGCATTATTCTTTCTTATACTTAATAAAAACATTGGAAAAATGCACAGTGTGTTATGTTTTGAGATTTTTCTTAGTAATAATTTAAAATATTTAATGAGCTCTGAATGATATATTTAATATTGTAAAAGCAGAATAATCTGGAGAAAAATTTTTCTGTCTCTAGGTGTTTATGAATTGACACACAATAACAAAACTGTATCTCTGAAGACAATAAATGCAGTGCAGCAAATGTCTCTATATCCAGAACTTATCGCCAGTGTTTTATATCAAGCAACTGGTAGCAATGTATGTTTCTTTTGACTTTAATATTTATTTTTTACATATTTACAAATAACTAAAATTATTCAATGTTGTCCTATTATCTCCTCTCTTTTTTTCTAATTAGGAGATTATTGAGCCAGTATATTTCTATATTGGCATTGTTTTTGGATTGCAAGGAATATATGTTACTGCTTTATTTGTTACAAGTTGGCTTATGAGTGGAACATGGCTAGCAGGGATGCTTACTGTTGCGTGGTTCATTATTAACAGGTAAGAAATGTTTAAGTGAAGTTTTACAGTTTTTTTTTTTTTTAAAGATTTTATTTATTTATTTATTCATGAGAGACAGAAACACAGGGAGAGGGAGAAGCAGGCTCCATGCAAGGAGCCCGATGTGGGACTCGATCCCGGGTCTCCAGGATCATGCGCTGAGCTGAAGGCGGTGCTAAGCCACTGAGCCACCAGGCCTGCCCAGTTTTACAGTTTTCTTATGGCTGTGGTATTTGGTTCTAAAAATGCCACCCCCCCCAAAAAAAAATAAAATAAAAATGCTACCTCCCAAGTATTCCACACCCTAATCCCCACCTGTGAATATGATGAGGAATCATTCCTGTGATTGTTTAGTTAAATGGCACAATTGACCTTCAGGTAGGAAGATTACCTGGTGGACCTGATCTAATCAACCAGATGAGTCATTAAAGGTAGAGCTCTTTCTCCGCCTGGTGCAGAAGGGGAGGTCAGAGATATTTGAAGCAGGAGATGGATTGCTGCTCTGTTGCTGGTGTGAAGTGAGGAGGAAATGAATTTTGCCAGTAAGCCTGTATGAGAGGACCGCAAGCCCGGGATGAGAACGGCAGGCCTGGCTGATGTTTTGCTTTTAGCTTAGGGAGGCCCTGAGCAGAGTATTCAGACATACTGGGGTAGGTTTGTAAGCTAATAAATGTATGTTGTTTTAAGCCTATACATTTGTGGTCCTTTGTCATGCGACAACTGAAGGAGAGCCCATCTACCTCATATCTCTTTTTTGTCAGACATAGTAACATTGGCATACATGGATATGCCTTTTCTTTACTCTTTTATTTAATTTAAAATTTTTTAAAGATTTATTTATTTATTTACTTATGATGGTGGGGGGGCTGAGACACAGGAGGAGGGAGAAGCAGGCTCCATGCCGGGAGCCCAACGTGGGATTTGATCCCGGGACCAGGATCGCGCTCGGGGCCAAAGGCAGGTGCCAAACCGCTGAGCCACCCAGGGATCCCCTACTCTTTTATTTAAAACTGATGACACAATTTCATGAAAAGAAGGAAGAGGCATCAGATACATTACTATCACCACAGATAAGGATTCTGTAATGATCTATCACAGAGTACTTGGAATTAATAAGCTCATCACTTTTGGTAACCAGAGCAGCCTCCGTTCTTTAATTGTGAGTAAAAAAGAGAGTAGGCAATGAGGGCTTCTTTGAAATGGAAGGCTGGTATGAGAGAGAAATATTTTCTTGGCATTAGTCATTGTCAAAAGTTTATTTTTGAAGGATGAATATTCTTTCATTCCTTAACACTTTTCTCCCCTAAAACTTACCATTACCAAATTTTTTTAAACGAAACATTTCTTCTGTTATAACATTGACCTTTGGGGATCCCTGGGTGGCTCAGCGGTTTGGCGCCTGCCTTCGGCCCAGGGCGTGATCCTGGAGTCCTGGGATCAAGTCCCATGTCGGGTTCCCTGCATGGAGCCTGTTTCTCCCTCTGCCTGTGTCTCTGCCTCTATCTCTCTGTCTCTCTCATGAATAAATAAATAAAATCTTTAAAAGAAAAAAAAAAAAACATTGACCTTTGGCAATTGCCAAATAAAAAATATGATACTTTCAAGTTACTGAGACTCAGCATTAAGGTCTGTGTCTCTTCCTGGGATTTGTCTACACTTAGTCACATGGTGCCAATCATTTGATAAAAGGATTTTTAAAAAATCTTTTTTAGGGGCTCCTGGGTGGCTGAGTCGGTTAAGTCTCTGACTATTGATTTCAGCTCAAGTCATGATCTCAGGGTCAAAAGATTGAATCCTGCTTTGGCCTCCATTCTTGGTGTGGAGCCTGCCTATGATTCTCTCTCCTCCCCTCTCCCCACTCTGGTCGGATACTCTATTGCACACTCACTCTCTCTAAAAAAAAAAATCTTAGAAGTTCTCAAGTACAGCTGTTCAGCTTTATGGATAAAGCATATCTATTCTTATTCTTTTAAAAAATTTATTTTGGGAAGGCACCTGGGTGGCTCAGTGGTTGAGCATCTGCCTTCGGCTCAAGTCGTGATCCTGAATCCAGTCCCACATCAGGCTCCCCACGGGGAGCCTGCTTCTCCCTCTGCCTGTGTCTCTGCCTCACTCTGTGTGTCTCATGAATAAATAAAATCTTTTAAAAAATTATTATTATTATTTAAAAAGTTTTAAAGATTTATCTATTTGAGAGGGGGAGAGAGAGAGCATGAGTGGGGGCAGGAGGAACAGATGGAAAGGGAGAAGCAAATTACTGGCTGAGCAGGGAGTCTGACACGACTGGGGCTTGATTCTATGATCCTGGGATCATGACCCAAGCTAAGACAGAGGCTTAACGGACTGAGCCACCCAGGCACCCCTGGTTTTAAGCTCTCTCTTTTTTTTTTTTTTTTTAAGATTTTTTTATTTATTTACTCATGAGAGACACAGAGAGAGAGGCAGAGACACAGGCAGAGGGAGAAGCACGCTCCATGCAGGGAGCCCGATGTGGTACTCGATCCCGGGTCCCCAGGATCACACCCTGAGCCAAAGGCAGATGCCCAACCACTGAGCCACCCAGGCGTCCCTTAAGCTCTCTTTTTAAAGCATATTTCTCTACTTTGGGCTTTTCATTGATTCATTAGGGGTAGGTCCATTACTATCATTTTTGTTGTTCAAATTGTCACAACTTTGATTAATACAAGTCCTTTCAGGCTGACTGTTGAGTTCTTTTAACACATCTTCATTAATCTTTGAAAGTTTTCTTATTTTCTGGCTCAACAAGATGAGTGGGCTCACCTTATACATTCCCTGCAAGAGATTTGGAATTAGCCACTAATTAGTTCCTTAGAGAATTGATATGGATGCCAGGGGGATAAGATGATTTCTTGTTTAAGTTCCCGTGTACTTTTCTAAAACTCTATTAGGATTCATTGAGTGAATCCTACTGGCTACTACAGATTTAGTAGCCCACTCAAAGTATTTCAGAATTCATAGACTAGAAAGTTTTGCTTTTTTAGAATGAAATATATTTAGTACAAAACTAGCACTGTTTACAATAATGAAAGGATTACTTTCTTAATTATGTGATGTATTATTGCTGCATACCAAGTCACCCTAAAATTTAACAGTTTAAAACAATAAACATTATGTCATAGCTCTGATGGTCAGGAATCCGCAGTGGCCTAACTGGGTCATTCTGGTTCAGCGCCTGTTATTGAGGGTGCAGTCAAGAGTTGCTTAGGGCTGTAATCATCTGAAGACTTGACTCGCCTCAACCACCTACTGCAATCTCATTCATGTGACTTTTACAAGAAGCCTCATCACTGTTTGTCATCACATGAGCCTAGCCATAGAGCTGCATACAACTTGGCTGCTGGCTTTCTCTACAGTGAGTGATCCAAGGGAGTGTGGAGTGAGTGTGCTATAGTGGAGGCCAGATCTATCTATCTATCTATCTATCTATCTATCTATCTATCTATCTATCTATTTATCAATTTTTAAGATTTTATTTAAGAGTGAGGAGGAGCAGGGAGAGGGCAGAGGGAGAGGAAAAAGCAGACTCCTCACTGACTAGGGAGCCAGATGTGAGGCTTGATCCCAGAATTCCGGGATCCCAGCCTGAGTCTAAGGCAGACGCCCAAACGACCAAGCCACCCCAGTGCCTGAAGCCAGATTTCTTTTATAACCTAATACGAGAAACGGTATGACGTTATTCTGCTATATTCTCTTGATCCTGCAGACTAACTCTGGTATGTTGTAGGAAGTAACTACATAGTGTCAATACCTTCCAGACCATCTTGGAGACTGGCTACTATAGGCATTGAACTTTGTTTTTTTAAGTGGGCTTCATGCCCTCCACATGGGGCTCGAACTCAGGACCCTGAGATCAGGACTCACATGCTTGCTTGGGACTTCGGTTATAAAAAGAATTATAGGGATCCCTGGGTGGCGCAGTGGTTTGGCGCCTGCCTTTGGCCCAGGGCGCGATCCTGGAGACCCGGGATCGAATCCCACGTCGGGCTCCCGGTGCATGGAGCCTGCTTCTCCCTCTGCCTATGTCTCTGCCTCTCTCTCTCTCTCTCTCTCTCTCTGTGACTATCATAAAATAATAAAATAAATAAAAATGATTTAAAAAAATAAATAAAAAGAATTATATGTATTTTATATGGCAAAAAAAGAAAAAAGTTGATTACCTTGTTCCAAGTATGGGGGTAATTTTTTTAAAAGTGGAAGAGGAGTGAATCATAATAGTGGTAGGGGAGGTTAAGGGTGTCCTGGGAAGTTCAGTGGTTGAGCATCTGCCTTGGGCTCATGGCGTGATCCTGGGGTCCTGGGATAGAGTTCCCCCATCGGGCTCCCCACAGGGAGCCTGCTTCTCTCGCTGCCTCTGTCTCTGCCTCTCTGTGTGTGTCTCTCATGAAGAGAGATTTTTTAAAGATTTTTTTAAAGATTTTATTTATTCATGAGAGACACAGGGAGAGAGAGAGAGGCAGAGATACAGGCATAGGGAGAAGCAGGCTCCATGCAGGGAGCACAATGTGGGACTCATCCCGGGTCTCCAGGATCATACCCCAAGCTGAAGGTGGCGCTAAACCGCTGAGCCACCGGAGCTGCCCAATAAATAAAACCTTTTAAAAAATAGAAGTTACATTTAAGAATGACTATAAAACTGAATCATAATTGTAGAGAAATATTTTGTTTTCCTGTTAGCTATTTCTAATTTTTAAATAAGATCAATATTTAATAGAATTGCATTTTAGTTACTCATTTTAAAAATAAATAAATTATCTCATTATTTAAAAAAAAAAAAAAAGTCTAGGATCCCTGGGTGGCTCAGCGGTTTAGTGCTGCCTTCGGCCCAGGGCATGATTCTGGAGATCCAGGATCGAGTCCCACGTCAGGCTTCCTGCATGGAGCCTGCCTCTCCCTCTGCCTGTGTCTCTGCCCACCCCAAACCCCCATGTGTCTTTCATGAATAAATAGATAAAATCTTAAAAAAAAAAAAAAGTTAGTCTTTGGCCCCCAAAAAGTAATTGTACATTGATAATAATAAAGAGGTAAAATGCACATGTCCTAAAGGTACAGCTAACAGAAAATTTAATGGTGACACACCGTCCTGGTTCTGTTATGAACCTGGAATACTCATGAAGGTATAAGCTTTTTCCATTTTAGGTGATAGTTTTTCCCAGGAATTCCAGTTTATTGCAAGGCAGTAATCCAGAAAAGAAAGACAATAATACAAAAAAATTAGAAAACCATTTAAATATAAGAGAACAGTTAGGTAAATTGTACTACATCAGTGGAAGGCAATACGCTGCCATTAGAAGTTGTACTGATACTGTGTGTTTTTCAACTTTCACACGTTATACATTGATATGCCAACTGTTTTATGTTATCCAGCTCAGTGTTACTTAAACTTCAGCTCTTTATATTTAAAACTTAATTCTCATGGGTTCTATGTGTTGACTTAAATATTTTGAATTATACTGCTGTGTTTACGTATAAAATAAAACTAAGTTATGCTCTGAATGCTTAAAAGCACTTAGGCTACTATAAAACAAACCAATTTACTAATGAAATAATCAAGGGACACCTGGGTGGCTCAGCAGTTTAGTGCCTGCCGTCAGCCTGGGATGTGATCCTGGGGTCCTAGGATAGAATCCCATGTCAGGATCCCTGCATGGAGCCTGCTTTTCCCTCTGCCTATGTCTCTGCCTCTCTCTCTCTCTGTGTCTCTCATGAATAAATAAAATCTTTAGAAAAAAAAGAACCAACAAAATAGTTACTGAAAAGATGAATTTAATGTGAAAAATGATATTTTGCTAAAACCAGATTTCTATTATTAGCGTAAATAAGGTACCGTGCCAGCAGGTGTCCCTCAGCAGGTTCTTCTGAGTGTGGCAAACCCACACAGGTGGCTACTGTGAGATGATTCACTTTTCATCATGTTGCTTTCTTCAGTCCACTGTGAAATCTTTTTTTTTTATTACAGTGATCAGGATATCATTTTGTTTTTATTTGGCAGTACATCATTTGGTCTTATAATTATCTCTATTTTTTCCGATTAACTCAAGCCGATTGAAGTAGTCCTATGTTGCCAATTAGATTGTTTCTTTTTTTTTAAATTTATTTATTTAAGAGAGAGAAAGAGAGAGCACATGCAGGGAGAGGGGTAGAGGGAGACGGAGAAGCAGACTTCCTGCAAACATGGAGTCTGACCCCAGGACCATGAACTGAGCCAAAGGCAGATGCTTAACTAACTGAGCCACCCAGGTGTCCACCAACTAGATTTTTTTTTTAAGATTTTATTTATTCATGATAGAGAGGCAGAGACACAGGCAGAGGGAGAAGCAGGCTCCACACAAGGAGCCCAATGCGGGACTCAATCCCGGGACTCTGGGATCATGCCCTGGGCCAAAGGCAGGTACTCAACCGCTGAGCCACCTGGGCTTCCCACCAACTAGATTGGAAGTGAGCACTGAAATCTTTGGCAATAGTGGATTACAAGATGGTCACCTAGATGATCCCAGTTATGCTTATACTATGATGTGTCTAAAATGAAAACTCTGGGGGTTCCTTGCTGGCTCGGTTGGTAGAGGCTGTGGCTCTTGATCCTTGAGATCATGAGTTCAGGCCCCACATTGGGTGTAGAGATTACTTTGAAAAAAAAAAAGGAAAACTCAAAATCAAACTCAGAGCTTGCTAATCTTTGTGAATATATCTATGAGCCTATGAACCCTAGGTGATTTAAATAGTTATTTTGAACTGCTCGGGGCAGCCCAGGTGGCTCAGTGGTTTAGCACCGCCTTCAGCCTGGGGTGTGATCCTGGAGATCCGAGATCGAGTCCCACGTCAGGCTCCCTGCATGGAGCCTGCTTCTCTCTCTGTCTCTCATGAATGAAAAAGTAAATAAAATCTTTAAAAAAAAATGAACTGCTGGTTTGTGTTGCTGATAGACTCTGCCACTGGGAAGAAAAAATAGGTCTCATTTGATTTTGTCACTTCCTACTGTTAGCCTTCTGTTCTTCACAACCACCAAGCATGGTGAAGGCAAGCAAGAGTAGCTCAGGTGTTCAAGAAGGTAACAATGGGGTGGCCTGTCCAGGTGAAGAGAATAACTGGCAGAGATCTTACTCAGTTTGTGTTGCAATGACTTCCTTCTTCAGTGCATTTTTTTGTTTTTTTAAAGATTTTATTTATTCATGAGAGACACACACAGAGACAGAGAGACAGAGAGAGAGAGGCAGAGACACAGGCAGAGGGAGAAGCAGGCTCCATGCAGGGAGCCTGACGTGGGACTCGATCCTGGGTCTTCAGGATCGCGCCCTGGGCCCAAGGCAGGCGCTAAAACCGCTGAGCCACCAGGCTGCCCTGCAGTGCAGTTTTAAAGATTCATTGCCCTAATCTGTGACTTGGGCAAGGATAGTGAGTGAACCTTCAGAAAGGTGAGTGCTGGGTCCAGCTTCCGATTCTGGGCTGATGGAGTAGCTGGTAGAGTCCTGAATGGAGTACAGATATCTTTTCCTTCCTCCCCCATTTCCTGCCTTATGACCCATGACTTTCTCATTTGTCTTTAGAGAGTTAACTTTTATAATTTTTCAGGGATAATATTACATGAAAATAGCTGGTCTTTAGAATATATGATGTTCAATTAATGGTATTGGAACAATCATCTGGAAAAGAAATCTTATTGCACAGATACTAAAATTCCAAATGGATTAGTATTAAAAGTAAATAGTGAAACAAATGATTACTATACAGAAACATTGGTTCAAGTTTGTTGTTTTTGGTGCAAAAGGCATTTTTTATTAAAGCAGGGTACTTGACCTATGGGCAGAAATAGCTGTCAACATTGGTTCATGTTTAAAAAAATCTTTGTAAAAGATAATATCAAACAATATAAGTATATAACAATAGAAATTGGTTAATTATGATAAATCTATATAATGATGTGTCATGACCATTAAATATTCTTGAAGTGTATTGATACATATGTTATGAAAAAATGCTCATAATATATCGTTAGGTGAAAAGTACTTCATTATGGTATTATATATATATAAGAACAAGATCTAATATTTACTAGGTTGTAGACCTACACACTGCAAAGTTCTTTACAGCTTTTATTTGATATTCATGTACAATCCTTTTTCATATATATGTATTCAAACATATATACATTCTTGGAAGATAAGTTTTCTTGTAATACTTTTTAAGTTTTAATTGAGGTATGACTGACATACAATTTACATATTTAAAATGCACAATTTGATCAATTCAGGCGTTTAGATAAAACTCATGAAACCATCAACAAAATCAATGTAATAAACATATCTATCACCCCTAAAAGTTTCTTTGCGCCCTCCTGGTAATGCTTCCTTCTTTCCTCTTCTTACCCCATACCTCTACCAACTATTGCACTGTACCCAGAAAATCAGTGATCTACTTTCTGTCATTATAAATTAGTTTGCATTTGCTGATATTTTATATAATGGAATCATACAGCACATACTTTTTGTTTTGTTTTTCTTTTTCACTCAGCATAATTATTTGAGGTTCTTGTATGTTGGGCATATCAATAGTTCATTCCGTTTCATTGCTAAGTAGTATCCTATACCATAATTAGATTGAACTAAGTTACATGTAAATATATTAATCACCATTATTTAGAAGAGTTATACAGCAATTTTCATAATTTTTTTTAAAAGATTCTATTCACTTATTCATGAGGGACACAGTGAGAGAGGCAGAGACACAGGCAGAGGGAGAAGCAGGCTCCCCACAGGGAGCCCAATGTGGGACTCAATCCCAGGACTCTAGGATCATAACCTGAGCCAAAGGCAGACAGTCAACTACTTGAGCCACCCAGGTGCCCAATTTTCATAAAATTTTTAAAGCAGCAGCATCTTTGTTTCTGCATGGAAAAAAGTCATGGAGTGTATGTATGAGTTTCAAATTTAACGATTGTTGGAAAGATACTCTTCTTGAGAATATGTGTAGGAGACAAGTTTCTGTCTGTGCAAATTGAGAAATTTAGGAAGAACCTGGAAAGACATTCTGTATTTGTGATTGTGGAAATTTTTTAAGGTTTCTGGATATATCACATGAAGGACTACAGTAATGGTAATTCCAGGTAACCTGCGGATATATTTTTAAAGATTTTGTTTTATTTTATTTTATTTTTTTAATTTTTTTTATTTATTTATGATAGTCACACAGAGAGAGGAAGAGGCAGAGACACAGGCAGAGGGAGAAGCAGGCTCCATGCACCGGGAGCCCGACGTGGGATTCGATCCCGGGTCTCCAGGATCGCGCCCTGGGCCAAAGGCAGGCGCCAAACCACTGCGCCACCCAGGGATCCCCAAAGATTTTATTTATTTATTCATGAAAGACACAGAGAGAGAGGCAGAGACACAGGAAGAGGGAGAAGCAGGCTCCATGTAGGGAGCCCGATGCAGGACTTGATCCCAGGACCCTGGGATCACACCCCTGAGCTGAAGGCAGGTGCTAAACCACTGAGCCACCCAGGCATCCCTAATCTGCTGATTGAAAAGATTATTAAACTAGATATTAGAACATAGGCATTTAATCCCAGTTGCTCTATGACCTTGTTTAAGTCACATCACCTCTCTGAGCTTCATATTTTTTAAGGGAGGATAAGAACCCTGGGTCTGTCAGCCCTGCTAACTATCTAATGCAGATTGTCCTCTAGAGAAGGGTAGCCATCTCTTTAAGGGAAGTGAGAATGGGACCTGAATCCCATGTCCTCTGCAACAAGCTGTGTCCTTTAATATGAGGTGTCTTCTGCTCAGAGTAGGCGTACCTTTTTCAAGTTTTCACAGAGGCCCGTCTATTCACCAAGGAGTATGTAGCAGCACTAAGCCTTCCTGGAAGGGAGGTAAGGGGAGCTGGATGAGATGCTTAATTGGCTCCAAGGTGCTGTATAGACAGTAGTGGTTCCATCTATGCCTACCTCACAGGATTGGTAGAGAAAACAATGAGATGTATGTGTAAGTGCTTTGAAAAGTATAGTGTTACACAAATGTAAAGTCTTGCTATTTTGCTGTTCATTTGTGGTTTACTTTAGGGTAGATACAACAAGAATTGAATACTCCATTCCTTTAAGAGAAAACTGGGCACTACCGTATTTCGCATGCCAAATTGCTGCACTTACAGGCTATTTAAAAAGCAACTTAAATACTTATGGAGAGGTAAGATACAAATTTAATTGTCACAGTTAATATTGATATATTGCAAATGTGGTGTAAAGTTTTAAACTTAATCATATTAACAGTTATATTCAGTGAAGCCTAATTACTACATAATAAAAGATGTATTTAGGTAGTCTGTTATATAACACTGTTAGTCTAGTCTGATAGATGGTAAATTATTTTTAGGAGAAAGGAGATGTTGTGATATTTCAGTGCAGGCACTTGGTAAATATTTAAGAACATATTATTATTTTAAAAAAACATATTATTTTGATAATCTCTCATTTTACCATTTCTTTCCTGTACTAGCTTTTAGTCATTGCAAGTTAAGGAAATACTAGTGAAGCTACAGAGTGACTACAAATGACAGCAGTGTTAACTTTCATGGTAGCACTGCATATTTTCTGTTTTCTGGCAACCACTGCTCTGTTCTCTATCACTGTGATTTTGTAATTTTGAAAGGTTATACAAGTGGAATTATATAGTATGTTATCCTTTATGACGGACTTGTCATTTAGCCTAATACCCTTGACATCCATCTAAGTCGTTGCCTTGTATCAATAGTTTGCTCATTTCATTGCTGAGTAGTATTACAGCAATATGTATATTTTAATTACATATTTAGATCTTATAGTACCAGTCACATCAGGATTATCGAAGCTCAGATCTTTTGTGCAAATATCTGAAGCCATCTAGAGACATCTGTGGTTGATTACTGAAATGCATTTAATGTGTCAAGTAATATGTATAAAATAGTTCACAGTAAAGGCATAGTTGAACATGAAATGTGCAAGGTAAGGGGGTAGATAAGAGTGCACAGAATTTTGAAAATGTTCAGAGAAAGGAGAAACATAGCTAATTGCCCAGATTATGTTTAATATATATTTCTATCTCATTTCACTGCATGTTCTTTAGAGTAGTTTGAGAATAAACCCTTGGAATTAGCAATTTGCTTCATTATATTATAGCTTTTTCCTAGTATCCTTGAAGTAATATCCACGTGTCCAGTAGATTAAATAGGCTGGATCTAGATCTGAGCCTTCATTGATTTCTGGAACTGGTTTCTCTGGGGATGATGGTTTCAGGCCTTATTATTACAGTTCTGGTTGTTCCACGTTAGAAGTTGCCGGAACACTTTTTCTTATAGCTGTGGTGATCAGAAGAGCAGAAGCTTCTATGTTCTATCAGTGCTGAGCTCTTCTGAGCCTTGCAGCTGGTATTCTTCTCTTACATTCTCTTATTCAGGGTGCTGGAAAATCCCTGTATCTGCTGATGGCCTGAGTGAGGTGTTTCTGACTTTGAAATTTATCATTCAGTATAGTCAGCGTAGTCTGAAAAATTAAGTTTTAGAGAGCACACTTGTTATCTTAGGTTTCTTGACTAGACCCTTATTGCACTTCTCCTTTGCTGTTATCAGAGTAAAGTCATTTGAAATCATGGCTGGTGGAGAAATTGGGAACAAAAATGTACTCCCTGGAGGAAGTAGAGGTTGTTCGAAATATGCTTAAGAGCAGTGGATTTGTCAGATTTGGCCTCTTACTAAGGGATCACTTGAGAGCTGACATTTGGAAGGACAGAAATGATTTTAGCCAGGTATTTTTCAGGCAAGGGCAAAAATCCTTGTGTTTAGTACCCTAGCAAGGAAAAGAGAGTTTTATATGGTTGACAGTATACGCACTGGGGAAAGATAA
The DNA here is from genome assembly GCF_053574225.1 of Canis aureus. NCBI lineage: Eukaryota > Metazoa > Chordata > Mammalia > Carnivora > Canidae > Canis > Canis aureus. Next base: position 2,456,950 of record NC_135638.1, on the reverse strand, counting down.
GGGCACACTTTTGCTGAGAAGCAATAAAAAAAGCAATGGACTTTTTTCCATCGACTCCGTAATAGGCTGAGACATAAACAGACTATTTAGATGGAAATTCTTAGAGAAATATGGAGCAACACAGAAATGAAAATATTTTCTAGGGTGAATGGAGTTACTTTCACAATAACAAAAGCCAGTCAGCCAAGTCTAGCAAAAGCTACCATTTTCTTATATTTATTACTTCACCTGAGATGAAAGGAAACTGTACTAAATTTTTTCCCTTTGTCATCCTGAAATTCTCAATATGATGTCAAACTTTGAAGGACAAGTGGTTGATTTCTGTCTGTGTGCTTTATTTAAGATCTTACTGTTTATGTAAGGATTTCATAATTATTTGACTTAAAAACAAAGTTTCTAGAATTATATAGCTTAAAGAAGAACCAGTAACAGAGCTGTAACTTTGAGGTAACAACCTCCTAGATTCTTATATTAATAAAGCTACTGATACTTAGTTTCTTTCTATTGTTTTCCCTAGAGGTTTTGCTACTTGTTGATGAGTGCTTCAACTTACACGTTTATGATGATGTGGGAGTACAGCCACTATCTCTTATTTCTTCAAGCAATATCTCTGTTCTTGCTAGATAGTTTTTCACTGGAGCAGAGCGACAAGGTATTTTGAATTTTGAAATTGTTATTTTTAAATTCAGAGAAGAAATGCCCTTTCAGTGTTGTATCTTAAGATCATTTAGCTTTTAAGCTTTATTTTGAAATGTTTTAATAGGCTTTGACTTCTATTTCTACTCAAAAGATTGCTAAACTCATTCACCCAGCCCTTTTATTTATTTATTTTTTTTCCCAGCCCTTTTAGAAGCACTTTGAAATTCCTTTTAAAGATCTACTTAAAACATAGGGGATCTCTGGGTGGCTCAGCGGTTTGGCGCCTGCCTTTGGCACAGGGCGCAATCCTGGAGTCCCGGGGATCAAGTCCCACGTCAGGCTCCCTGCATGGAGCCTGCTTCTCCCTCTGCCTGTGTCTCTGCCTCTCTCTCTCTCTCTCTCTCTCTCTCTCTCTTTCTGTGTCTATCATGAATAAATAAATAAATAAATCTTTAAAAAAAAAGATCTACTTAAAAAAATAAATAAATAAAGATCTGCTTAGCCAGAGTCATCTGTGCTTCTCCGTTTCTAGCCATTGCTCCTTCCCTATTTTTTTTTTTAATATTTTATTTGTTTATTCATGAGAGACACACAGAAAGAGGCAGAGACACAGGCAGAGGGAGAAGCAGGCTCCATGCAGGGAGACCGATGTGGGACTCGATCCCAGGACCCCGGGATCATGCTCTGGGCTGAAGGCAGGCACTAAACTGCTGAGCCAACCCAGGCGTCCCCCTTTCTATTTCTTTAAAAAAGAAAAGTGAAATACTCAACATGCACAGAAGAGTATATTATTATATATATATATATTCTATAGGATAAAATATGAGTATTTGACCATCCAGGCCAAGAAATGGAACATTGGAATACCCAGAAGTCCCTCTGATATGCTTTTGAGATTCATCCATGATGATGTACAGAGCTATATTTTATTCATTTTTATTTATTTATACATTTTGTTAATGGACATTTCATTTTTTCCATTTTATTGTCCATATGACAAGTGCTGCTGTAAACATCTTTACTGGCACATAACTGCAAGATTTCTCTAGAGTATATACCTCATAGTGGAATTACAAGTCAAAGGTTATGTGCATATTTACCCTAAGTACCAAGACTTTGTCCAGAATGGTTACAGCAGTTTATATACCTGCTAGCAGTAGTTAAAGATTCCCATCCAGCATTGGTTCCTTTCTTTATCTTTTTCTTTTTTGCCCCTCTTTTATCTTTCTTTTGCTTATAAACATTTATTAAGTATTTGATATATTGCCCAAGCCAAAAATTTGGGAATCTTCTTGCTCTTTCTCTTCTTAATCCTGTGTATTTAGATGCTCCAGAATCCTGATGAATACAAACATTTAGGTTCATTGAGTAGAGAGAATTTAACATAAAGAATCATTTATCAAATATAATGCCCTTATCTTGTAAGCAAAGTGAAATGAAGTCAGAGCCTGGGAAGAAAGCAGTTTGTTTTAGTCTGGCCTTAGATGTCCGTGGGTTTAAAGCTTTTCACTTCGTTTATGAGAATTATTTCTAAGTAATACATTCATTATACGCCATAATATTAAAGATACAGATTGAACATTTGTAGGATACTGTCCTAAATTATAATAGAGCATTTATTTTATAATTGGAGTCAAATCTATTCTAAACAAAACTAATGAAAAAATGTACAATAAAATTAATTTTATTCTCATTCATCTTTTGTCCCAACAGGTTCATGAAGTTTATAAAATCTATATATTTTCTCTGTTTCTGGGATATTTACTGCAGTTTGAGAATTCAGCTTTATTGGTGTCTCCTTTATTAAGTTTAGTAGTAGCCTTAATGCTTGCTAAGTGCCTTCAGGTAATGAGAATTACCTTTTTATCATTCTTGAGATAAATTTTTTAATTGTTAATTTATCATACCTCACTTCGTTGTTCATGATTTTTTTTCTCCACAGCTGAATGTGAAGAAAGGAACTTTTATAGCTAAAATAATGAAAGTGATTAACTTTTACTTGGTGTGTATTCTGACAGTGACACTGAATATTATAATGAAGGTAAATAACTCGGCGTGTGAGATTCATGTAGTAAAGCAAGTTGAATAATGAAATAACTGGGCTAGGGGCACTGGGCGGCTCAGATGGTTAAGTATCTACCTTCAGCTCAGTTCATGATCTCTAAGTTGTGAGATTGAGCCTCACGTCAGGCTCCTCCTCACCGGGGAGCCTGCTTCTCTCTTTGCCTTTGGTTCTTCCCCTGCTCATGCTCTCTCTCTCTCTCTCTCTCACTCTCTCTCTATCTCAAATTAATAAATAGAAAATCTTAAAAAAGAAATATATTGGGCTAAATTTTAATGAGACTGAGATAATAGAGTTTGTACAGTAAAATTTTGAGTTGATCACTATCATATTCACAGGAGAAATTAGGATTCTAATTCTTTTCTAGATATACTTAAAAGATACATTTTAGGGATCCCTGAGTGGCGCAGTGGTTTAGCGCCTGCCTTTGGCCCAGGGCGCGATCCTGGAGACCCGGGATCGAATCCCACGTCAGGCTCCCGGTGCATGGAGCCTGCTTCTCCCTCTGCCTGTGTCTCTGCCTCTCTCTCTCTCTCTCTCTGTGACTATCATAAATAAATAAAAATTAAAAAAAAAAAAAAGATACATTTTATTTTCCACTTAATTGAAAATGTCATTGTTACCCATTTAACTAACATTAAGTAATATAATAAATTGAGATGAGTAAAAGTTTTGAAAAGAGTAGGTAAGTTATTTAAGTCGTAAGATAAGTGGAAATCTTACTACCCTGTTAGGATTTATGATTAACTATAAAGTAATATTACTGACTTAGGTCAGTAAGTCTCCGTGTTTCATAGTTACACCATGTATTATCTAATTCATTTTTAATTTATATTTTTTATTTTATAGTCTTGCTGTGTTTTCTATTTCTAGACAGAAACATATTGCTGTGAGCACAGCTAATAGTTCTTTGTTGTAACTAGTGTTTTTTCTTACAGATGTTCGTCCCACACAAAGAAAATGGGCACATGCTGAAATTCCTTGAAGTAAAATTTGGACTAAATATGACTAAGTAAGTTTTAGATTATATAAAATTTTACCTAACTCTGTATCACATAGGACATAAAGAGCAGAAATAATCCAAGGAGTAGTAGACACCTAATTAACACTTAGAAAATAAATAATTTGGAATAGTGTAATATCTAAAAGAAATAGAACAATATTTTTTCTCATTAAAAAAATCTCATTTAGATGTTTTATAAATTAGATGTACTTCAGCCTTAATAACATCACAGTGTTTGGTGGCCATTTTCTCCTTTGATGTGGAACAGTGATATAATCTAAAGTCAGAATAAATTAAAGATTTAAAATGAATTTAAAAAATTGTAATTTAAAAAAAAAATGTAATTTTAACTACTACATCAGCAAAATGCTTGCATTAAAAAGGGGTAGGCAGGGCAGCCCAGGTGGCTCAGCAGTTTAAGCGACGCCTTTAGCCCAGGGCCTGATCCTGGAGACCCAGGATCGAGTCCCACATTGGGCTCCCTGCATGGAGCCTGCTTCTCCCTCTGCCTTTGTCTCTGCCTCTCTCTCTCTCTCTCCCTCATGAATAAATAAATAAAAATCTTTAAAAAATGAAAAAAGGTAGGCAGTCACATACTTATTTCATAGCAAAGACTCTGAACGTGGGATCATAATAGTGGATTAGATCAGAAGCTGACTTTAAATTCAAGAGTGATGGTGTGCCTTTTGTTAGTTAAATGCATTTTTTAAATCTAAAGTGAAATAAATGACTTATGTACTAATAATGTCCACTTATATAACAGAAAATATGTATTTAAGTTGTTGTGATGTATCACAATTACAAGTGTTAAACACTGGAGAAATTTTCTAAAGTGTAAGTCATATATGGATATCTACTAAGGTTAAAGGATCCCTTAAGAAGTCACATGCTCAAAAAAAAAAAAAAAAAAAAGAAGAAGTCACATGCTCCATAAGGGCAGGGACCATGTCTTTTTCAGGTATATATATATAGGCCTGTATATACAGGCAAGGAAAAATTGGTTATTGATCTCCATAATTGACTGGCCTTTCCCCTGACTTTATCTTTAACCCCAGAAGACTCTAGAATGCACGTAGAATAAAGGGCTGCTTTTGTCTAACATTTCTTAGTTTATGTTATGTAGGGCCCCTTTGCTCAACACATCAGGTACTAGATTTACCTGACAGAGTAATACACTAGATGTTTTAAGACTAAGACATGATGTCTGTCCTTGAGAATATTGACATCTCATTATATAGTTTTTATATAGATAATGACATGAGTGGTATAAATTATAAATACCTTATGCTCAAATGTGCCAACTAGGTATTAGGATTTGTAGTTCATCAGAATTTCAGGGAACATTTCTGTTGAGACAGACTCTCAAGAACCACTAAAGAAATGTTAATTAGTTTTTATTGGATGTTCAGAATACTGGGCCAGGTATTGTGAGAGAGAAAAAAAATGACTATAATCTTAAACTAGCAACTTGTATTAAGCACTAGAAGAGAAAAATAAAGTGCCATGGGGATATAGGGAAAGAAAGATTTGAGACTGAGATATGGAGAAGAATATTCATTAAATTGAGATTTGAAACGGATCTTTTGGAATGCCTGGGTGGCTCAGCAATTGAGCGTCTGCCTTGGACTCAGGGCATGATCCCAGGGTCTGGGATCGAGTCCCACATCAGGTTCCTTGCGGGGAGCCTGCTTCTGCCTATGTATCTCTCTCTCTCTCTCTCGTGAATAAATAAAAACCTTTTAAAATAAAAAAAAATGAAATGGATTTTTTTTTAAAGATTTTATTTATTCATTCATGAGAGAGAGAGGCAGACTCGGCCCAGGACCCTGGGATCACAACCTGAGCCAAAGGCAAACACTGGGCACCATCCAGGCACCCTAGATTTGAAATGGATTTTATAGCATTAGTAACTTTAATAGGTAGATAAGAAAGATGCGATTCATCATATGATCATACATACAAAACATTTTGATGGCAGCCTCTTTGATACAGCTGTATTACTGCTTGGCACATTGTAAAACTTTCACCCAGTGATTTGGAAAGCAGGCATTCTTAGTCCACCCAAGAGCTCTTCTGAAGATCACTCCATCTCTTACATTCATTTCCAGGGCTAGGGATTGAGGATAAGATGGAGGTTACAGATGGATCAGGTGTGAGAATGCAGATAAAACTGCATATAAGTAGGAGTCTTGTTGATCATATTTAGCTTTGGGTCAAAAAAAGTGTATCCATATTCTTAGAGCTCAAAATGTTTGTTTCAAATTTTATGATTTCTGTCTTAATAATTAGACTATTCTTTTTAAAATGTGTCCTAGTTGAATTACTTTTATCCATATAAAACAGTACTATCCAGTAATAATATGAGTCCCATATGCAATTTTCTAGTAGCCACATTTTAAAAAGCCACATTCTTAAAAAAAAAAAAAGAAGAAGAAACAAGGGAATTTAATTTTAATAATAATACATTTTATTTAATCTATTAAAATTTTTAAAAATATTTTATTTGTTTATTCATGAGAGACATGGAGAAAGAGGCAGAGAGACAGGCAGATGAAGAAGCAGGCTCCCTGTGGGGAGCCTGATGCAGGACTCAATCCCAGGACTCCATGATCACAACCTGAGCTGAAGGCAGACACTCAACCACTGAGCTACCCATGCATCCCTGATTATTAAAATCTTATTTTAAAATGTAAACAGTATAGGGATCCCTGGGTGGCACAGCTGTTTGGTGCCTGCCTTTGGCCCAGGGCGCAATCCTGGAGACCCGGGATCGAATCCCACGTCGGGCTCCCGGTGCATGGAGCCTGCTTCTCTCTCTGCCTATGTCTCTGCCTCTCTCTCTCTCTCTGTGTGACTATCATAAATAATTAAAAAAAAATGTAAACAGTATAAAAATTATTAGTGAGCTATTTTGTGTTCTGTAGTCCTTTTCATTCTTTTTTATGTTTGAAATCAAGAGTGTATTTTGTATTTAAAGTATATCTTGGGGGATCCCTGGGTGGCACAGTGGTTTGGCGCCTGCCTTTGGCCCGGGGCGCGATCCTGGAGACCCGAGATCGAGTCCCACATCGGGCTCCCGGTGCATGGAGCCTGCTTCTCTCTCTGCCTGTGTCTCTGCCTCTCTCTCTCTCTCTCTCTGTGGCTATCATAAATAAATAAAGAAAAAAAATAATTAAAGTATATCTTGGGCAGCCCTGGTGGCCCAGCGGTTTAGCGCCGCCTTCAGCCCAGGGCATGATCCTGGGGTCCCAGGATTGAGTCCCATATCAGGCTTCCTGCACTGAGCTTGCTTTTCCCTCTGCCTGTGTCTCTGCCTCTCTCTCTGTGTGTGTCTCTCATGAATAAATAAATAAAAATCTTTAAAAAAAAAATAAAGTATATCTCCATTTGCTTTGGTTATATATATTTTTTTAAGTTTTTTTTTTTATTTTTATTTATTTATTTATTTATTTATGACAGTCACAGAGAGAGAGGCAGAGACACAGGCAGAGGGAGAAGCAGGCTCCATGCACTGGGAGCCCGATGTGGGATTCGATCCCGGGTCTCCAGGATCGCGCCCTGGGCCAAAGGCAGGCGCCAAACCGCTGCGCCACCCAGGGATCCCGCTTTGGTTATATTTTAAGAGCTAATAGCCACATTGTAGCTAGTAGCTACCATAGTGGACACTGCAGATATGGAGGTTGGATGACTGAATTTTTTTTGTCTTCCAGATAAAAATAGAAAGTAATATTTCCTTGAAACCATATTGGGTTCTAGAGATGGTCACATTATTGGATAATAAAAAAGCAGATGTTTTACATTTATTAGGGCAATTTATATTATCTTTATAAAAGGTAGGGCCTTGCTGTTACAAGTGAATAGATTTAGAAATGTGTTGTTTTGGCTTAGTTTTCATTGATATAAAAAATACTCTTACATAGTAGGTTATATCATCTATGATTTCAATTTCCTGTTTTTTGTTTTCTGTAGGAATTTTACAATGAATTGGCTCCTATGTCAAGAATCCCTGCAGGCACCATCTCAAGATTTTTTTTTGCGATTGACACAGTCTTCTTTATTACCTTTTTATATTTTAGTGTTAATTATTTGTTTTCTTTCTATGATGCAAGTTATTTTTAGGAGAATTAAGTAAGTACCTATGAGAATCAATCACATTGCTAATTTATACATTATGAAAGTAACTATTTTTAATATCTTTCCAATATTTGTATATTTGATTTAGAGTTTCTAGATCCATTCTCTAATTATCAACATGTAAAATATTCAATTTTGTTAAAATTGGTAAAATTCAAATTTGTTTTTACATCTAAATATATAATGTCCAAATTTAACGTAGTAAATTGCCTACCAATTTAATCATTTTTACCTACTGTAAGGATATTTTTTTTTCTATTTAGCTTAAAAGAAGCTAGTAGTATAAGTGATTTTAAATTATAAAGACTTCCAGAAAATTTTTGTCATGTTTAAAAAAATAGGTTGTGTATAGTATTTTAATCTTGAGAACTTAGCTATTTAAATTATGATTTAACTATATTGATGAAGTAATCACTAGTTGAGTGATAATTGATTTTGGAAAAGGAACCTAAAAATCTTTTTTTTTTTTTTTTTTTTAAGATTTGTTTGAGAGAGAGAGAGAGAGAACCCGGGTGATAGTGAGTAGGGGGAGGGGCAGAGGGAGAGAGAATCCTAAAGCAAACTCCTTGCTGAGCATGGAGCCCCACTTGGGGCTCGATCTTAAGACCCTGAGATCATGACCTGAGCTGAAACCTAATCGGCTGCTTAATAACTGAGCCACTCAGGCGTCCCCTAAAATCTTTTTTGTCGTATTTCCTGAACTTTCCTGTTTAGTCTTCACTGAGTTCATTGTCTTCAGGTTCTAAAAACCCTGAAAAAAATAGATCTGTAAGTTAGGTATTTGACTAACAATATACTTTAAAATTTCAAGGACCCACCTATATTTTTTTTATGAAGAAACTTAAGATCTTTGATTTTTCAAATACATATTTTCAAAATAGTAAAATACATATTTCCTTTGTGTAGTGGCAAGTCCTTGAAAGAAACCATTACTCTTGAAGATGGACGAATTGGAGGAAGGCCAGAAATAATTTATCATGTGATTCACACTATTTTATTGGGCTCTCTTGCAATGGTTATAGAAGGGTAAGTGGACTTTATTGGATCTGTTTTTACAAAGAATTATCCTTTTTAGTAGTAATAAGTGGATACTTTCAAGAATATATTTATGAAACTATAAAAACTCAAAATCTACAAACTTTCTTAACCTAACTGGGGTTTACAGAGATTGTTATAGTATAATGAACTGACATTTACTTGTTCACTCATTTGCTCAAAAATTATTGAATGTCTTCTAAGGGCCAGGCATTGTACTAAGTGCTGGAGGTACAGTGGTGAACAAAAGTGGATACACAATCTCTAACCTTATGTGACTTATGGCCTAATAGAGGTAACAAACATTAATCACACAAAAGTAAAATTACAACTTTGTTGAGTGAAACAGAATAAATAATGCTGTGAGGCTAAGAGTTCAATGATACCCTTTTCCTTGAAGTTTAGACTCATGTAAAATAAGACATAGGAGTATAAATGATTTTGAAAACCTGATTTCAATTTGAGGCGGAGCTTTCCCCACACCAATAAAAAGCCGTTGTTCAGGCACCAGCTGAGTGTCCTACAATTTGACTTAATTCTGGCACTATCCACCTGGAGATAGCATCAGATTCCACAGTTCAAGGGTTCAGCCCTGTAAGATTCCACCCTACTCCCACTCAGGTGCCAGTTGCAAACCTAGGTTACCTGTGCTTCTAACCAATTGGCTATAAATCAGAAGTTCCCAGGACCCTCTCCTTGGGTTCAATTAATTTGCTAGAGCGGCTCATAGAACCTAGAGAAACATTTTATTTACTAGAGCACCAACTTTATTAGAAAAGGATAGAACTCAGGAACAGTGTGGAACAGATGGAAGATATGCATAGGGCAGAGTTTGTAGGAAGGGGTATGGAGCTCCCCTTACCTCTCTAGGCATACCACTCTTCTCAAGTATCTGTGTGGCCACCAACCTGGAAGCTCTCCAAACCCTCGTTTTCCGTTTTTATGGAGGCCTCATTACATAGGCATGGTTGATTAAATCATTGACCGTTGGTGATTGAATTCAAACTCTAAATCCTCTTCCCTCCCCACAGGTTTGAGGCAGGACTGAGAGTTACAACCCCCTAATCACATGGTTGGCTCCACTGGCAACCAGCCCCATCCTTGGGTACCTTCCAAAAGTTACCATTAACACAACCAGAGCCACCTTTCCAATTTCATCAGTTAGGAAATTCCAAGAGTTTTGGGAGCTGAGAAATCTATTTGGTCATCTGAATGATTCTGATCCTGATAAATGTTGCATTGGAGAACACCTCATGTGTGACAAAAGGTCTCTACTGTTTTCCACCCCAAATTGAGCTTGGTCCTCAAACTTCAGGCCATCCCTTTCGAAAGAGCAGAGCCTTGGGAAGTTTATGCACCTATCTATACCCTTCTTGCAAAAGGAAGATACAAAATGTGGAGGCCTATGTTTGGGCCTATTTTATTTTTAATGTTTGGAATGGATACACTCAGTCTTTTCTCTTGCCCACAAATCAGATAAATCACTCCCATGAGGAGGAGCCATTAAGGTTCTGAGGTAAAGGAATAGGAGGGGAAGTAGGGAGAGATGAAGAGTATTGATCCTAGTATAAGATTTCTCAAGTTAAAAAAAAAAAAAAAAAGATTTCTCAAGTTAAATTTCTTTTTTTTTTAAAGATTTTATTTATTCATGAGAGACACACAGAGAGAGGCAGAGACACAGGCAGAGGGAGAAGCAGGCTCCATGCGGGGAGCCCGATGCAGGACTCGATCCCAAGATCCCAGGATCATGCTGTGAGCCGAAGGCAGATGCTCAACCACTGAGCCAGGCATCCCTCAAGTTAAATTTCCATTAATTATGAATATAGATACTGAATCACATTCGTTTATAGCAGTACCTGTGGTGTTTTCCCCAACAGATAGCATAGCTATTTTCTTAATAACTTTTTATTTTGAAGTCCTGTTTTTACACTTCACAACTTCAAAGTTCCAGTTATTAGATCTCCATTTAATGTATTAAGTACAAATACTGCTGTATAGGAATTTATTTTTAATATTTGATATCAGTATGTCAATATAATTGATTTCCTTTGTACGCCTATGTATTTTATACATTTAAAACATTTTCTTTTAAGGCATCCGTGCATTCATAGACTTTATCAGACTGCCCAAGCCATGATTACTAGGACTCTCTTATTTTTTTTTATTTAATTTTTTTATTTTTAAAGATTTTATATATTCATGAGAGACACACAGAGAGAGGCAGAGACACAGACAGAGGGAGAAGCAGGCTCCCTGTAGGGAGTCTGATGCAAGACTCCATTCCAGGACCCCAGGATCAAGACCTGAGCCAAAGGCAGATGCCCAACCGCTGAGCCACCCACGCTCCCCTGGAAGCTCTTTATTGAAACATGAAGCAAGAATGGTGGTTCACTCTAATAGTTAGCATTTCATAATGCCTAATAAGCGAATGAAGAAATGTATTAAACCATGATTATTATTTTTTTTAAACCATGAATATTTTAAGTGCATGTTTTGATTCTCATTTCATTGCTTGGTAATACTAGAATTTTGATGCATGGTTTGCCTTTTTTCCCCTTTGTATTCTCAGTTTTATTTCTTTCTGCAGAAGAACTTTTTGTTGTTGCCAGCATTATTGTAACCATTCATCCTTGCATCTTTGATTTGCTCAGTAGGCCTATAATACTGTGATCACCTGTTCATGCAAATAAAATACATAGTCGCTCAGAAATTCCAGGCACTCTACTAAGTAGATAGTAGGGATTAAAGAAATATAAAATCTACTCTTTCTTTTCAAAGAGTTCCTATCCTAGGTAAGTAAACCAAGAGTTAGAGCAAAGTAAAGTACTATGAAAAAGGCATACACAAAGGAAGCTTTGGTCACTCAGAGGAGAGGTCCTCAGTTGTAGAGGGTGGGTAGAGGAAGTCAGTTTAAGGAAGATTTCCTAACTGGGGTGACAGCCTTCAGAGATAAATAGAGGTTGACCAGGCTCTCTGTTTTCTTATGTGCCTCTGTGTGTGTGTGTGTGTGTGTGTGTGTGTATGTGTGTGTGTGTGTAATAATCTAGACAGAATAAATATTCTTTGGGAACTAATAGTACAAGATGAATGTGAAGTTAGTATGAGAAATATGTCTGGGGGCCCCCAGGTGGCTCAGTTGATTAAGCATCTGCCTTCAGCACTGATCATGATCTTGGGTTCCTGGGATCAAGCCTCATGTCAGGCTCCCTGCTCAGCAGGGAGTCTGCTGCTCCTTCTCGCTCTGCTCCTCCCCCCACCCATACTTAGGCTCCCTCGTTCCCTCAAATAAATAAAATCTTTAAAAAAGGAAAAAAAGGAAATATGTCTGGAAAAATAAGCAGGGACCAGATGAAGTGTTTAGAAATTTGATACCGTATTTGCTTTTTGGTAAGATCTGTCTGTCTGACAGCAATGATTGAGAAAAGCAAGATTAAAGGAAAATAAGCCAGTTGAGAATTGTAATAGAATCTAGAAGTGAGTAGCAATGAAGGAGGAGCCAAAACGAAAATATTTGGGAATTGGAAACTGAATAAGTAGTAGTAGGGACTGTGGTGGAGGGACTCTAGGAAGAGTTGCAACTCAGAAGCTACAAGAGTTTTTAAAGGAGTACATGATCAGGAAGTAGAAGGCAGAGAGTTAAGTGTGGACTTCAAAGAGTCTCGCTATAAAGGGAATCAGAGTCTAAGGTAGCACTAGACAGGTATGCTTGTGTCAGGAGGGAGAAACTTATGTCATTATGGGACAGACACACTGAGATTGTTCTACAAACCCTGTTAGAACACTAATCATATTTAGGAAAGTTAGGAGAAAAACTGAAAAAGTGAATCAAGACCATACTTTTTTTGTAAAGATTTTATTTATTCATGAGACAGAGAGAGAGAGAGAGAGAGAGAGAGGCAGAGATGCAGGTAGAGGGAGAAGTAGGGTCCCTGCAAAGAGCCCGATGTGGGACTTGAACCCCGGAATCTGGGATCACGCCCTGAGCCAAAGGCAGGTGCTCAATTGCTGAGCCACTCAGGCGTCCCAAGACCATGTTTCTTGAGGGCCCTAAAAACCATTTGGATGAGTTTTCATTTATTTCAGTAGATTCTGGGGAACCACTAATGATTTTTTTTTTCTAAAGATTTATTTATTTATGATAGACACACACACACAGAGAGGCAGAGACACAGGCAGAGGGCGAAGCAGGCTTCATGCCGGGAGCCCGATGCGGGACTCGATCCGGGGACTCCAGGATCGCGCCCTGGGCCAAAGGCAGGCGCCAAACCGCTGAGCCACCCAGGGATCCCCCCCACTAATGATTTTTTAACAGAAAATGTAATTAATTACATTTTCAGATGATTAATCTAGCATTTGGTTGGAGGAGAGTCTAAAGGTAGAGATGTTAGGGTGCCTGGTTGGATCAATCAGAAGAACATTTGACTCTTGATCTCAGGGTCATAAGTTCAAGCCTCACATTGAGAGATTACTAAAAATAAATAAACTTAAAATGTAGAAATGTTCATTAGCAACTATTACAATGAAATGGTAAGGAAGAGATGAATATAGAGAAATCAGTGGATTGGACATAATGGTCTGACCTCTAGAACAGGAAGTTGGTGTTTCAGGGAATGTTATGTATGTATAATTCAACCTGAATGGTTTCTCCTGGAATTACAAACCAGACTCTCATTTGATTCTGGCTGACTTGAAGAATAGTAGGAATGAGGAAGTTAGGAGGAGATACTAGTTGACCAGAGAAAACTAATGCAGTTCCTTTGTCTTAGCAACATGTATTCTGTATACATCGACTACTTCTCTTAAAGTCCAAGTCAGTATTCATTTTTTATAGAGATTTATTCTTTTAATTTAAACAATTTTTAAAAATATTTATTTGAGAGAGGGAATGCACAAGCGGAAAGGGCAGAGAGAATCTCAAGCAGGCTCCACACTGAGCACAGGACTCAATCTCAAGACCCTGAGACCATGACCTGAGCTGAAACCAAGAATTGGACACTTAACCAGATGCTTAACCAACTGCGCTGCCCAAGCACCCATAAAGTTTGATTTTTTAGTAATCTCTGCACCCAACATGGGGCTCCATCTTAAAACCCTGAGATCAAGAGCCCCACACTCCACTGACCAAACCAGCAAGGTACTCCTACATTTTTTTTTTAAATAACCAAAAAATAGGATAACAGTAAACGGTACCTGAAATTTGGCATTTTGCTTTGTTGTCATATATAATTATTAATACCTACTGAAGGACAGCCAGGTTTCTAATTTTTTTGCTACTAAAACAACATATTGTAGTTAAAACTTTTGTATTTAGGGCAGCCCTGGTGTCTCAGTGGTTTAGTGCCTCCTTTGGCCTGGGGTGTGATCCTGGAGACCCGGGATCGAGTCCCACATCAGGCTCCCTGCATGGAACCTGCTTCTCCCTCTGCCTTTGTCTCTGCCTCTCTCTCTCTCTCTCTGTCTCTCATGAATAAATAAATAAAATCTTTAAAAAAAAACTTTTGTATTTATATCTTTATACACTTATGCTATATATCTATAGGCTAGCTTACGAGAAATGGGACTGTCTTGGGTTTTCAAGGTTTTTTAAAGGTTCTGCAAAATCACTTTCTGTAAAAACATACCAGTTTTAATCTCTCCAAGAGTACAATTTTATTTATTGATTGATTTTTAAAGCTTCTATTTATTCATGAGAGACACAGAGAGAGAGGCAGAGACACAGGCAGAGGGAGAAGCAGGCTCCCTGTGGGGAGCCCGATGCAGGACTCGATCCCAGGACCCCGGGGTCATGCCCTGGGCCGAAGGCAGACACTCGACTGCTGAGCCACCCAGGCGTCCCCCAAGAGTACAATTTTACTACAACCTCATCTATATCAGTGCCCTTATTTCATCCTCATTTTAGTAACCCACGTGTCATCTTGATTATTTAAGAAATGAATAACAATTTGATGCTGAAAATTAGAGCTAAGATTTTTATTTACTCTTAACAGTGATATTTTCATGAGTAGTAAAGAACTCAGAAAAGAGAAATCGGGGCACCTGGCTCAATCAGTGGAATATGAGGCTCTTGATCTTGGGGGTTGTTAAGTTCAAGCCCCATGTTAAGTGTAGCCATTACCTAAAAAAATAGAATCTAAAGAGAAATGAGATAGTAATAATGTTCGTAGGATATCTCATATGTGACTCCTTTTGTCTTTTCTAGCTTGAAATACCTCTGGACTCCTTATGTATGCATGTTAGCAGCATTTGGTGTGTGTTCTCCTGAACTTTGGATGACGCTTTTCAAGTGGCTTCGATTACGAACGGTACACCCAGTATTGTTGGTGAGTTATTGTTATTTTGGGTTAAGTTCTTGTTTCTCTTTCAATTATATAAATGGAAACCACATTGAATACAATTAAAATAGCATGAATAAATCATATTTTGACTTGCAGGTGAAAGAGAGATCCTGTGAAAAACTCTTTTTTATATAATCTCTGATATAAAAGTAATACATTGGGATGCCTGGGGGGCTCAGCAGATGAGCATCTGCCTTCAGCCCAGGGTGTGATCCTGGAGTCCCGGGTTCTAGTCCCACATCGGGCTCCCTGCCTGGAGCCTGCTTCTCCCTCTGCCTGGGTCTCTGTCTCTCTCTTTCTCTATGTACATCATAAAGAAATTAACTAACTTTAAAAAAGGTAATGTATTTAAATGCAGATGGATAGGGACACCTGGGTGGCTCAGCGGTTGGGCATCTGCCCTTGGCTCTGGTCATGATCCCCAGGTGTGGGGATGGAGTCCCACATCGGGCTCCCTGTGTGGAGCCTGCTTCTCCCTCTGCCTGTGTCTCTGCCTCTCTCTGCCTGCATCTCTCATGAATAAATAAATAAAATCTTTAAAAATTTTTTTATAATTAATAATTTAATAATATTCTTGGTTTGATTTAGAACTATTTTATGTTTTCAATGCAAATAGAACATTTTCACTGTGCCTGCCATGTACAATGTGCTTATAATGCAAATTAATTTCGTCAGGTCGATTACAGTCTCCCATTCATAAAAATGAACAATAAGAAGTATCGATAGGGTGCTGTTGGAACACAGAGAGGGGCTACTTAATTCAATTTTGTTAGGGACTCAAAGACTTTTCAATCTGAGATTTGAAAGATGATGACTGGGGACGCCTGGGTGGCTCAGTGGTGGAGCGGCTACCCCAGAGTCCCAGGCTCTAGTCCCACGTCAGGCTCCCTGTGTGGACCCTGCTCCTCCCTCTGCCTGTGTCTCTGCCTCTCTCTCTGTCTCTCTCATGAATAAATAAATAAAATCTTTTTTTTTTAAAAAAAGAAAGATGATAACTTACTCAAATGAAAGGTAAAGAAAGGGTTTTCATGGTAGAAGGAATAAAAACAGGCAAAGAGCATGTTGTCATCAAAGGAAATGAAAGCAAAGGCAAAGAAAAGGCATGATATATTTAATTTCTCTGGCACATAAAATGTGAGATGGGGTGGTCAAGAAATGATACTGAAGTCCAAGAGGGTAGGTCATGGAAGCCTTTGAGTATTATGCTGGGGTGCTTAGTTTTATCCTGGAGGCAGCAGAAATGCATTGAAATGTTTAGGCAGGGGCGTGAGAGAGTCAGACTTACATGGTCTCTTAGTTCATGCTTACCATTCTTTGAAGAATAGACTTAACGGTGACCAACTTAGGCCAAGAAGGAAGCTGTTGCCCAGGTACTGGCCATGGTAGATGGAAGTGATAAAAGCTTCAATATATTGAGTGTTCACCACATGTCAGGTACTGTTTATAAAACATTTCATGGGGGATCCCTGGGTGGCTCAGCGGTTTGGTGCCTGCCTTTGGCCCAGGGCGCGATCCTGGAGTCCCGGGATCGAGTCCCACGTTGGGCTCCCGGCATGGAGCCTGCTTCTCCCTCCTCCTGTGTCTCTGCCTCTCTCTCTCTCTCTGTCTGTCTGTCATGAATAAATAAATAAAATCTTTAAAATATAAAATAAAATAAGATAAAATAAAAAAATAAAATAAAATAAAATAAAACAAAGTAAAATAAAAACATTTCATGTGTTGATGCTTACAAAGACCCTAATGGCTAAGTTCTATCATCTGTAGGTTGTACACAAAGAAACTGAGACTTAAACTGGTTAAGTAACTTGCCTGAGATCGCATAGCTTATAAATGTGGAAACCATTATTCACACCCAGGTTTTTCTGACTCCAGAGCCCATTTACTTAATACTATGCTATACTGGGGTGAAAAAAATAATAAGGTTAATAAGAGTTGGTGGCTTCATTAAATTAAGTATGGCAAGTAAGGAAGAGGGAGAAATTATAGATACTTCCTAGGTCTCTTGTTTGTGTGACTGTGGGTTGTGTGGTCACCAGTAGACATGGGACAGGAGGAAGAAGAACAGGTTCTGGCAGAGAGGTGATGAGTAAATATCTTTAGTAATAGTCCTGTTGTGTTTTGCCAGTCTTTCCAGAGGTATTTGTATGTTACTTTAGCATACTTGTGCATTGTTACGTATTGGCTATTTTTCCTGTCTTCTTGTTGTTAGTTTTGTAAGTGGCCCAGTTTAGTGTCCCTTGTAAGCTCTTTATAACTTAAATTCCTGGCAGAATTGTCAAATATTGATTTGTTACATGAAATATTACTGTTACCTTTTTTATGTTTTGTCTTTAATTTATATAGTGAATGTTTATATAGTAGCGTATAACTATCATAATACATATAGTAGTATGTTTTGCTTTATCTCCAGCTTAATGTATCTTAAATGCCTTAGTCTTCACTCATCTCACTCTGTGAATTAGGTTCCACACTAACTTCAGTTTCCCTGACTGAAATTTTTATGACTGTAAGAATCTGTGATTGGTCATGGAGTTAATGTCTAATACTTCTAGTACCTTCTTAGATGTATGTATCCATAATCATTTTGTTTCAATGTTTTAGGCTCTTATTCTGAGCATGGCTGTTCCCACTATAATAGGTCTCAGCTTATGGAAAGAGGTAAGAAAATCAGATTTTTATATTGTTAAGATGTACTTTACCTACAACTTAGTGATAAATTTGTGCATGTGTAACATATTTATATTGAGACACTATTCTAACAACATAAAGTATGATATTCTTAGTATGCTTAATTTTTTATCAGGAACATAGATTCTATTAATTCTAGTAATAGAGCTAAAACATTTTTAGAACGTCATGTGATGCATGTAGTCTAATGCTATTACTAATTCAATTTATAATTGTCAAAGGAAATTACTGAATAAATAGGTGATAATATTAAAAAGTATTTTGGCATGAAAAACTGACAGCTAACATCATACTCAATGGTGAAAAACTGAGATTGTCCTCTAAGGTCAGGAACGAGACAAGGATTCCCACTCTCTCCACTTTTATTCGACATAGCCCTGAAAGTTAGAAGTCTTAGCCATAGCAGTCAGACAAGAGAAAGGAATAAAAAGCATCCAGATTGGCAAGGAAGAAGTAAAATTGTCACTGTGTGCAGATGACATGATACTATATATAGAAAACTCCACAAAGACTCCACCAAAAAAACTACTAGAACTGGGGTGCCTGTGTGGCTCAGTTGGTTAAGCATCTGTCTTCAGCTCAAGTCATGATTCCAAGGTCCTGGAATTGAGCCCGGCATCAGGCTCCCTGCTCAGCAAGGAGTCTGCTTCCCCCTTCCACTCCCCTCTTGCCTCTCCCTGCTCGTGCTCTCTCTCTCTCTCAAAGAAGTAAAATCTTAAAAAAACTACAAGAACTGATAAATGAATTGAGTAAGATTGCAGGATACAAAATCACTGTATAGAAATCCATGGCATTTCTGTACACCAGTAATGAATGAAGCAGCAGAAAGAAAAATTAAGAAAACAATCCCATGTACAATTACACCAAAAATAATAAGATACCTAGGAATGAACCTAACCAAAGAGGTGAAAAATCTGCACTCTGGACACTATAAAACAACAATGGAAAAAAAAAATTGAAGATGACACAAAGAAATGGAAAGACAGTCCATGCTCATGGATTAGAAGAACAAATATCATTAAAATGTTACTACCCAAAGCAATCTACACATTTAATGCAATCTCTATCAAAATACCAACAGTATTTTTTGAAAATGCCAATAGAATTAGAACAAAAAAGTCCTAAAATTTGTATGGAACCAGAAAAGACCTCAAGTAGCCAAAGCAAGTGTTGAAAAACAAAACTGGAATTACTGCATTTCCAGACTTCAGGTTATATTACAAAGGTGTAGTAATCAAAATGATATGGTACTGGCACAAAAATAGGCACATAGCTCAATTGAACAGAATAGAAAGCCCAGAAATAAATCTACAATTCTAAATTATATAGACAATTAATCTTCAACAAAGGAGATAAGAATATGCAATGGGAAAAAGTTTCTTCAACAAACGATGTTGGGAAAACTGGACAGCTAAAAAGAATGAATGTGGAGCGCTTTCTGACACTACACAAAAATAAACACAAAATGTATTAAGGACTTAAATGTGAGACCTGAAACCATAGAAGTCCTAGAAGAGAACACAGGCAGTAATTTTTCTGACATGGATCATAGCAACATTTTTCCAGATGTGTCTCCTGAGACAAGGGAAACAAAAGCAAAAATAAACTATTGGGATTATATCAAAATAAAAACCTGAACAGCAAAAGGTATAGCCAACAAAACAAAAAGACACCCTACTGAATGAGAGAAGATTTTGCAAATGATATATCTGATAAGAGGTTAGTATCCAAAATATATAAAGAACTGGGGCACCTGGGTGGCTCAGTTGGTTAAGTGTCTGACTCTTGATTGCAGCTCAGATCATGATCGTGGGGTCCTAGGATTGAATCTGTGTCAGGCTCCGAACTCAGTGGGGAGTCTGCTCCATATTCTCTCTCTCCTTCAAGGAAGTGGTGCCCCTCCTTACCCACCATCCTCTCTCACTTGCTCTCTAAAAAAGTAAATCTTTAAAAAAAATGGCAAAAGACATAATTCTCCAAAGAAGACGTAGATGGCCAAGAAACACAGGAAAGATGCTCAGCAGCACTCATCATCAGGGAAATGGAAATCGAAACCATAATGAGATAACACCTCACACCTGTCAGAGAGCTAAACTAAAAAACACAAGAAACAAGTACTGGCAAGGATGTGGAGAAATAGAAACCCTTGTGCACTGTTGGTAAGAATGCAAACTGGTGCAGCCACTCTGGAAGACAGTATGGAGGTTCCTCAAAAAATTGAAAATAGAACTACCTTATGAGGGGCACGTCAGGCTCCTTGCTCGGCAGGGAGGCTGCGTCTCCTTTCTCCCACTGCCTGCTGCTCCCCCTACTTATGCTCTATCAAAAAAATAAATAAAATCTTAAAAAAAAAAAAACAACTAACTTTAGATCCAGCAATTGCACTACTAGGTATTTACCCAAAGAATACAAAAACACTAATTCAAAGGGATACCTGCACTCCTATGTTTATTGCAGCATTATTTACAACAGCCAAATTATGGAAACAGCCCAAGTGTCCATCGATAGATGAATGGATAAAGAAAAAGTGGTGTACACACACACACACACACACACACACACACACACACACAATGGAATAATAATCAGCCATAAAGGGACGCCTGGGTGGCTAAGTGGTTGAGCAGCTGTCTTTGGCTCAGGGCATGATCCTGGAGTCCCAGAATCGAGTCCTGCATCGGGCTCCTTGCCTGGAGCTTGCTTCTCCTCTCTCTGCCTCTCTGTGTCTCTCATGAATAAGTAAAATTTAAAAAATAATAACCATCCATAAAAAAGAATCATGCCATTTTCAGCAACATGGATGGATCTAGAGAGTATGCTGAGTGAAGTAAGTCCATCAATGAAAGACAAGTACCATATGATTTCATTCATGTGTAGAATTTAAGAAATAAAACACAGGAGAAAAGAGAAACCAAAAACCAGACTCTTTAGAGAACAAACAAATGGTTACAGGAGGAGAGGGGGTTGGGGAAATGGTTGAAGTAGGTGATGGGGATTAAGAGCACACTTAACTTGATGAGCACTGAGTAATATATGAAATTGTTGAATCACTATATTGTACACCTGAAATGAATATAACAGTATGTTAACTACACTAGAATTGTTGAAAAAGTATTTTGACAACTCCAAAATTTAAATATTTATAAAATAATATAAATCCTTTAGTTTATTATAATGTAAAACTAATTGCTAATAAACCTGTGAATTATTTGACCTGAAATTAATTAATTGTGTGTTGAAAGATACAACTGATGATTAGTTATTTGGTAATGATAAAATTATTTATTGAGTTTAGGCAATAAATTAACCATTTAAATAAATTTAATTATTTATTTTTAAGGATTTAATTATTTATTAGAGAGCGTGTGCACAAGTGGGCTTAGGAGCAGAGGAGAGAGAGAGGGAGCCACAGACTCCCCACTAACCAGGGAGTGCAATGTGGGCCTTGATCCCAGGACCCTGAGATCATAACCTGAAATGAAGGCAAACGCTTAACTGATTGAGCCCCCTAGGCACCCCTAAAATAGATTATATGGGTTATTTGGACTGAGAAAGATGAGCAGCACTGAAAGAAAGTAGAAAGATCCATGAAATTTTCCTATGAGCACAATGTTACGATATTGTCTTATGTTAGTCTCTTAGTCTTTTGAAATACTATGTAGCAGTTTTAAACTTTCTGGATACTTATGCATACTTCTTGGAAATTTTGTTTTGCATTTTAGTTTTTTCCAAGATTAATGACAGAATTAATGGAACTACAAGAATTTTATGACCCAGATACAGTGGAACTTATGACCTGGATAAAGTAAGAATTGAACTGCTTTTAAAAAAGACTAATAATTGATTATTGCATGCTATCTGATTTCAGAGGAAATAATAAATTAATCCTTTTCCAAATTCTTCTCATAAAATTCAGAATTTTATTCCCATGCTTTTAGGGCTATTTAGTTTTCGATTGACTTACAATTCTAATTTTCTATTTGAACTCTCCACTGAAAATATAGCATTGAGGGGCACCTGGCTGACTCAGTCAGAATAGCATGTGACTCTTGATTACTTGGTTGTGAGTTCAGCCCCACATGGTTGTAGAGATTACTGAAATAAATAAAAAACTTAAAAAAGAAGAAAATATAGCATTGATAAATTTGAGACTCTTGGCATCAAATACCTAGAAATGTGGAATATAAAGGAACAATATTCCTTTAGATAATCAAGAGGATGCTTCTTTTGCCATGGGTTGGAAATGGATGAGCGGTGGATTGCTAGTCTTGGTAACCAAGTATACCAAAATTTAAATTTTTAATTTTAATACCAATGCCTGTTTTAATGCCCACACAGTACAGAAGATGTGGTCTTGGGCCAGTGGATTGTGGGGACTATAGTTAAGATACCTTTTTCCCTTTCCCAACACAGGCATATAACCAGGGGACCCTCAGAAGGCTACAGTGTCAATGATAGACTAACAAGTTACCCATAGAGTGCTAGAAGAAGATGATAAGAAAGTATGTCTTTCTTGGCCTCAGCTCTTGGTCAAAAAAAGTCTCTCTGAATTTGTATCAGTGGATCTGAATTCACATGTGTTTGCAGTTTGAAATTAGGCTTGTTTAATCCAGAAAACCCCCAGGCAAGAAATTATCATAAAAAGTGGCCCTGGGTTGGTTTGGAGGGCCTGATATGTTTTCAACCCAGGCTATACAGGTTTCCACAAATAAAACTTCATGAAAATGAGCTCTAAAATTACAAAACACATAAAGAAATAGTCTAACACAGCAAGAATCAACTGTTGTTTGTAATAAACAGCAGAATTAGACCTCTAGCTACTTTTAAATTTATTTATCTATTTATTTACTTAAGTAATCTCTATGCCCAATGTGACCCTGAGATCAAGAGGTGCATGCTCTTCCCACTCTACCAGCCAGATGCCCCAGACCTCTAGCAATTTCTAATAATAAAATTTGTTTATGTCAGTTTTTGCTGCATGATAGACTGCCACAAAACTTAGTGGCAACAAATGATAAATATTTTTTATTTGTACCATTTTGACAGTCAGCTGAATGGGGGAGGATTCTTCTGGTCTGGGGCAGCTGATCTGGGCCTGGGTAGTCTGGCATGGCCTCTCTCACCTGTCTAAAGGTATCAGCTGAAAGGATGGAATTGACTTGGCCCTGGGCCTCTCGTCATCCATCCATGTAGCCTGGGCTCATTCACAGGGTAGTGGTTATAGAGTTCACGAGAGCATCAAGAGAGCACAAATGTCGTTGTCAAGCATTTTTAAAGTCTCTGCTCACTTTGTTGTTCTATTGGCCAAAGCAGGTCACTGAGCAAGACCAGCATTTGCTCCCCGAGCACAGGTATGGGAGGAGAATCTTTGCAGCCATTTTGCAGCTAGTCTACCCCATGGAAAGACACTATGAAATAACTACATTGAAAATTATTTAAGACATAGAAGAAGAAACTAAAACATGAAAAAGAAATGAAACACTATCAAAAATAGCCAGGAAAATATGGAGGGGAAAGTAAAAATGTTTCTAGAATGAGGAATAAGTTTATAGAAGTGAGAATTGGTCTTATTACAAGGTCTTGTTACTGTAAATACACTCTTCATATTTCTAAGAATTGTTGTCTTTTGATCTCCCTTAACTGCTGCCCTTTAATATTTTTTTGTGAATTGTATTTACCATTGTGGAAGACTGACTATATAGCTTTGTGTTATCAATTAACAAAAGAGGAAGTTAAGTCTGGGTGTGTGATTTATCACAGTATTTTCAAAACCAGCACAGAGGCCTGAACATTGGACATTGTACACCAGGCAATAGGACATATATATTATTGTGGTATAATTATCCTGTTTCATGTTTGTTTCCCCATTACTGGGTGCACCCTGAAGTCAGTGGCTGTGTGTCTTCTTTTATTTCCAGAGCTTGGCATTGTCCCTAGCATATAGTAGATGAATATTGAATATTGAAAGTGATTGAACAAGTAAAGACATTGGAGCAATCCTTTGGGATCTGCTTTTAGATTTCCTAGTTTTGTAAGTGGCATCTGTTTGGGACTTTGGATCATGGTTCAAAGAGAAGTTCTAGGGACCCCTGGGTGGCTCAGCAGTTGAGTGTTGGCCTCGGCTTGGGGCGTGATCCTGGGGTCCCAGGATTGAGTCCCACGTCGGGCTCCCTGCATGGAGCCTGCTTCTCCCTCTGCCTGTGTCTCTGCCTCTCTCTCTCTCTCTCTCTCTCTCTCTGTCTCTCATGAATACATAAATCTTTAAAAAAAAAAAAAACACAACAAAGAGAAGTCAAGTCCTATATGTGTTATCTGTAGACAGGTACATGGTAAAGGTAGGGAAGAAGCAGGAGACGAATGGATTGGGAAGGAGTGGGGTTGTAGTGGGGGATAAATTTGACAATTCACACTATCACCATTGAATTGACCACTCTATATATAAGGTAGTAAATTCTTGTCACTATATATACCCTGCATTATTTTTTAATAGTATGTTTACCATCTGGTCTATATGTTTCTTGTCCTTTTTCCAATCTCTCTCAAAAGCAGAGACCTTGTCTCCACTCCACTTTAAAAAAAATGTCTATATTTTCAGCATTCAAAATACTCCTGGCACATAATAAGTATTCAGATTCTTTTTTAACGAATTCATAAATGAAATAAAACCTGACATCAAAACTCAAGTATACAATCATTGTTGAGTTGCCTGCTATTTCAGAGTTGGTATAAATCAGTGATCTAAATAGTAGTACCTTTTCAGTGTGTAAATCTGTGTGCTTCTTTGCAGAAGGCAAGCTCCGGTTGCAGCTGTGTTTGCAGGAAGTCCACAGTTAATGGGTGCAATTAAATTATGCACTGGATGGATGGTGACCAGCTTGCCTCTTTACAATGATGATGATCTTCTCAAGAGAAATGAAAATGTAAGACATTTTAGATTACACATTTGGATCTTTTTAACATTGCTCCCTATTTTAGTATCGCTCTGTAATGATGCATATGTTCCTGGTTAGCTAGGAAAGTCCAAACAATTTTAGAGTCAATTAGCTTTAGTTTTTAAAAAGCTGTGTAATATGTTTAAGCAGGAGGAGAGCCAAAATTAAAATACTAAGTTCCTTATTTCATGAATAGTAAAATGATATGTTTCTAGGAGAAACATTTAATTTTCCACGAAGTTTCAAAGGAACTGCTATGTCCTATTTGGAAAATATCTTTGTTCTCAATTACATTATTGAAGAAAGGCTGTCAGTTAATATCTTTTTTTTTTAAGTTTTTTTTTTTATTTATTCATGAGAGACACAGAGAGAGAGAGAGAGAGAGGCAGAGACACAGGCAGAGGGAGAAGCAGGCTCCATACAGGGAGCCCGATGTGGGACTCGATCCTGGGTCTCCAGGATCACACCCTGGGCTGAAGGCAGGCACTCAATGGCTTAGCCACTCAGGCGTCCCTGTCAGTTAATATCTTGATACACTTTGTATTTCCAAGCTAAAATTGTATCTCATTTTGGTTTATTTTTCAGTATGGGCTGTTACTAATAACTTAGTGTAACATTAGAATGATAATCTAATTACTATTCAGAGAATATATTATTTTGAATGTTTGGTCTGGATATAAAAGTTAACTTCATCTGAAAGCAGTGACTAACTGAACCTGAATTCCAAATACTCTCTTTTTCAGTTTGAAAGAATTTCATAAGGTTTTTAAGTATGCTCTAAGATGAGGTAGTATAGCAATATAGAATTTAGACACAAAGAATGCAGATTCTGGAATTAGAACACCTAGACTCAAATGCTCCTTCTGCCGTGTCCTAGCTCTGTGACCTTGAACAAGTTTCTTTTCTCTTTTTAAGATATTTTTTAAATTTTTATTTATTTTTTTATTGGAGTTCAATTTGCCTCTTTTTAAGATTTAAAAACATTTTTAAAAAAATATATATGTGTTTTTAAGATTTTATTTATTTATTCATGAAAGACAGACAGAGAGACAGAGAGAGAGAGAGAGGCAGACACAGGCAGAGGGAGAAGCAGGCTCCATGCAGGGAGCCTGATGTGGGACTCGATCATGGGTCTCCAGGACCAGGCCCTGGGCTGAAGGCGGCGCTAAACCGCTGAGCCACCTGGGCTGCCCCTTAAATATATTTTTGAAAGATTTTATTCATTTATTTGACAGAGATTACACAAGCAGGGGGAGCAGCAGGGAGAGGGAGAAGCAGGCTCCCTGCTGAGCAGAGAGCCCAACTTGGGGCTCGATCCCAGGACCTTAGGATTATAACCTGAGCCGAAGGCAGATGCTTAACCAACTGAGCTATTCAGGTGCCCCCTTTTTTGTTTAACTTTCAGTTAACATACAGTATAATATTAGTTTCAGTTGTACAATATAGTGATTCAGCACTTCTAATCTCTGCACCCAATGTGGGGCTCAAACTTACAACCCCGAGATCAAGAGTTACTTGCTCTGCTGACTGAGCCAGCCATGAACCCTCTTTTCTTTTTCTTTTTTTTTGCATTTCCACAATGGCTTTTTAAAAAAATGGAAGTATAATTGACATGTAACATTATATTAGTTTCATGTGTGCAATGTAATGATTTGGTATTTATATATATTGCAAAATGATTACCACAATAAGTCTAGTTCATGTCTGTCACCATGATAGCTATAAATGTTTTTTCTTGTGCTGAGAACTTTTAAGATATACTCCCTTAGCAATTTTTGAATGTGCAATACAGTGTTACTGCTGTATTGCACACTCAAAATACTGTAACATAGCAATACACTATGCTCTACACTTACTTTATAACTTTATGTTTGTGCCTTTTGACTCCCTCTACCCATTTTTACTGACCTCCCATCCCTTACCTCTGGCAACCACCATTCTTTTTTCTGTATCTGTGAGGTTGGTTGTTTTGTTCTTAGATTCCACATGAAAGTGAGATCATACAGTATTTGTCTTTGTTTGACTTATTTCACTTAGCATAATATCCTCAATGTCCATCCATATTGTTGCAAATGGCAAGATTTTATTCTTTTTTGTATATTCTTTTTTGATTTTATTTTTTAAATAGTTTTCTATTTATAAGTACACATACACATATATACTATGTTTTCTTTATCTGTTCATTCATTGATGAACATTTAGGTTGTTTCCATATCTTGGCTGTTATAAATAATGCTGCTGCAAACATGGTTGTATATATCTTTTTGAATCAGTATTTTCATTTCCTTTGGATAAATACCCAGAAGTGGAATTGTTAGATGATGCGGCAGTTCTATTTTTAATTTTTTTTTAACGATTTTATTTGTTTATTTGAGAGAGAGGGAGAAAGCATGAGCAAGGGGTAGAGCAGAAGGATAAGCAGGCTCCTCACTGAATGGGGAGCCCCATACAGGGCTTGATCCCAGGACTGCAGGATCATGACCTGAGCTGAAGGCAGATGCTGAACCAACTAAGCTACCCAGGTGCTCCTATTTTTAATTTGTTTGAGGCAACTTCATACTGTTTTCCTTAGTGGCTGTACCACTTTACCTTCCCATCCACAGTGCAAGTGTTCCCTTTTCTCCACAGCCTCAGCAGTACTTATTTTTTGCCTTCTTGATCCTAGCCATTCTAACAGTTGTGAGATAATATCTCATCGTGGTTTTAATTTGCATCTCTCTGATGATAAATGATGTCAAGCACCTTTTCATGTACCTGTTTGCCATCCATTTTTCTTCTTTGGAAGAATGTCTATTTAGATCTTCTGCCCATTTTTTTTTTCCTGCCCATTTTTTAATCAGATTTTTTTAAATTGAGCTGTATGAGTTTTCTATATATTTTGGATATTAACCTCTGGTCAGTTATGTGATTTGTGAATATTTTCTCCTATTCATTAGGTTGCCTTTCATTTTGTTGATGGTTTTCTTTGCAATGCAGAAGCTTTTTAGTTTGATGTAGTCCCACTTGTTTATTTTTGCTTTTGTTGCCTTCATGTTTGCTGTCAAATCCAAAAAAATAATTGCCAAGACCAATGTCAGAGACTCACCACCTGGGGTGCCTGGGTGGCTCAGTTGGTTGAACGTCTGGCTCTTGGTTTCAGCTGGGGTCATGATCTCAGCTCAGGGTCCTGGAATTTAGCCCCAGATCGTGCACTATGCTCAGCAGGGAACATGTTTGAGGATTCTCTCTCTCTCCCCTCCTCTCTCGGCCCCGCCCCCTATTCTCTTCCTTTATTTTGCAAATAAATAAATTTTGTTTTAAAAAAAAGAACTTACAAAAATAAAAAAAATAACTTACCAATTATGTTTGCTTCTAGATATTTTATGGTTTCAGGTCCTACATTCAAATTTCTAACCCATTTGGGTTAATTTTTGTGTATTGTGTACAATAGCAGTTCAATTTCATTCTTCTGCATGTTGCTTTGCAGTTTTCCTAGCTTCATTTATTGAAAAGATTGTCCTTTCCCATTGTATTTTTTTTTACTCCTCTGTTGTAAATTAATTGACCATGTGTGCGTGGGTTTATTTTTGGACTCTCTGTTTTGTTCCATTGATCTACGTATCTGTTTATCCTGGTTTGGATTATTGCAGCTTTGTAATATAGTTTGCAGTTAGGGAGCATGATTCCTCCAGCTTTGTTCTTTCTCAAGCTTTCTCTGACTCTTCAGGGCCTTTTTTGGTTCCATACAAAATTAGGATTGTTAGTTCTATTTCTGTGAAAAATGCAATTGGAATTTTGGTGGGGATTGCATTGAATCTGTAGATTGCTTTAGGTAGGGAATATGGTCATTTTAACAGTATTAATTCTTCTAATCGATGAAACTAGAATATCTTTCATTTGTATCTTCTTCAGTGTCTTTAATTTTGAGAAGTTTCTGAATCTGGAAATAATAATAGTTCTTAAGTCCTAGTTGTGAAAATTAAATGAGAGAATGCAGTATGCCTGAAACATAGTAAACCTTAAATATTAGTTATTATTGTGTTCTTATTTACTATTAAATTATACATGCACACACACAGAATCATTGAAAGTATGAAGAGGAGCTCAAAAGCAGGAATAATCAGTTCTGCCTTCAAAAACCCAAGTCTTCATTAATGGCATTCCATTGATCTGGGCTTTGAAGAACTCTTAGAAACTTGTTTGGAAAAAGAATGCATATGATTCCAAGCTGAAAAAGTAACATGAGCTATGAAATTTGTATAGCCATAGCCATGAAACTAAAAAATAAAATGAGGCCAAATTCTGAAGGACCTGGACTGTCATGCTGAAGAATTCAGACTTACCCTTGAGGCATTTGGGAGTTATCAAAGACCTTTAATAAGCCTGGGAATGGGGATCCCTGGGTGGCGCAGCGGTTTGGCGCCTGCCTTTGGCCCAGGGCGCGATCCTGGAGACCCCGGATCGAATCCCACGTCAGGCTCCCGGTGCATGGAGCCTGCTTCTCCCTCTGCCTGTGTCTCTGCCTCTCTCTCTCTCTATGTGACTATCATAAATAAATAAAATTAAAAAAAATTAAAAAAAAAAAATAAGCCTGGGAATGGAATGCTTAGATCTGTTTTTGAGAGTTAATTATGGTCAGAGCAGAAAGAACGATTGAAGCAAGGAGAGGTCAGAGATGAAGAGATCTACCTGGGAGTGATTTGTGTGAAAGACAACAGCTGCCTTTGACTAGTATTTGCTGTACTTTGAAAGGGTAGAGTCTCTTAGAATGTATAGAGCATATTTCTGAACTTTATTTTTTGTGGATTTCTTTGTTGTCTTATGATTAGTCTTTTCCTAATATAGAATTTCAAAATCACTTATAATTAGGTCAAACTTCTAATTAGGTTTTAATAAAATTTAAACATTTTAGAGTTTAATGTTTTATGTAACTTGACTATGAGAATAGGAACCATTTTCTTTTCCAAAACTTTGTCTTTCTCTATAGTGTCTAGTACGTAGCAAGTACTGAATAAATTTATTGTTAAACTAAAATTCAAATCAAACTCCATAAATGAGACCATATAATTTGAATTAGGTACTATCTATAATTCATAACATTTAACTAATCTTGTATAATCTCCTAGGCCAGTGATTCTCAAATCTGGAACTGTTAGGCCCCTGGGGGCATTTGGCAATGAGTAGAGACATTTTGACTGTTCTAACTATAGGAGGAATTCTACAGATATCTAGTGGGTAGGGACCAGGAATACTGCTGAATATCCAACAGTACACATAACAGTCTTCTTCTGTCCTAACAAAGAATTATGTAGCTCAAGATGTCAATAGTGCTGAGATTGAGAAACCCTATCTATCAGTTCTGTTATTGACATTGCAAAGAAGTGGGCTTTTTTAAATGCCCCATGAATATGTTACAGTTTCTCAAAATTTAAGAATATATGTGAAAAACAATAAATAGAAATAGACTGGAAAGAACTATTTCCATTGGAATGTATTTAAAAGTAAAATGAGGGGCACCTGGTGGCTCTGTGGTTCAGTGTCTACCTTTGGCTCAGGTCATGATCCTGGGGTTGTGGGACCAAGTCCCGCATCATGTTCCCTATAGGGAGTCTGGTTCTCCCTCTGCCTATGTCTCTGCCTCTTACTTGTGTCTCTCATGAATAAATAAATAAATAAAATCTTAAAAAAAAAAAAAAGTAAAGTGACTAAGAAATTTCCTCTTGGTTTATTAGCATTCTGTATACCAGAATATTCAGGTGAGTATCTCTATCATATTGGTGGACGTCCATTGGACCTGATGGCGCTGGATAGACGACAGTCATAACATGTAGTAGGTGGCTGCTGAGTATCAAATAGTTTAGGATCTTGTCCTATCTAGATTTCAAATCAGTATTTTTAGGACATATAGTATATGGTGCTTTTGGTTTAGCATTTCTGATTTTATTTTTTTCTAAAGGGTAGCAAGAGTTAGTCCAACGTTAGCATTTCAGAAAACCTGAAAACCTTTATTATCTAATAAGATCCAGAACTTACTATTTGATAAGATCAGCAAAATTGTAATGAAAAATACCACAGAATCAAGACAAGTTTTAAGCATTTTTGCTCATTGAGTATTTTGTGACAGTGGTCAAATTATATTTAATCTTGCTGATTTTATCTCATGTATAAATGAGTATAAAATACTCTGTACATGGGGTGGGGGGGTGGGAAATCCCTGGGTAGCTCAGCAGTTTGGCACCTGCCTTTGGCCCAAGGTGTGATCCTGGAGTCCCGGGATCGAGTCCCACGTCAGACTCCCTGCGTGGAGCCTGCTTCTCCCTCTGCCTGTGTCTCTGCCTCTCTCTCTCTCTCTCTCTCTCTCTCTCTCTCTGTGTCTCTCATGAATAAATAAATAAAATCTTTAAAAAAAAATTCTCTGTACATGCTAAGAAAGATAGTAGGAACCATTCTAACTCAATAATGAAACGACAAGCCTTAAGAAATGGGCAAAGCCCGTTTGCAGCAATGTGGATGAATCTTGAAGGCATTATGCTAAGTGAAAGAAGTCAGATAAAGACAAATAACTGTATGATAACCCTTAAATATGGAATCTAAAAAAGCCAAATTCATAGAAACAGTAGTATGGTGGTTACCAGGGGCTGGAAGGTAAGGGCATGGGGACATGTTGGTCAAAGTGTACCAGCTTCCAGTTATGAGATGAGTAAGTTCGGGGGATCTAATATACAGTATGGTGATTATGGTTAATAGTACTCTATTTAAAAAAAAATACTGTATTTACATACTTGAAAGTTTCTAAGAGAGTAAATCTTAAATGTTCTCATCAGAAAAAAGAAATGGTAATTATTTGACATGATGGAGGTGCCAGCTAATGTTATGGTGGTAATAACTGTGCAGTATTTAAGTGTGTCAAATCAATATGTTGTATACCTTAAACTTGCAAAATATTATGTGTCGATCATATCTCAGTAAAGCTGGGGGGAAAATGGCCAAAGGATTGAATGGACATTTCTCCAAAGAAGACATACAGTGGATAGTGAGTGAATTGTGTGAATGTAAGCTTCTTGAGGGCAGGAATCAAGTCTTAGTAAATAGCTTTATTTTCTGTAGATAGTGCTTAATACTAAGTCTTAGTAGATGTTTCAAATAACACATTTTAAATGTTTTTGAATTACTGTTTTAATTCTATTCTTTCAGATCTATCAGATCTATTCAAAGCGATCTGCTGAGGATATTTATAAAATACTGACATCCTACAAGGCTAATTACCTAATTGTAGAGGATGCTATCTGCAATGAGGTGGGAACCATGAGAGGCTGTAGAGTGAAAGATTTATTAGACATTGCAAATGGCCACGTAAGTAACCACTTGAGAGGTTAAATCTCTTTGAGAAAAAGACATTTTAACTTTTACTCTTCAAACTTATTTTTGGGACTTAACTAAGAATATAATTAAAAGTGATATAGCAGCGCGGTGGGGGGGAGCATTAAAAGTAGTTTGAAGTATTTTTTTCAATGTACAAAAGAAAATTTGGGCATTTTTGCAGAAAAAAATTTTACCAATACCTGGATTCCTTATTCATTGCCTATACTTTGTTTGTATTCCACATTTATATACAAAAGATGGCATAATTTGAACAATGATTTTATTTTAGCTTATTATAATCTAAAGAGCAGCTGGTTGCATTGTTACATTATGTTGAGAATTTTCTGATAATTTGATTTATAGCTAGAAAAATTGCTTACTAAATCATCACAGTCCCTATTATCCACAAAAATTAGTGTATTCAGAACTCCTTTGGTTTTTAGGATTTAGCTATATTTTAACTTTTCATTGACTTCGGCTATTTGACCAAACCTTTTTACTTCTCAGCCTGTAATGCATATATTATATATCTGGCAATTAAAAAGAGGAGTTTATATATCTGGTAATTAGTGTTGTCTGGAATGGGTGCCTTTACTCCTGGGAAGTTGCGGTTGGATGACCTTAGAATTTCAGTTGGCCATTTTGAGTTGATATGCATGTTCTATTCAGGTAGCAACCAAGATTTTTTTTCTGTCTCTTCCTAAATAATAAGCTTATTATTATTATTCTCTTATTGTCCCAGACCAGTTTGGAGGTGAGAAATTAGTTTTTATGATTTCCACCTTTGTCTTTCCTCATGACCCCTTAATTCTGGAAAATAAGTGTATTCTGTTTTCTGCTTCATGTATTTTGAATTTCCTCTTTTTGGTACTTGATATCTGTGATCTTTGGCCTAATGGGTGACACCATGGAATTTTATTAAACATCAGGTATTCAGTAATTACTGCTGTGTTGCTGCCTGCTGTCTGGAGCCTTTTAATTCTGATCTTGGCTATCTTTCTGTTCCGTTTTAAAGATCAAATTACTTCTTTCATATAATACTGGGCACGGACTTAAAGCTACTTCATTTTTTTATTCTAAAAGATGGTTCTCTGACATTTTTACTCAGCATTAGGAGAATGTTTAACATTTTAGTATAGAAAACCCTTCAAACTAGTTAAGCTGTCTTAGTGAACATCAAGGTGAGAATATAAAGATTTTCACTGGATAAGTCACAAAAACTTGATTACTAGATAATTGTGAGTCATTTCTACATTAGAAGAGTTTGAATATATATTAAGAATGTGTCCATTTCTCAGTCTTAGTAGGCTCCATGATAAGTTAGAGGAATGATAATGAACTAGAGAGACAGTCTTCTATATTTGAGGATTTCTATATCTTTTTGAAAATTGGAAACACTTTTTACTGATTTCTCAATTTCAGTGGGAAGCTGAAGAGTTTAATGGAAATGATAACTCTCTTAATAAAGGGGGTTCTAGGGTTGTTCAACAATGTAAGATCATCTTAGTCCATGTATAGCAATAATATATTTTTTATATCAATAAGTCATTTGTACATTGTATTTCTCTTATAAACTTAATAGCTTTTTTAATATTGTGTTTCATATCTTTCGATAGGTGGTTTGTGAAGAAGGTGACAAGTTAACCTACTCAAAATATGGGCGATTTTGTCATGAGGTCAAAATTAACTATTCTCCATATGTGAATTATTTCACTAGAGTGTACTGGAACAGATCCTACTTTGTATATAAAATCAACACTGTGATATCCTTTCAGTCTTGAAAGATAGCAGAGCCTTCATTTCAAAGACTTATATCACTTGAAGTAAAATGTGATTTTCTTCTTACCTACATGGTGTCTTTTAGAAATCAGAGTATGGACGTTTGAAATGCTGCTGCTTTTTCCCTCTTTGCTATTAACTGGATCCAGAGTTCTGTGGGGTATAGAACATCAGGCATTACTGTCCTTTGGTAAAATGTCACATCTACCACTCTGTAATATTCTGGTCAGATGTTTTCCTTATCGTTACATGGTCTTTAAAGACTTTATATTCTCAACTATTATAAAATTGTCCTTATAAATCTTCATTCTGTCATAACATAGGTCTTGAATTTGATATGTTTAATGTCAGAGTATATTTCTCAAACATAACATTTAATAAATATGTCATTTAATGTCATATAATTATAGACTAGAAGGAAGGACCTCTTCTTACCCTCAAGGCAGTTCTGAAGGTATTTCATGGTTTATAATAGAATTGAAATGTTAAAATAAAAACCAATTTAAATGTTAGCTGAAACTATGTGACATTTAAATTAAAATTTATAAATTGTGTAAAGGAATGTGATTTGATGGATATACACATAAAGATATATCCAGATTTTCCATGATACTGCTCATCATCTGCTGCTTATATAACCATGCACTTTCTTAGTAAAATGTAGTACATGATCTTGCATTTTATTATTTTACAACTATTAAGTGGTTAGCTTTTTTCACTTATGCTCATAAATTTAATATCAATTTAATCATGATAAAACAGTAACTCTTGTTACCTAAATATTTTTAAAACAGACATTTAAAAGAATGTTGTTCAGGTTTTTGAAAGATATGGAATGGGATATACAGCCTATTCACATGTTCTACTGAAGTATTAAGTGAAAAATTAAATCTTCACAAGAATAAGAATATTCTGACATTAGTGACTAAAATGACAAACTAAAATGAACAATTTCTGGGGAGAAATGGGCTGATGCTATTAAACATATTTCTGCATACAGATCTGTTTATTATAAAACACAAATGGTATTATTTAGGAAACAATGGTACAGTCTTCAACATTAAGAACAAAATGACAATTTTAATAAAATTCACAACAGTTTCATAACCTAAACGCAACATTCCTTTAGGTTAAATGTTTTCATATTTTTAATCATTTATTAAAAGAAATTATTAAATGATTAGTTGGGCTGTATAAAGAGATTCAGGATAGATGTATCATTTTAATAAGATGGGATGCATGTTTAGTTTTACCTTATACATATGTTTAGTGAACAGATTTTTAAAATTTTCACTTGTTAGAGTGCTGTAAAATTGCATTTTCAGTACTCTGAATTAACTGCATTAGAAGGGAGCATCTTTTCATTATCTTTATTTTTTTGTTATATATATATCTTTGTTGTTTTGTTTTTAAGTAAAAAAGCACAAGCATTCTTAAGCTCTAGGATGCTTTGCTTTTTTGGAGCCTCACAATTGTTTGATGGCAGTGTCATATATCTAATGCTGCACTAGTTTTATTTGTTCTCATTTCATGCTTTATGTAATTTGTAACAGTTCTATTAACATAGTTGAAGGTAGGGCATATCAGGTTATCTATACATTTTAATAGTGAGTCACTAGTATTTAGCTTCAAGCCTTATGAAAATATTACTGTGGCTACCTGAGTACACAGTGAATAGTTACCTGGTGGTCCTTATGATCAGAGCATGTAAAACAATGCTATTTCAAAGTCAGCTTGCATATTTTGAAAGGGAAATAGAATAACATAAATAGCATGAAATATTTAATTGAATTTTTATTGATTTATATTATCAATTATGCTGAGTTACTTTGTGTGTTTTTTGTTTTTGGCTTTTGACATATACATACTAATAAGTTTCTTTTCCTTCTGTCAACTTTTTAAAATAGATTTGGAGAAACTTACTTTTTTAAATGATAAATTTTTTAGTCAGCATCAGTTGAAAAGGAAAATGTAAGGTTTATTATAGAAGTAACAATACTGGATATAAGAAATTAGCTTACTTGCTTCTATTTTAACTGTAGTTAAAACAGTAGCAGTAGAAAACTTTGAGTGAGGAGCATTTAATTAATTTCTTTGCTTATTTGTAGGGTAATAAATGATTTAAAGTTTTGCAAGTAATTCCATTTGAGTAACTTACAGTTGTTGATTTGACAATAAAAATCTATGAAAGGAAACAAAGTGTATGGTTTTAGGATGGAAGCAGTTTCTCAAAGAAATACAAAACATACTTTGCCCTTGATGTTGCAAAAGCATTGAAATAAGTGCCTTAACTTTTGTTTACTTCTTATTGTTCAAAAATTACTATTGACTTTTTTCTTTTCTGTAAGAAGATTTTGATATCTTTTTCCTCATCATTAAGCACAGAGAAAGACTCCTCACTATGATATTTTCAGTATTAACTTTATTTCATTAATAAGCAAATCTTTGGTAAGGGTCCCAAGGGGATTTCTAGCCTGCTAAATTAATTTATTTAGCTTCCCAAATGCCAAACAGTCTAATAAATAAAAATTGATAAGGTGTATGGTATTGACTCTGTGCTGGTTTGTATTTTTTTCCAACTTTGAGATCTGTAACTTGGTGCTTTTTGTTAGACTATCCTGGTATCACAGCCTCGGGAGTATGCATTGTACTTCAGGACTAACTTTTTTTCTTCATTGCTTTTTGAGTACATAGATGGCATGTTTCTTCAGGACATTAACCCAAACCACCAGTAGCCTCACTGTTGTGGCGCTCTTACATGTACTCCAGGTTGATTCAAGGAAGAGCAGAAATGGAGGTCAAAGTGTGTTACATGTTGGGGCTGGAAAATATGCTTTAAAACAGTAGGTTATTAATTTCTTGAAGGGCACAGTGAACAGCCATCTTACTCAACTGTTTTGTTTTTGGAAAACCACTTGTTTTTTGGCCCTTTCTATTTTTGAACTGTTAAAACATTTTATTGCCTTTAGTGTGTAGATAAAAGTAGTGCCTCTCTTTATAAAATTGATGGGATTTCTAAAAGTTGTATGTAAGTCAATCTTTCTGGTAAATTTATTTTAAGTGCATGAATATTTAAAAATCACGTGTTACAAATTATTCTGTATATTTAAGAACCTTTTGTAAAGCAAGTAACTACTTCATAATTTACATCCCAATATATGCTCTCATTTGTCCACTTTTAAAAATATATAGTCTCTATTGTTGCTATTTGTTAATAGTTTTAGATCTCGACATGTATTAAAATCACAACTTTAAAAAGTTGCAAGTGAAATTGAACAATTTCTTCTTAAAATAATAGCTCATTATTAACCTTTTGAATGTTTAGAGTTTAATATTTTAAAATCAGATTTGAAAATCGCAAAGAATATATTTTATTCAACTATTTTCCATCCATTAAGTTTTCTATACATTATACCTACTTGTTTTCTGTAATAAAAAAGGGTTATTTAAACACCAGATTTGACGAATTTAGCAAAAAGTCCTCTTTCAATCATTTGCTTATGTCCCTTAGAATTTGTAACATTTTACTCTTGGCTTATGAAATCCTAAGTGCAGTTCTATGAGAGATACAGTGAACATCTGACCACTATATTTAGTAGAATAATGGTATCAGATAGAAAAATGCATTCCAAACTTCTAGTTTGAGATATCTCATAAACAACTTTTTAATATTTTAAGTTGGTAGCTTTGTACAGCTATTTAGCAAAGATGAATACAGTTGCTATTATGTATGTTGACTTCTGAATCATATCGCTAACAATGTATAACAGATTAAATGTGTTCCTCCTGTACTAAAGTTACATCTTTCCAAAAGAATAAAAGTCAATTTCAATAAATATAAATCCTTTAAAAGAGTTGGGTTATAAAGTAGTTTACTTCAGATTTTGTAACATTAAATGTACTTTTATCAAGAATGAAATTATTTATTTCATGCTTAATTACACTCCTTGTTTTGTTTCTATAATAAAACTTTTTAGAATTTTAAGTTGTCTTTCATTTATGTGTATCTTTTTGTTATAGCTTTAATGAGACATAACTTATATACTATTTAATTCACTCATTTAAAGTCAGTTCAACAGTTTTTAGTATATTGAGTTGTGCAGTTATCACCACAATTAACTTTAGAACATTTTTAGCACCCCAGAAAGAAACCCCATACCTTTTGGCTGTCACCCTAAACCACTCTATCCTTAGGCAACTCTTACTAATAATATACTCTCTGTCTCTGTATTTGCCTATTCTGGACATTCCGCGTAGATGGACTGGACATTCCATATAGATGGAATCATGATATATGGTCTTTTGTGACTGGCTTCTTTATTTAGCATAAGGTTTTCAAAATTCATTCATGTTGTTGTAAGTATCCCTTTATTGCCAAATAACATTCCACTGTATGGATGTACCACATTTTGCTTATCTGTTCATCAATTGGTGGATGTTTGGGTTTCCACTTTCTGGCTATTACAAACAATCCTTACTATGAACACTTGTGTACAAATTTTGGGGTGGTATAGGTTTTCCTTTTTCTTGAGTATATATCTAGGAGTAGAATGATAAACTGCTTACATCCACTAGGATGGCTGTGATCAAGGAGCAAGGTAATGAGCAAGTGTTGGCAAGGAGAGGGAGAAGTTGGAAAGCTCATACATTGCTGCAGGGATTGTTAAAGTGGTACAGCCGTTTTGAGAACCAGTCTGGCAGTTCCTCAGTTACCACGGTTATCATAGAACCCAGAAATTCTACTCGAGTTGGATGCTCAACCGACTGAGCTACCCACGTGTCCCGATGGAGCATTTTTACTATGTGTATGAAGTAGATCTTACATGTATCCTACTTGTAGTTTGTTGAGCTTCTCGATTACATACATTAAGAATTTTCTTTAAATCAAATTTACAACTTCTCATATTCCTGTTGTACTTACGGTGGTGTGTTTAATGGTGACCCACATTTCCCTGAGGCTCTGTTCACTTTTCATTTTTTTCCTCTTTGTCCTTTGAATTGCATAACCTCTATCAATCTGTCTTCCAGTTTGCTAATTTGGTCGGTTCAAATCCACTTCTGAGACTCTCTGAATTTCCATTTGTGTGTGTGTGTGTGTGTGTGTGCCTGTACCGTTATTCTCTCTATTGATGTTCTCTATTTATAGTAACTGTGGGTACCCCCTGGAGCTTGTTATTATAGTTGGCTTATTTGCTGAGCTTCGGCTGAACTAGTTTAGTGAGGTCTGTTTCCTCCACACTATGGAGCCTCTGATGTTGGTCCTCAGACACCACCACCCTGAGCAGGTACACGGTCACCCCGGGGTGACTGTGCTTTTAGCAGGGCTCTGACCGTCCCTTTCCTTGGTCTTACGCAGCTGTGAAACTCTACTAGTCATCTCTCCAGCTTGTTATATTGTTTTTTTTTTTTTTTAAGGTTTTAGTTATTCATGAGAGACACACAGAGGAGAGAGAGGCAGAGACACAGGCAGAGGGAGAAGCAGGCTCCATGCAGGGAGCCTGACATGGGACTTGATCCCGGGTCTCCAGGATCGCGCCCTGGGCTGAAGGCGGCGCTAAACCCCTGAGCCACCAGGGCTGCCCCGTTGTATTGTTTTCAACGATCTCCTGAGGCATAAATTGCTCCACAACCTGATCCAATTAAATCCTGTCTCCTTTGAAGGGGTAGTTTGCTGGTAGTTGGGGGAAGGGGGAGCAAATGACTGGTTTGTCCTAATGCCAAGAGGGCTCTTTGTCTCTTTCCTTGCTTCTTCTTAAT
Organism: Canis aureus; assembly: GCF_053574225.1. Classification (NCBI taxonomy): domain Eukaryota; kingdom Metazoa; phylum Chordata; class Mammalia; order Carnivora; family Canidae; genus Canis; species Canis aureus. The sequence continues at coordinate 2,417,245 of NC_135638.1, read as the reverse complement.
TGCTTTCCACCAAAATCTTTGTTGTTTGGAATACCCTTAAGCTTGAACTTCCCTGCACTCTGTTTCAAACAAAGACGGTTCTTTTGGAGGTAGCTGTGGAGCTCTCTGTTGTACGTCCTGGTTTTCTCTGGGCAAAAATCACTGAGCCACAGCGCTGGAGCTGGCACTGGGGGCAGTTGTGTGTCTACACGGCATTCCTACTTTAGGAGCAGGCTTCTGGGTGGAGATGATAGCCTCTGTGGTCTTGACACGGCTCTCCCCATCCGGAACCTGCACCCTCCGAGTCGGCTGGGGTGACAATGACCAGTGTGCTGTGCCTAAGATAGAGTCTCTACTCTTTAAAAAAAATTTTAATTTTTAAAGATATTATTTATTCATTCATAAAAGACAGAAAGGGAGGCCATGGGAGAGGGAGGCTTGTCGCAGAGCAGGTCCTGGGATCCTGACGTGAGCCGGAGGCAGGCCCGAAATGGAATGAGCCGCCCAGGTGCCCAGAGTCTCTACTCCTAACCTGGGGGCTGGTTGTCACTTGATGTGACATCAAGTCCCATGTCTCTTTAAGATCCCAGTGTACAAGGGAAACCACTTTTGAGGTCTTTTTAAGTCAACGTGATTGTACATAAACTTTGTTGGAACCGAAAGCCTGACTTGTGGCCCAGCACGTATGCGTGGCCATCTGCGTCCAGAATGAGTAGCGGGAAGGAAAAGCGCGTTGCCCCGAGAGGGCTGTGCCTCCGTGTCCCCAGGCCCTGCGTTCCTGTACGATAGAACCGGAGTCCTGCGTGTCAGCTAACCTACGACCCATGAGCTTTTACAAGATGCGAAAAGGTACCTCGCCCTGTGAAAACTCTTCATTTCCCAGAACACTTTTTTTTTTTTAAAAGATTTTAAGTAATTTCTAGCATGGGGCTCGAACCCACAACCCCGAGAACAAGTCACAAGCTGCCCTGAGCCCACCAGGCCCCCCCAGAGCACTTTGTGCCCTGTGAAGAGTGTTTCCTGGGCCGCTGTCCGCCGTGGGCTGGAATCACACTCCTTTTTTCCCTTTTAGAGCCCGCTGACAGGTGAGGAAGGGAACCCTCACCTCGGCCTCCCCTGGGGGCGCGGAGTGGGGCGCCGCCTCCGAGACCCCGGGCCCTCCGCCGCCTGCGCCCCAGGAGCCGCCCCCACCCCAGGCCGCGCCGGGCCTCACCCAGCTTGGCGGAGCTCGCGGAATAAAGAGGTTTCGGGTCGCCCGTGCCCTTCGGTCAGTTCCCAGGGACTGTCAAGGGTTGTTCTTTGGGAAGATGATGGTCAGCAGGCCCGCTCCGGCGCCCCTCACACCGCAGGTGCAGGTCCAGGTCCGGGTGTGCCCTGTGCCCTGGGCCCGAGAGGTCAAGGCCGCCTCCAGAGGTCAAGGCCGCCTCCTGATGACCGAGCACATTGTTTTTTAATAGATGTTATTTATTTATTCATGAGAGACCCAGAGAGAGGCAGAGACCCAGGCAGAGGGAGAAGCAGGCTCCATGCAGGGAGCCCGACGCGGGACTCGATCCCGGGACCCCGGGGTCACGGCCTGGGCCCAAGGCAGGTGCTCCACCGCTGAGCCCCCAGGCGGCCCTTTAGCCATCCTCTCAGTAGTTCCCAATTGGCTTTCTTTTTGGTAGTATTATTGGTAAGAAGTCGAATTCATGAACAGTCATTACTTACCTGGAAACTATGACCAGGGCCGTTGAAATGAGGGGCTGGCTCCTTGTCAGTCTGATAAACGAAATGTCAAGGCAGTGAGGACTTGCTCGGGGAACCGCTGCAGATGTGCCATTATGATCCTGTTGGTGGTTTTTGTGATCACAGTGACAAAATACAGTGACGTCAGGCTAATGTTTACCCCCTGCCGCTGGTCCTCTCTCTCTCTCTCTGTCTCAAATAAAAATCTTTATTTTTAGAAAAATTTTAAATGATTTTATTTGTTTGACAGAGCGAGAGAGAGAGAGAGAGAGAGAGAGAGCACGCAGAGGGAGGGGCCGAAGGAGAGGGAGAAGCAGACTCCTCCCTGAGGTGGGGGGGCCTGATGTGTGGCTGCATCCCAGGACCCCGGGGTCATGATCGGAGTTGAAGGCAGATGCTTAACCAACTGAGCCCCCAGGTGCTCCTAAATAAGCTCTTAAAAAAAAATAAAATCTTTGAATATTACATTAGAAATTAATTCTGCAAAAGTTAACCCTAAGGGTGGGCGTGTTAAACGAAATCTAAGTATATTGGATGAAGTAACTAGCATCACCAGTGAATCCATCAGAGACAGGCTCCACATTGGTTACAGGGTTTCTGACTCTAGTATTTCTCTCCTTTTTTTCCTTAGGGTTTCTATGTCTCTGCTTACACTGCTCACCTGTTCTTGCAGGCTGTCTATCCATTAGAGCCCTTAGCATATAAATCATAGTTGGGGTTTTTCTTTTAAAAATTTTATTTATTTATTCATGAGAGACACAGAGAGAGAGAGACAGAGAGAGGCAGAGACACAGGCAGGGGGAGAAGCAGGCTCCCTGCGGGGAGCCCGATGCAGGACTCGATCCCAGGACCCCGGGGTCACGCCCTGGGCGGAAGGGAGGCGCTAAACCCCGGACCCACCCAGGCACCCAGGACAGAATTCTTTTTATAATTGTGAGTAGCAGTCCTTCATCAAATATATCTTTTGCAAATATTTTTTTCGCAGTCTGTGGCTTCTCATTTTCTTGACATTGCCTTTCACAGAACAAAAGGTTTTAATTTCAGTGGAGTTCAGCTTATCAGCTATTACTTTCATGGGTTGTGCCTTTGGTATTTAATCTAAAAAGTCATCACCATATCCAAGGTCATCTAGATATTTTCTTTTTTTTTTTTTTTATAATGAGCTCTTTTTTTTAAGATTTTATGTATTTATTCATAGAGACACAGAGAGAGAGAGAGAGAGGGGCAGAAACACAGGCAGAGGGAGAAGCAGGCCCCATGCAGGGAGCCAGACGTGGGACTCACGCCCTGCGCTGCAAGTGGCACTAAACCACTGAGCCACCAGGGTTGCCCTAGATATTTTCTTATGTTATTTTCTCCTATGTTGTATAATCTCCTATGTTTTATGATTTTGTGCTTTACACTTAGGCCTGTGATCCATTTCAAGTTAATTTTTGTGAAGTATGGAAGGTGTGTGTCTAGATTTGGTTCTTTGGTTTGTTTGTTGCATGTGGATGTTCCAGCACCATTTGTTGAAAAGACTATTTTTGCTCTATTGAATTGTCTTTGCTCCTTAGAGATTAGTTGACTGTGTATATGTGGGTCTCTATTCTGTCCCACTGATTTGTCTATTCTTTCACCAATATCCCCCCTGTCTTAACTCTTTAGCTTTATAGCCCTAAGGGGCTTTCGGGGAGACTGAGAAGACAGCTAGGAAAAAGAAGAATCACATAGTGGAACTGTTCTAGAACAAACCTCACTGCCTCTGCTTGGACCTTAGGTCACATGCAGAGTTCTAGATGGGAATTGGAGAATGCAGACTTTAGCTTGCCTACAGAAAAGAAGCCAATGGTAGGTCGTTGGGATGAGTGATGTTGGGCCAGCTTATTATATATGCCAGAAGGATGATCCAATTTTTAAAAATTTTGCATACAATGGAATAGAAAAAAGACGGGAAGGATATGTAGGCTTCCCTTGCTTTGACATGCCTGTAGCCAGCTACCACAGTAAACACCAGCCCTCCAGCAACACGGCTCGAATTTTAGTTACCGTGGTATAGTGACTGCAATGACATAAGTACGAGTCTCACTGTCCGCTCTTCATGTCCATATAAGATACATGTCATGATCACTTCTTTCCAAATCTGTGATTGGTAACTCCGCACCTGTTTTCCACTTCACACACAGCAAAGCATGTGCCGACGTCGCCTCTTTGTCTCCCAGTGGGTGGTAAACCCAAGTGACATTTTACAAAAATGGGCATTGAAGGAGGGCCCTGGCCAAAGAAAGTACACCAAAGAAACAAAAAGTGATAATGTTTGAATGAAATTGGAACCAAATATAAATAAAATCCTAGAACACCTGCCTGACCGTAGATACATCCACCGTGCCACTGTTCAGAGATGCTAGCTAGGCTGCCGAAGGAGCTTTGTGAATGTATCGATACGAAAAGAGAAAAGATGAAGATGTCCCAGAGGAAGTCACACTAGCAAAAAAATCTTAGCATTAAAGGAGTTCTCAAAGATATTTCGAAACATTGGAAACACAAAAGATAAAATTATGAAAGCTTATCTGCACTTAGAAAGGGGTGTGACAATTGGGCCAAAACAGAACATAGGCTCGCTCCACAGCATGAGTTAAATGATGAGAAGAAGGCAAGCCCCGTTGAAACAACCTTTGGTAAGTTTTTTAGGGAGAAATAAAATACTTTAATTCTCAGAGTTTTTATTTATTTTATTTTTATTTTAAGATTGTATTTATTCATGAGAGACAGAGAGAGAGAGAGAGGCAGAGACACAGGCAGAGGGAGAAGCAGGCTCCGTGCAGGGGCCCGACGTGGGACTCGATCCCGGGACTCCAGGATCAGGCCCTGGGCTGAAGGCAGGCACCAAACCGCTGAGCCACCCACGGATCCCCAATTCTCAGAGTTTTTAATGTTTAAATTATAATGTACTAAATAAATATTACTTTTTCCATCCTTTTACTTCCCTGTTCATGTATCACCACCAATTAGAGAGTTTTTTTAATGTTCTGACAAAATTTTCCCAAGTTTTAAAATTTAGGGGAGCCCGGGTGGCTCAGTTAAGCTTCCGATTCTTGGTTTTGGCTCAGGTGATGATCTCACAGGTTGGGAGACGGAGCTCCATGTCGGGATCTATGCTCAGCAGAGAGTCTGCTTAAAGATTCCGTCCCTTTGCCCCTCCCCTACTTGTGCTTGGACGCTCTCTCTCTCTCTCAAATAAATAAATCTTTTTTTTAAAAGTTGGGTTTTTTAAAAAAAAGATTTTATTTATTTATTTATTTATTTATTTATTTATTCATGAGAGACAGAGAGGCAGAGACCCAGGCAGAGGGAGAAGCAGGCTCCATGCAAGGAGCCCGACGTGGGACTCTATCCAGGGACCCCAGGGTCACGACCTGAGCTGAAGGCTGACATTTAACCACTGAGCAACCCAGGTGCCCCTTAAACAAAAAAAGTCTTAAAATTTAAAGATCATGGAATTATAGTAAATGTTTCCATTGGTTACTGGGATCATTTTTGCATCACTGCAGCTCGCAGGGTCATTTCTGTCGTTCTGCACTACTGTACAAAGCAAAGACCACTTGTACAGCAAAATGTTGATAATGGGAAAGTGGCAAAATTATTGGCAATTTGTAATTTGTTCTTTTTTTGTATTTTTTAAGTATAATTCCATAAACATGTATTGACTTTGTAATTTAAAAAGCAATGGAAACATCATAAAAATTTTCAAAGAAAAAAGTGTACAATATTGCTGCAGATATAAATACTTGAAAATGCCCGTTAAGTCTTTTGGAGTGTAGGGAGGAGGTTCTGAGGAACTGACACTGATCTTTTGTGATTAAATACTATCAGTATAATGGAAACATACCATGATTGATTAAACTTCATGGTCTAAAAAAAAGTAGAATCAATAGCCCAATTAAAAAATTGAAAAATCAATGTGAACTGATTATGCAGCTCAGTTACTACCAAAAGTTGCAGCACAGCCATTTGATTCAACCCTTAGGTAGACTCATTTCATGCAGATTTGTTTTTTGAGTTTGTTTTTTTTTTTAGGTTTTATTTTTATATAATCTTTCCTCCCAATGTGGGGCTCGAACTTTTATAGCCCCAAGATCAAGAGTCGCACATTCCACCAACTGAGCCAGCTAGGCACCCCTCCTCCAGATTTGGTTTTTAAAATGTTTTCTGCAACAAGGGAGTAAGGACTTGTAGTAGTTAATTCCACATCTTGAGGCAGGGGGAAAAAAGCAAGAAGGAGCTAGATCTGTATTACCTAATAGAACTATACTTCAGCTCAAATTATGACCATTTGTTTTTGCCTTTGGTTTTTTTTTTTTAAAGATTCCATCCATGTATTCATGAGAGACACAGAGAGAGGCAGAGACACAGACAGAGGGAGAAATAAGCTCCATGCAGGGAGCCTGATGCAGAACTTGCTCCCAGGACCCCAGGGTCACACCCTGAGCCGAAGTCAGACACTCAACCACTGAGCCACCCAGGTGCCCCAATTATGACCATTTGAACATCATTAAGAAAATAGTGAATATAGTAAGTTGAAATACATTGAGTCTATTATAGGTCAAAGTTCCTCATGATCCTCAAATGGAAAAGTTAATACAGAGTATACAGCTTAGTGGTTGTGATACACAAGGTTGGCTGTACTAGGATATGACGGTAGCAGGATCTACTTTGTTGTTTAAATGAGGAACTGGTAATATACGGGTAGTTCACTTCTATTAAGTTTATGACTGTCATGTGTAGCTCTCTACTCTCTCTGTTAGGAAGGATGAGTATGAGGAACTAGAGGAACTCAAGATCATAATTCAAAGGTTCTAAAGTACCTATTGTCCCACATTTTAACATCTCTAAAAGTGTCGTACATCTTATACTAAACGATGTAGATGAATTCCAGAAAATAACAAAAACCACATCAAGAGAAGGAAGCGCTGATGATCAGCACTGACTGTCCCAAAAAGAAGACATTGTTCCAAGATGATGGCTCATCTAAAGTCCCCAGGAGGGGCGCTAACTGGGCCAAATTGAGTCCATCACTCAGGAGAGGAAATCTCTAGATAACCCTACAGACCATGAGATATTATTGAGGTATAAATAAATTTACAGGGCAGTCCGGGTGGCTCAGCGGTTTAGCGCCACCTTCAGCCCAGGGCGTGACCCCGGGGTCCTGGGATCGAGTCCCGCATGGGGCTCCGTGCATGGAGCCTGCTTCTCCCTCTGCCTGTCTCTGCCTCTCTCTCTCTTTGTGTCTCTCATGAATAAATAAATAAAATCTTTAAGAAAACAAAATAAAATAAAATAAACCTAATTTTCGAACGTGTCTGTTAGATATACAGATGTAACTATAGGAGTGACAAAGTGCAGGTAGCAGTGAGTGCCCCTCTGCAAGCACAGGAAATCCTCGGATGGTGTGGAATTGTATCGGCAAGTACCTGAGAGGGATTAGTGCACTCAGTAGCCCCTTAAAGGATACCTGCGAGCAGGCCATATGTGACGTACGTTGGAGAATGAGGCCACATTAAATCCATTTAGGACAAGGTGGACAAATGAATGAACTTTGTGAGTTGTGTGCACTGGTAATTAAACAAGATGATCGAGCTTTTATAAAATTGCACAATTTTAGTCACAATGACTTTTCCCCAAATCCCCAAAGCCCCAAGAAACACAGGCTATATAATTGTAAATTAGTCCATTTAATAGCCAAAACTGATGAACCCACCCTCGCTACAAAACTCGTGGTGGTACTCAAACATTCTTCTTTCCTTCAGCTATAAAATAGTTCTCTCAGAAGATGCTGGTCCTTAGTAGCTACCGTCCATACTATGGATCCTGATGGCAATGGCACGTCAGAGCGTTCAGGAGAAGGGCCTACGACTGAGGGCAGGGGCACCTGGGTGGCACGTCGGTTGAGTGTCCAACTCTTGATTATGGCTCAGGTCATGATCTCCAGGTTGTGGGATCGAGCCCCGAGGTGGGCTCACGGAGGAGTCTGCTTGTCCATCTCCCTCTGTCCTCCCCCTGCTCTCTATCTCTCTCTCTCTCAAATAAATAATAAATAAATACAGTCTCTATTTTAAAAAAGAGGGGGGGCGGGAACGCCTGGGTGCCTCAGTGGGTGAGGATTGCCTTTGGCTCAGGTCATGATCCCTGGGTCCTGGGATCGAGTCCCACATCAGGCTCTCCCCACTCAGTGCGGAATCTGCTCATCCCTTGCCCTCTCCCCCTCCCCTTGTGCACACTTGCTCTCTCTCTTTTTCTCTCAAATGAAATATATATATTCATGAGAGAGAGAGAGAGAGGCAGAGACACAGGCAGAGGGAGAAGCAGGTTCCACGCAGGGAGCCCGACGTGGGGACTCGATCTGGGGTCTCCAGGATCCCACCCTGGGCTGAAGGCGGCGTTAAACCGCTGAGCTACTGGGGCTGCCCCTCAAATGAATAAAATATTTTTTAAGAAGAATGAGGGTAGAACACAATCATAGCCATTATTTTATTTGAGCCTGATGACAACTCCATGAAGGTCATTGTTATCCTCATTTTGGGAATGACACGAGAGGTTCGGAGACATTGATTTGCTCAAGTTTTCACAGCTGTGCCAGAGATGAATCCAGAACTGGATTTCTGGCTTCTGTCTTGTTTGATGGTCTCTTCTCTGTATCATTTCCTGTGCAAAACTCAGGATTTCATTTAAGTCTAAACAAATGTTTCTCAACTTCCTATTTTTCATATGGCCCCCCAGGAAGCCTTTTTTCAGAGATCTTTTTTGGGAATGGTCTCACTCATAGACCGTATGTCTGTTTGGGTACTAAATGTACATTGTGCTTGTTTACATAAAAAGAGAACTTGGCACCCCTTTAGATCTGATATCACCCCTTTTGAGAATGCTTGGTCTAGAGGGCCAGGCTCTTTGATTTGTTTATTTAGGGGCGAAGGTGAACAGGGCTGGTCTGTCAGTGAGATTGAAGCACTCCTTGGGCAATCCTGGGGGACCATACTTCATAGCCTGGGAAACACAGTTTAAAACCCCTTACTACTACTACTACTACTACTACTACTTTTACTACTTTTTTTTTCTTTTTTTTTTTTTTTGAGAGAGAGAGAGAGCAAGCCTAAGTGAGCACATGCACACAAGCAGGGGACGGGGAGAGGGAGAGATTGAGAATCCTAAGCAGGTTCCACACCCAGTGAGAAGCCCAATGCGGGGCTTGATCCCATGACCCCGAGAGACCATGACCTAAGATCACCAATCCAGCCAAAAATCAAGAGTCAGACGCCCAGCCGACTGAGCTGGGCAGGTGCACCACCCTCTACTTCTTTTAAGAGGCAGATTATTAGCCGCAAATCATCCCTGGCCACGGATAAGTCCAGTGACCAGCAAGGAAGTACATCGTTCCCTTCCTATGGTGGAACTGTAAATTGTACTGGGAGTTTTTCCCTTGGTCAAGAGTTAGGCACGCCACTCTGTCGTCCTTGGAATTTCTAAGGAAATTTCGTTGCTTAATACCATCTGATTAAGTTCAATATATGATCATTTAGGAACTATAATTATGTGGTGGCAATAAGATGAGCCTGGTGTTCAGTGGGAAAGTAGACTGTTGAAAGCAAGGAACGTTTCACGGTCCTCAGAGGCAAGGCCATCCGTCCCGTGGGCTGAGCCATGTCGCTCAGAGGGGCAGCAGGACATGCCACATGGTGCAATGACTGCCACGTGGAAATGGGTGACTGAGATATCACAGGGACAAGGCCTCCTTGTGATGCAGGTTCCCATACTGGGAGTGGGCAACAGTGAGGTATGCCAAAGTGTTGGGGATCACGAAGAACAGAAACCGTCATGGTCGTGGACAGAAATCCGCAGGCTTCTGAGGACAGGAAACTCGGGAGAGGAACAACACTGCTTAGGATCTCTGATTCCATGCCCAGCAATAGGCCTGAAATGGATACTAAAGAGATCTTCAAGGGGCACCTGCCTGGCTCAGTTGAAAGAGCGGGTGACTCTTGATCTTGGGGTTGTGAGTTTGAGCCCCAGGTTGGGTGTAGAGATTACTTAAATAAACATTTTTTAAAACATTCTTCAAGGGATGTCTGGGGGCTCAGCGGTTGAGCATCTGCCTTTGGCTCAGGTTGTGATCCCAGAGTCGTGGGATCAAGTCCCGCATCGGGCTCCCTGCATGGAGCCTGCTTCTCCCTCTGCCCGTGTCTCTGCCTCTCTCTGGGTCTCTCATGAGTAAATAAATTAAAAAAAAAAAATCTTCAAGCACTTAGCTACTGTGTCTCATTGGAGCTGAACTTGGTTTCTTACCTCTGCTTCTCTTGGCTTGTCTGCCCTTCCTCTTCTCTATAGACCCGCTGCTTCTGCCCGCAGACGACGGCCTCCAACCCCTGGCCGGGGATCTTCAGGCTCAGTGCCCCCCACCGGCTAGCATCAGGCTCCGAGCCTCTCGGCGTGTCCCTTGAAGGCCACACTGTGGCTGAGCGGCCAGTGGGCGGCCTGCCTTGGGGGGCTGACTGTCCCTGGCCCCCCCGGGAGCCCTTGGGAGCAGTCCCCCTGAACAGTCAAGGTATTACAGAGCAGGGTCCCAGAAGGGGAGGTCACCAGCCGAGCTAGTGCTTAGGGCCGGGAGCGGGGCTCCCCACGGCCTGCCGCTGCCTTGCGGTCACCGCCACCGGCTCTCCAGGTCCCCAGCGCCGTCTGCTGGCTCCTCCCCTCCAACAGGCTGCCTGCGGGGTGTGCAGCTCCGTGGGGGTCCCCCCAGCCTGCTCACCCGGTCCTCTCGCGGAGGGCCCGTGGGGCGCCCAGTGTGGGTGTGGGTTCCCCGAGCTCCTGCTTCCCCCTCCAGGCCCGGCCGACGTGGCTCTGGCAGTATATGACCCCGGGTCAGGGCTCGAGGCCTGCATGGGTCCCCGCAGGGCCTGCTTCTCCCTCTGCTGTGTCTCTGCCTCTCTCTGGGTCTCTCAGGAATAAATAGGTAACATCTTAAAAAAAAAAAAAGTATATGAACAAGCAGAGATTACTTTAAAAAAGAAAAGAAAAGGAAAAAGAAAAAACACGTAGAGAAAAAAAGAAAAAAGAAAACACGTAGAGAAGTATCTGAGGGAATTGTGTCAGTCCTGGTTTTGCTGCAACAACAAACTAAATTGCTTTCCTTTCACAGAGGTCCTTTCTTCGTGGATTTTGTCGTTTTTCGTGTACAGTGAACTTCAAGCTTGTTCAGTGTGTCTGAGAGTACCTTTTATGTAGGTTCTGGAATAGTGGTTCTCGAGCCATCTGCGCTGAAGGACCAGTCTGTGTCTCTATTTTAATTTTTTAATTTAATTTTTAGACTTTTTATTTTATTATTATTTTATTATTTTTAAAAATAATAAAATTTTATTATTATTTTAAGATTTTATTTGTTTATTCGTGAGAGACACAGAGAGACAGAGAGGCAGAGACACAGGCAGAGGGAGAAGCAGTCTCCATGCAGGGAGCCCGACGTGGGACTAGATCCCAGGACTCCAGGATCACACCCTGGGCTGAAGGCAGCACTAAACCACTGAGCCCCCCAGGATCCCTTTTTTACACTTTTTAAATTTGAATTCAATTTGCCAACACACAGCATCACCCCCAGTGCTCATCCCATCATTTGCCCTCCTCAGTGCCCGTCACCCAGCGACCCCATCCCCCTGCCCTATGTGTGTGCTTTAGTTTGCAGCCCAGACCGAGGTGTGGGTCTGCTGTTCAGAACCGGTTGGCTTCTCACACTATGCGCTGAACTCCCCAGCCACGCTCCCCGGCACCGAGACTCTTCTAGAAGATGCAGCCACTGACCATGCTCTTGGACATCCGGACAAGGGCCAACTGCTGTAAGCCCTGCTCAGCACACACTGTCGAGGGCAGGGCTTGGCTCCATGCAGGCCAGCAACAAGCAGGTAGGGGCACGACCCCGGTCTGCACAGCACACTTTAAACACCTCTGTTCTCTGACTGTGTGTGTGCACGTGTGTGTGGCCCGAAAGCAGGCGATTCAGAGCAATCACACTATTTGCTTCTGGGTGAAGCCTAGCGCGTTCCGCTCCCGCACAGCGCTCAATGAAGCCGGGGGCTCATCAAGGGCGGAGCGTCGGCCTCGGTGACTCCGGATTCTTCAACCACACGAGGAAACAGTTCAGTATGGACTTTGGGGCCCCGCTGGTGTGTTAAGGGGACAGTGTTGTCCTGGCTGCTGAGGACGTCAGTACGGTTCTAGGTCCAGTTCTAAAAGTGGGGCTTGAAGTGTTGCCTCATCTGCATGCAGATGGATTTTAAGGTCTTAAAGCCCCAGGTAAGGAGGAGGACAGTAGCTGGAAGTAAGCCAACGAGAGACCGACATGCAAGCTCCCGCGGCTTCTTGTCCTGGCCACCAGCCCGGCGGGAGGGCTGTGCCCCCCTCGTGGCGCCTGGAGATGCTGGAAGGGAGGCAGCTGCGGCCCAGGCCCCGAGCAGGGTGGTCCGTCGCCGGCGGCAGGGTGGTAGAGGGGCGGCGTGCAGGTGGCCAGGTGAAGGCGGGAAGCCCCTGGGACGCAGCTCCAGCACCCACCCGCGCCCTCCCGAGGGAGCTGGGGTCTCCGTGCACCCCCCGCTCGGCTAGAAACCACGTAGGAGTGAAACAAAGACAAGTGCCCGGCGTGAACGCTGCCTCAGCAGAGCTCTGGGTTCACTGGTGCTTGTAAAACCTACAGCAGCAGAGAATCATGTTTTAAGAGCAATTTAGTAAAGGTGTAGGTCAGATGAAGGAGACATACGGAAAGGCTTGAATCCCCACCTGGGTGCGTGTGGAACGTAGGTGCTATTTGCTCAACACAACAACTCACTTAGTTAGCAAGTGTTTACGGGCACCTCTCACGCACCGAGGACTGTACTGGGCACGCAGTGCAACCCTACCCTGCTCCTCGCCACCACACCCCTAAGAGCCTAGAGTCTCGCAGGGAAGTTAGGCTCCTAACTGATTGCAAGGAGGTGAGTTGAGGGCCGGGACGCTGAGGCTCAGTGCTACAGGAGCATGTAACAGGGCGCCTACCTGGTCAAGGAGTCCAGGGAAAGCCCGAGAGAAGTAAAATATAAGCGTAAGGAAATCATTTTTTTTAAGTTTGGAAGCATTTATTTTTATTTTTTTTAAGTCAGCTCTACACCCAACATGGGGCTCGAACTCATGACCCTGAGATCCGAGGAGCTGCATGGTCTACAGGCTGAGCCAGCCAGGCGCCCGGGAAGTCATGTTTCATGGCTGTAGGACTCATTATCTTTATTGAAAGATCTGCTTCTGGGAGTCCCTAGGAAGATGTGATTCAGTAGATGTAGCCGGATAGCTCAGGTAAGGGGTAGGCAACAACCAATGACAAGCCTCATGCTGTCTTCCTTCCACACTGGAAAGTATCAGGCAAAGGTCACAGCACACCTGGTAGATACGGACCCTCCCCAAAGGCCACAAGATGGCAGTGTAACCATTAACATAGTCCCCTTCCCTCTATTATTATTATTATTATGATTATTATTTTAAGATTTTATTTATTCATGAGAGACACAGAGAGGCAGAGACACAGGCAGAGGGAGATGCAGGCTCCCTGTGGGGAACCGACGACGTGGGACTCGATCCTGGGACCCTGGGGTCACGCCCTGGGCCGAAGGCGGACGCTCCACCGCTGAGCACCCAGGGATCCCTATTATTACTAGTATTTTAAGAAAGCTCTATGCCTAGCTTGGAGCTTGAACTCATGACCCCAAGATCAAAAGTCCCATGCTCCACGGACTGAAGCAGCCAGGCACCCCACCCCACAAATACTTATTGAATAAGGTTTTAAATCATTTACTCGTAATTGAATTGTAGTGCATTTGTTTAAAAAAAACCAAAAAACCTTAAACATATGAACTGAATTAAAATAGATTTTTACTGATGTGGTTCTCAGGTGATGAGAAAAACATCTTCATCTTTAGGGTGTATAACACCCTAATAATATCTTGGGGCACCTGGGTGGCTCAGTCAGTTTTTTTTTTTAAGATTTTATTTATTCATGAGAGAGAGAGGCAGAGACACAGGCAGAGGGAGAAGCAGGCTCCATGCACCGGGAGCCCGACATGGGATTCAATCCCAGGTCTCCAGGATCACACCCTGGGCCAAAGGCAGGCGCCAAACCGCTGCTCCACCCAGGGATCCCTGGCTTGGTCAGTTGAGTATCCGACTCTTGGTTTCCACTCAGGTCGTGATCTCGGGAAGGAAGAGGAAATAAGACCAGGTACAGCAGCCTGTTGCGAGCACAAGACAGAGAGTCCTACTTGAATAGTTATTGAGCACATACAGTATATGAACCTCGCAAGATGTTCTGTGATTACATATCACCACTGTAAAAATGTTTGTTAGAATTTCACTTATTCTTATGATATTATTAAACCTGGAACCACCTAATTTGTGGTTTTTCCCTTATTCTAAAGCTAAGCACTCTGGCACCTTCAGGCCACTTGATTAATTAATAATTAACTACAAGGTTCTCATTCCATCTTCCTTCCTGAAGGAGAGATGTCAGCCCCCAGCACCAAAGCAACTGGAAGCAAAGTGAGGAAGTACAGTTGCACAGGCAACGGGCCTCATGTCAGGGTTTGCCCAGGACGGGGGTAGGGAGGTGCTGGAATGTAAGATTTTCACTGTTAAAACCGGGGCAAGGCCTGGCCAAACTAGGATGAGTTACTCTACTGAGTGTAAAGAAGCAGGATGAGACATAGAGGGATTGGAGAGAGGATGATGGAGGAAATGCAGTAAAATATTAACAATTGAGACATCTGGGTCAAGGGGTTGTAAGAGTTCTTTAAACGATTCTTGCAACATTTTTTGTAGGTTTATGTCTATTTAATAAGCAAACAAAAAATCAACAGCAAGATATCTTCTTGATGGAGTGATTGGGCTCTGGGATCAGATAAAACAGGGACTCAAATCCCTATTTTCTACTAACTAGGTGTATGATACTGGGCAGGTCACTTAACTCCCCTGAGACTCAGTTTTCTCATCTATAAGATGGGCATAGTACTGCTAATGGTACCTAATTATTGTGAAATTATAATTGTGAAATTATTGTTATGTGGCTTAACGGAGACGATCTGTGTATAATACTTGGCACAGTGCCCGGTTCATAAGTGATAAACAGCCTTTATTTATGAGTTATATTTATTGATATTTACCATATTAAAAATTAAAACTGAGATACTGTTAAAATATTTAATTCCTTTAAAGATCTCAGGGAGCCAGGGATCAAGGCTGGGCTTAGAACATCCTGGAAACCCACACAATCCAAAATGGTGGTGTGGCCCAGTGGAGCTGGGGATCCTAAAATCGTTTAAAAATAATAAAAAATCTATTGGGGCACCTAGGCGGCTCAGTCTGTTAAGTGTCTGCCATCGGCTCAGGTCATGATCCAGGGGTCCTGGGATCAGTTCTGCGTTGGGCTCCCTGCTCAGTGGGGAGCCTGTTCTCCCTTTCCCCCTGCCTCCTTCTCCCTCTGCTGCTCCCCCTGCTTATGTGCTCCCGCACTCCCGCTCTCTGTCAAATAAAGAAATAAAATCTTTTAAAAAAATCCGTTAAATTGTACACCTGAAATACCTGAAACACTGTATATTAACTAATTGGAATTAAAATAAATAATAAATAAAACTAATGCAAATTGCAAGCCTATTATATGTTGATATAATTTTTATGCAAAGTAACTTTATTTTCATTAAAAAATCTGGTAAGAAGATGGCTTTGTTTTACATTTTTGCAGATCTCTAGAGTGGCTAGTAGAAGACAGTGGGTTCTCATATCTGCTTCTGTCTTTGAACTATTACTGTATATTTTTTTGTAAAAATACATGAAGAAAATCCAGCTTCACATAGATACGTAGCTTAAAGAGGAGTATTTGGGGGTGCTTTTTTGGCTTAGTTGGTAGAGCATGTGACTCTTGATCTCAGGGTCACAAATTCAAGACCCGTGTTCGGCCTGGAGCTTATTTATTTTTTTTTAATTTATTTATTCATGAGAGACACACAGAGAGAGAGAGGCAGAGACACAGGCAGAGGGAGAAGCAGGCTCCATCCAGGGAGCCCGATGCAGGACTCGATCCCGGGTCTCCAGGATCATGCCCTGGGCCAAAGGCAGGCTCTAAACCGCTGAGAAACCCAGGGATCCCAGGCCTGGAGCTTACTTAAGAGAAAAAAGAGTATTTTAAATTTTTTTCCGATAATTGTGGTATTTTTCTTCTTTGATACTACACCAAAAGTCAAGAAAGTGGTGCTTTTTAAAAAAGGTTAGTTGGAATTTGCAATCATGTCGATTAACTTATCAAACTCTGTTCATTGATTATTGATGAGCCTGAATATTTTATTCAGTGTTTGACTTGGATTCAGATATCTTCTTTTGTAGCTTACATTTTCCTGACCTCAGCCCAGTTTTCTATTGGAATGTTGTCTTTGGTTTGGTTTGGTCTTTTCTTATTAAAGAGGCACATAGTATGTGGGGTAAGATTTTAATCTCTGAAGTCATGCTGCTTAAATTCATGCTTAGTATCTGGCACTTAATAGCTGTGTGACTTTAGGAGAGTTTTAACCATTTCTCTGTGCTTGTTTTATCACCTGAAAATAAAGATAATAGTGAAACCCACCTTGCAGGGCTTGAATGAGATAATAGGCATGTTATGGACTGAATGTTTGTGCTCCTCTCCCTTATATGATGAAATGTTGAAACTTTACCACCTAATCTGATGGTATATTAGTAGGCAGGGCCTTTGGGAAATAATTAGGATTAGATGAGTCCATAATGGTGGAGACCTCCTGGATGGGATTAATGCCCTTAGGAAAGAACTTGCTCCCTTTCTGCTTTGTCAGTTGAGGATACAATGAGAAGTTGGCAGCCTGCACCCCAGAAGAGGGCTGAAGGGCTGATACTAGAACTTAACCATGTTGGCACCCTGACTGTGAGCCTCCAGAACTGTGAGAAATACATTTCTGTTGTTTATAAGCTATTGAGCTTATGAAATTTTGTTTATAGCAGCCTGAATGGACTAAGACAATGTATAAAGTGCTTAGAACAGTGCCCATAGCGAGTTTACAAGTGAGCATTTGCTAGTATTATGGCTTTTCTTTTTTAAAAGATTTTATTTATTTATTCATGAGACACAGAGAGAGAGAGAGGCAGAGACCCAGGCAGAAGGAGAAGCAGGCTCCATGCAGGGAGCCCGACGTGGGACTCGATCCTGGGCCTCCAGGATCAGGACCTGGATTGAAGTTGGCGCTAAACCACTGAGCCACCCGGGCTGTCCCATATTATGTTTTTTTTTTTTTTAAATATATTAATCATCTAAAACTCAGTGCCCTCTGGACATTTCCATTCTGACACCTGACAGGTGGTGCCTATTCAAAAGTTTCCAACATGAATTTCTTTTATTTATTTTATTTTTTTTTTAAGATTTTATTTATTTATTCATGAGAGACACATAGACAGAGAGGCAGAGACACAGGCAGAGGGAGAAGCAGGCTCCCTGTGGGGAACCCGATGCGGCACTTGTTCCCAGGACCCCGGGGGTCATGTCCTGAGCCGAAGGTAGATGCTCAACCCCTGAGCCATCCAGGTGTCCTCCAACATGAATTTCAACCTCCCCCCCCCCCATAGCTATTATATTAGCAAAGGATCAGGACACAGGTCATCTACCCTTATTACTAGGGTCAGGAACATAGGATCTGTCCTTTCTCCCCTCATCTTTTTATGCCTAACTGGTGAGTAAAACATGCCAAATCTTCCATGAAAATAACTGTTTAATCTCCCTGTATTTTATTAATTTAGTTCTCATGGTTTTATTAGTCTAATACATTATTTCTTTAGAGCCTAGGATAGAATTGCAGGAATTGTGGGAGAGTGACCCAGAGAGGGTTTTTACAGTGAGAAGAGGATAAGGAGTAGGATCCCAGGGAACCCTAAAATGAAAGAGGAGAGGTAGCACAGAGCCCAGAAAGAGGATTGGGCAGGAAGAGAAGAATAAGGCAGTGATTGCCACTGAAGCATTTGATTTACTTTTGCTTACGGAGGAGTTACTTCCATTAATTTTTCTTAAAACTTATGAATTCTGCTTCTTCATTCTGGAAAAGACTAATAAGCAATTGATCTTATCCATGTTGGACTCAGCCTAGGTACAGGTGAAAGAACATCAGAGCGGTGGCTCAGCCCTTTCTTTTTTTTTTTAAAGTACTATTTCTTTTATTTTTTTTTTGAAATATTTTATTTATTTATTCATGAGAGACGCAGAGAGAGAGAGAGAGAGAGAGGCAGAGACACAGGCAGAGGCTAAAGCAGGCTCCACACAGGGAGCCCCACATGGGACTGGATCCTGGGTTTCCAGGATCATGCCCTGGGCTGAAGGCGGCGCTAAACCGCTGAGCCATCTGGGCTGCCCTCAGCCCTTTCTTTATTGGGAAATGTTGGGCAAATGAGAACTCTGGAACTTCAGTTTCTTCATTGGTTAAAAGATGTATAATGAGTTTGTTGACAGGAGAAAATTAGAGTTGTGTATTTGAAAATAATTTGCAAAAAAAAAAAAAAAAGCATAATATAAGATCAGGAAACATGGATATATTTCTAGATGCCAGGCCTTGTTTGAAAAGCCCAGATAGGGGCACCTGGGTGGTCCAGGAGGTTAAGTGTCTGCTTCTGTTCAGGTCATGGTCCCCCCTGGGCCTGGGATGGAGCCTGCTGCTGGGCTCTTGAATTCTCTCTCTCTTTTTAAAAAGATTTTATTTACTTATTCATGAGACACACAGGGAGAAGCAGGCCCCATGCAGGGAGTCCAACATGGGACTCCATCCAGGGTCTCTAGGATCAGGCCTTGGGCTGAAAGCGGTGCTAAGCCACTGGGCCACCGGGCTGCCCTGCCATCAACCCTAAGATTAGGCACAAATACGGAAACTGAGTTTCAGAGAGTAAGTTAAATGGCCTGACCTAGACGAGACTGCACTCTTTACCTGGAGCATGTGCACGACCTATGAATACACTTTCTCTGATTTTAATTGTTAATTAAAATACATAGAACATTACAGAGTGGAGTTAGATATAAGATGGGATTGACCGTATCTCTAGCTGGGCTATCAAGAGGCTGAATTCTGCGCTAAGTATTGAGAGCTAGTCCTTTTTTTCTTCTTCTTTTTTTTTTTTTGGTTACATTTTTATTTATTTTTCATTTTATTTTATTTTATTTTTTGGTTACATCTTTAAAATTTGAATTCAATCTGCCAACACTCAGTGTGGCACCGGGTGCTCACCCCATCACGCGCCCTCCCCAGGGCCCTCACCCCAGAGCCGGTCCTGAGAAGTAGCAGCCGCTGGGTCCCACCGTGGCCCGTCCCTCCGGCATCCCTCCGGGAAGGGGGTCGGGGCGCTGGTTTCCTAGGAGGAAACCTAGGAGATGGAGACGGGGCACCTGGGAGCACCGAAGGCAAGCTACGCCCGGCTCGCGGCTCAAACTAGGGTGCTCGCCGCCGTCCCCGCGCACCCCGGGGCCCTCTGCACGCGCGGAGGCCGAATCTCCCTGTGACCCGGCGGCTCGGCGGGCGTCTCCCATGGCAACCGCGAGGGGCGTGGCCTAGGGCTCGGCCCCGCCCCCTCTCGACAAGTCGGGCAACGATTGGCCCGGAGGCGCGGCGGCGGCGCGGGGGGGCGGGCCTTAGGCGCCCGGGCCGCGCCGCCATTTTGGGTTGTGCGGGCCTCGGGACCGTGCGAGCGCGGCGTCGGCCCGGGAGGTGCGGCGGCTCCGAGGCGGGAGGCGGAGGCGGAGGCGGAGGCGGAGGCGCAGGTGCAGGCGCAGGCGCAGGCGCGCGAGGTCAGGTTGGAGCCGGGCAGCGGCGGCGGGGGCAGCGGCGGCGGGGGCAGGATGAGCGCGGAGGCGGCGGACCGGGAGGCGGCCACCTCCAGCCGGCCCTGCACGCCGCCGCAGACCAGCTGGTTCGAGTTCCTGCTGGAGGAGTCGCTGCTGGAGAAGCACCTGCGCAAGCCCTGCCCGGGTAGGCGCGGCGCCGGCCCGCGGGGGAGGGGCCCGACCCCGACACCCGGATCCCGACCCGGATACCCGCTCCGACTCCCGAGCTCCGACCCGGACCCAGACCCCGACCCCGACACCCGACCCCCGAACCCCGACCCCGACCCCCGGGCTCCGAACCCCGTCCCCGGCCCCCACGCCCAGTCCCCAACCCCCTGACCCCCCGACGGCACCCCGACCCCCGACCCGACTCCCCGACCCCCCCGACCCCCGGATCCCTGATCGCCGGCCCCCCGATCCCCCGACCCCCCCGAACCCCAGCCGCCCGACGCCCCGACCCCCCCATCCCTGATCCCCGGCCCCCCGATCCCCGAACTCCCGATCCCCTGATCCCCGACCCCCCGATCCCCGGCCTCCCCGATCCCCGGCTCCCCCGATCCCCCCATCCCCGACACCCCCATCCCTGATCCCCGACGCCCCGATCCCCGGCCCCCCCATCCCCGGTCCCCCGATCCCCGATCCCCCGACCCCCGGATTCCCGATCCCCCGACCCCCGGATTCCCGACTCCCCGATCCCCCCGATCCACGACCCTCTCGATTCCCGGATCCCCCATCCCCAACCCTCCCGATCCCCCGATCCCAGACCCCCCCCATCCCCGACCCTCCCGATCCCCGACCTCCGATCCTCGACCCCCGGATCCCCGGTCCCCCCGATCTCCGACTCCCCAACCCCCCGATCCCCCGACCCCCGACCGTCGCTAAGCCTTCAGCATCCCGGAGCCGGGCGCGGGGAGGGCTGACACCGCAAAGCCCCGACCCCCCTTGGCCCTTTGACTCTTGGGGGTCTTGGCGTCCGGGAGGAGGTCCGGGAGGAGCGCGGGGTTGGGGGAAGAGGGGCTGGGACACCCCCTGCGGGACTCCGGCCTGAGGCCGCTTTGCCGAGGGAGGGAAATTGCTGTGGGGGGGCTGGTCCCCACGCGGACTCGTTATCATCTTAGGTCCTTTGAACGTTGTGGTTTTCGGGGAGGTTGGGCTGTAAGTTAACGTGAGAACGGCTGGAAGAGTAGGGAAGGCTGATATCCCAGGGAAGGAGGAGGCCTCCAGGCGCTTCTGGATGGAGGGAGGGGCGTGAAAAAGAAGCTTCTTCCATAGGGTTTTGCTCCCAAAGTTCTTGAAGATGTAGCTCGTTCAGTCTCCTTGAGCCCAAAGCGGTGGAGACCACTCTGCCACAGCCATGCTTTTATCCCCTGGATCCTTCCATAGTTTTTTGAATTCATCATTTCTCACACAGTTACTGAGTGCCTTCCGGGGGGGCAGGCTTAATGCTGCTCATGTTTTATCTCATTTAATTCAGTCGTCATAACCTCAGGTAGATGGCGGTGTCCTCTATTTTGCATGATGGAAACAGGTGCAGAGAGGTAACTTGATGCAGGTCGCACTAATTGTTAAAACAGTTCCATAGATGGCCTGTCTTCTCTCTCTCTCTCTCTCTTTTTTTTTTTTTGGAGAAAAGTTTTAATTTTTATTATTATTTTTTATTCATGAGAGGCAGAGACACAGGTAGAGGGAGAAGCAGGCTCCATGCAGGGAGCCAGATGTGGAACTCACCCTGGGGTGATGCCCTGAGCTGAAGGCAGACACTCAACCACTGAGCCCCCCAGGCGTCTAGAACTGTCTGTCTTCTAATTTGCTGACCTGGAAAACCGTGACATTGTATTCTTTGTTGTGATGTATTTTCTTCTGCACCAGTCTGATCACCATTCTCCTTCCCGCCCTTCCTGGTCTTCCCTGCAATCCCAAACATACCTCTTAGAAATCCTATTCCTTAGTCCCTATAACTACAGAGCTCTTGGGATTCTTTCTGCGGCCAAAAACCAATACAGTGAAACTTTTTGCATCTTCACAATTAGAACTTAAACTTAAGAATTCATTTTCTTTTAAATCCTAGATCCTGCACCAGTTCAACTTATCGTTCAGTTTTTGGAACAGGCTTCCAAACCTTCAGTTAATGAGCAAAACCAGGTGCAACCTCCACCTGATAACAAGAGAAATCGTATTTTAAAACTGCTTGCTCTTAAAGTTGCTGCGCATTTGAAGTGGGATTTAGACATACTAGAGAAAAGGTACATAATATTTAAAAGAAATATGTTTTTGAAGCCCTACTTAGATATTTTGGGTTATTTCTATATATGCTCTTTATGGTAATCAGGCCCTAAAGTGCAAGTTATTTTTCTCTATATTCTTGGTAAAATATTGCAACTGCTTTCAAAAGGTGTAAAGTTTTCGAATGTTAGGTGCATTTAAATCGCCTTTTAAAACATGAACTTGGGCAGCTCTGGTGGCTCATCGGTTTAGCACCGCCTTCAGCCCAGGGCATTATCCTGGAGACCCGGGATTGAGTCCCACATCGAGTCCCACATCGGGCTCTCTGCATGGAGCCTGCTTCTTCCTCTCCCTCTGTCTCTGCCTTTCTCTCTGTGTCTCTCATGAATAAGTAAATAAAATCTTTAAAAAATAAAAATAAAACATGAACTTAATAATGAGGTAGTTTATCATTGCTTGATGTGATAACTAGGGAAAATCCACACATAAACGGTTTTAAATGTTTTAGTCTATTTTTACGTATCTGAAGAAAATGAATGAAAATTAATGATAGTTGTTACATAGTATAGATGATTTGCTGTTAAATAATTCAGTTTTTTTTTTAAGTTTCTTAAGAAATTTATTTATTCGTGAGAGACACAGAAAGAGGCAAAGACACAGGCAGAGGGAGAAGCAGGCTCTATGCAGGGAGCCTAATGTGGGACTTGATCCCAGGACCCCGGGGTCACGACCTGACCCAAAGGCAGACACTCAAACCATTGAGCCATCCAGAATTCAGTTATTTTTACTGATCCTAAATCAATCACTATCTCCTAAACTATTAAAATATCTTAGTGCTTATTTGTTAATAAGTACTATGAAGGCTATGCTGAGTAAATGACTTGCTTTCATCCCCCTTTTTCTCACAATTTAAAGATAAAGTAAAATTCAGAAACAAGGAAATAATAGACAAGTACTTCTAACATTTTTATATAATGTTTGTTGTTGTTTTTTTTTCTGTTTTTTAAAAAAGATTTTATTTGAGAGCGAGAGTGAGTTGAGAGTGAGAGTATGGGTGGGGCGCAGGAGGAGCAGAGGGAGAGGGAGAAGCCTACTTCTTGCTGAATAGGGATCCTGACACATGGGGTTCTATTTTTTTTTTAAAGTATTCTCTGCACCCAATGTAGGGCTCAAACTCATGACCCTGAGATCAAGAGTCAGATGCTCTATTGACTGAGCCAGTCAGGCGCCCCTCTCCGTGTGTGTTTGTGTGTGTGTGTGTATTTATGATTTATTTATTTATTTATAGAGAATGAGTGGGGCACAGAGACAGAGGAGAGGGAGAGAATCTCAGGTTGACTCTCTGCTGAATCAAATCCCACAACCCTGAGATCATGACCTGATCAAAACCAAGAGTTGGATGCCCAACTGACTCTGCTGCCCAGGCACCCCTTCTTTTTCATTTTCCCCCACATAACAATGAACATTTCCCCATTTTATTTTTTGGAGATAATTCCATCATGTGGATAATTTTTTTTTATGTGGATAATTTATTAACTGTTCTTCCATTGATATTTAGTTTGTTTCAGTTTTTCACTCTAGTAAATCACAGCCTTAAATTTTATCTGAATTTTTGGTTATATCTTTAGTACAGATTATTAAATTGCTGACTCAGGTGGTATAAACATTTTTAAATCCCATGATGCATATTGCCGGATGGCATTCCAAGAGGGTCGTACTAGTTTATGTTCTCTCTAGTAGTGTTTAAACACTTTTTTTTAGCGTTAAGCATTGGAATTAAAGGAAAGAATTCTTTAATCTGAGGGGGAGCATATCAAGAGATAGTAATGTGTACAAAGAAAGGGTAATGTATATGGTACAGTTGGAAATTGAACACTGGGATATTTAATAAGCAACTGAAAACTTTTTAGATGCGAAATTAATCCTGTGACTATATTAATTTTTTAAGTTTTATTTAAGTAATTTCTGCATGCAAAGTAGGACTCAAATTCATGATCAAGAGTCACATGCTCTTCCAACTAAGCCATCCAGGCACTCCTGTTAATTTTTTGGAGATCTGTTCTGAAATACTTAAGGAAGAAACGATTTAATGTTAAAAATTTGCTTCACAATAGTATGGGAAGAATGGAAGTAGGTGAGAAAAGAGATGAAACCAGATGAGCCATCAGTTGCTAATTGTTGAAACTAAATAATGGGCACTTGGGGGTTCATTGTTTATGACTACTTTTGTGTATAATTTGTTTTCATAATGAGATTTTTAAAAAAAATTTATTCATGAGAGACACAGAGACAGGCAGAGGGAGAAGCAGGCTCCTCGCAGGGAGCCCGATGTGGGACTCGATCCCAGGACCCTGGGATCACGCCCTGAGTCGAAGGCAGGCACTCAACTGCTGAGCCACCCAGGCGTCCCTCATAATGAGATTTAAAAAAATATTTTGAATTTGAGTATTTTCATAGAAGTTTTTTTTTTTTTAATTTTTATTTATTTATGATAGTCACACACACACAGAGAGAGAGAGGGAGAGAGAGGCAGAGACACAGGCAGAGGGAGAAGCAGACTCCATGCACCGGGAGCCCGACGTGGGATTCGATCCCGGGTCTCCAGGATCACGCCCTGGGCCAAAGGCAGGCGCCAAACCGCTGCGCCACCCAGGGATCCCTCATATAAGTTGTTGAGACAGGTTAATAAAATGGTCCCGTGGATTTAGTCCTTTAACAATGTAATTATTTTTAGTGAAAATACTGAATTGTGTGTTTTATGCTGCTTATGCAGATATGAACTTTCTGCTTCTTTCTTTTAAGTTTGTCTGTTCCAGTACTGAATATGCTACTAAATGAATTGCTGTGCATCAGTAAAGTTCCTCCTGGGACAAAGCATGTGGACATGGATCTGGCTACTTTACCTCCAACCACTGCCATGGCTATACTTCTCTACAACAGATGGTAAATTTTTTCATAGATCTAAAATGTGTTGGGCAGCCTCTTGAGTTGCCCTCTGGCTTTCAGGGTTATGTTTTTAAGGGTCTCTTATACCCTAGAGATCTCTTGGAGGATCTTAAAAACTAGTCTGAGGGTGGAGAAAATTCGTGACTGCGTAGTTGAGAAGATCATTCTGATAAAAATGTGGATGATTTATGAAGTTTTTATGTGAGTTAAAACCTTAGATAATTTATAATACAAATATACTAAGGAGTACTTGAAAAATAAGTGATATTTATAATGTATTAAATTTTCTTTTTCTGTTTTTTTCTTCAGGGCAATTAGAACAATTGTTCAAAGTAGTTTTCCTGTCAAACAGGCAAAACCTGGACCTCCTCAGTTAAGTGTGTAAGTTGGCAGATATGACCCTTGCTTGGTACTTTTTTCATCAGAATTAAAAAAAAATTTCTTGCAAGGTTTTAATAACCCTGGTACAGAAGTGTAAAGTAGAACCCAGAGGGCAGAAGGCTTGCAGGCAGGTAGCTTTGGAGGATTTGGAAGGGTGAGAGAATCAGGTAGGGCTCTGGATATCCAGAGTAGAGAGCTATAGAAAGATGAGGGGAGCCAGCACTTTGTGAATTGTGCCTTTTGTCTTTAGTAAGTGTTAGCTCACCTGCTCCGAAGTAATGAAATTTTCTTATGTAATTAAATTATTCGAATAAGTATTCTGTATATAGGGAAATCGTTTTAGAGCACCTTAGACTATAATTTCTAACTTGATATAGATGAGTTTTTGCTGTCAGTGTTTTAGTCTTAAATTGAGGATTATTATTATTATTTTTTAACACAAAGCAAATAGGAAAATAATGGTTAAATAAGCATCATAATTGAGTTTTGGGTTTTTTGTCTTGTTTTTTGGAAGAATTATTTTAGAGAGTGTGTGCAAGTAGGGGGAGGGGCAGAGGGACAGAATCTTCAAGAAGACTCCACCCTGAGCATGGAGCTTGACTGGGGGCTCCATCCCAGGACCTTGAGATCATGAGCTGAGCAGAAATCAAGAGTTGAATGCTTAACTGACTGAGCCACCCATGCACCGAGTTGTTTTTGTTTTTTTAAGCATGAAAAGAAATAGCATTAGGAACATTTTAATTTAAATTCCACCTCACTTTCAAGAATAATGCTTTGAAGTTTAGAATTTTCAGTCTTTTGAGTAACATTTGATACTTTTCAATCATTTCTTTTTCAGTATGAATCAGATGCAACAGGAGAAAGAGCTAACAGAAAACATTTTGAAAGTAGTGAGTATCAGCATCAGTTATACTTACACATTTCTGGGGCACGTGCAGAGCATATTCACATACTTCTTATAACCTTAGGTATATGAGAGTTGGCAAGGTCTACAGGCAATGACAGGTTTTTACTTTTTAGAACATAGTTTGGTAATAATTGTAAGTTGTACAGCTTTTCAGCATTAATGGTGGTGCTTTGCCACCAATTCTGTTCTCAAATTTTTGTGATACTTGAGCAGGTAAGAGAAATCACTCAGGTGATATCTTTTTCCCAAAATTCTACAATAAACACGTTACTTATATTTTAAAATTATTTCTGCAATCAGAAAACTATTAGCTTTTTTTTAAATCTAGTTAATATAAAAGAAACATGGGCGTTTCCATAATTTGAAAATGATCTCTGTAATTCTTTAACACCTACAGTGCCAGAGATACTATGTAAAGTCCAGGAGCTAGGAAAGGAGAGGGAAGATAAGACTGTTCTGTGTTCTGTGTCTGTATAAACTTAATGTGCCATAGTATTTTGAATGTGGAAGAAAAAAAAACCTGCATTATTTTATTTTTGTTATGAGTGCCTACTAAAATGGCTGATACATTGAAGCATACAAACATTTCTTGAGTAAGTCAGTGGAAGCAAATCTTTAAAGCATTTTTCTTTAAATTTTCTGTTAAAGTATCTTTTTCACTTTGTATTTCTAATTTTCACAATAGGAACTTTTTTTTTTTTTTTTTTTAATTTAAGATAACTATCTCGGCACATTACTTGCACTCCTGCTGTGTTAAAAAATTTTTTTGATAGCTTAGGACAAGCTACGAAATATCCTGTAAATATATTTTGGTTAATTTTCTGTAGTTTCTGTATTTTAATAATTTTTTGATTGAATTTTTGTAGCTAAAAGAGCAAGCTTCTGATTCTATTTTGGTACTGGAGGCAGCACTTAAATTAAACAAGGATCTTTATGTCCACACAATGAGAACTCTAGATTTATTGGCAGTGGAGCCAGGCATGGTAAATGGAGAAACTGAGAGTTCTACCGCTGGATTGAAAATCAGAACTGAGGAGATGCAATGCCAGGTATTTATATCTGTATTTAATCAATATATGGCAAATTTTTGGAAAATCTTAAGTGAGATCATTCTAGTATTTTTAATTAGAATTTCTGCCTTTGTCTCTTTCATTTTGACTTAAGATGCTATTAAAACTTTGAATCCTATTTAATTTGTAAATTTTATAAGACTTCACTTGAAATTTTTCTAAAAGAAGTGGAAGGGAAATTTTATTTGATTTTATCATCTCTGAAATTGTTTCCCAGTCGTGTTTACGATACAGAGTTGAAATACTGAAAATACAGTGAGCATGTAACTGATTTTACAGTTCATTGATATTATTAGATATTTGATTAGACAAAAAAACAAAAACCCCACCCTGCAAAACAAATATTGTGCTTTGAAAAATATAGGCTTCTAGAGAAAGTAGTTTCTCTAAGGATCTTAAGGTTGTCTGCTTTCTGTAACTCTGGGCTCTAGCTCCTTTGATCACTTTCAGTTGATGTGAGATATCTTATGGATTCATGTTGTCGGTTTCTCTGCTGGATTGTAAACTCTCTGAGGTATCTCTTTTTTAATGGGTATTTCGCATCTTCCTCACTTTGTAGCACAAGATCTTTAGTGTAATAGAAATTGTAAGGTATTCAAAATTTGCCTAAAGAGGGCCACGAGGATAGTGCATCTTAAATTCTGTATGCTCTTCTTTGTGTTAGTTGGCATGTTGCTTTCTTTTTTGAAACGATTTGGCAGGTTTTTTTTTTTCATTAATCTACTAATTAATGTAAAGTCTACCCCCAGAGTGGGGCTTGACCTCCCAACCCCGAGATCAAGAGTCACATGCTCTACCCCTTGAG
The DNA here is from genome assembly GCF_053574225.1 of Canis aureus. Classification (NCBI taxonomy): domain Eukaryota; kingdom Metazoa; phylum Chordata; class Mammalia; order Carnivora; family Canidae; genus Canis; species Canis aureus. The sequence goes on along the minus strand of NC_135638.1, from coordinate 2,389,310 downwards.
CCATGATTTCTTGATGGGTGCCCCTTGCATGATTTCTTGCATCACTGTTTCCCGTTCTGAAACGGGTGGGAATAGCTAGGGCAGTGTCTGGAGGTGCCTTTCCAGATTAGCTGGTTGTAGAGTTGAAGGTAGTCATTTTTTGGTACCTGGTGAGATGGAGGTCACGGTTGGAATAGGAGTAGTGAGGATTGACAGTTGGTAACGTCTTTAAATTGTTAATGAAACTTGCGTATAGGAGGGCTTCTGGCACTGTAGTATCTTGTAATCGCTGGGAGTCTGTTTAAAAATTATTGGTAATATAAAAAAATATTGGTAATACTTCTGATACTCACTGTAGAGTGGGGTGAGATAGAACCTGAAAAAGAGAACAACTCTTTATTTATTTATTTATTTATTTTTTAATTTTTTTTTAAGAGAACAACTCTTAACAAAACATCTCAGTGTGCTAGGTAAGCTGTCAAATATTCTCTTAATTATGTAGCTGAGTCCTAATTCTGTGTCTTGAATGGCAAATTAATAGCAATACTCACTTCCTGGCATGTTAATGTTTAAAGTGCATTCTTTACATTACAGAAATATACCTGACTCAAAAGGAAAATCTTTACATTCTTTCCCCAGTAAAACTGAAAGTATTTATTGTCCTTCAGGGCAGCTTTATTATAAGGCTTTTTGTTTTTAACCTATTGACTGTCTCTTAATTGTAGAATTTAAATGTTTTATATATTTATTTTTAAAGGTTTTATTTATTTATTCATGAGAGAGACACACAGAGAGAGGCAGAGACATAGGCAGACACAGAAGTAGGCTCCCTGTGGGGAGCCTGATTTGGGACTCCCAGAACCCCAGGATCATGACCTGAGCCTAAGGTAGACGCTCAACCACTGAGCCACCCAGGTGCCCCTAGAATTCTTTATTTTTTTAAATTGAGGGCTTGAATTCATGACCCCGGGTTCAAGAGTCACATGCTGTACTGAGCCAGTCAGGTGACCCTAGAAGTTAAACTTGTTTTAATGGGGGTGTCTGGCTGGTCCAGTTGGAGAAGCATGCGACTCAAGTAACTAAGTTGGAACCCCATTGGGTATAGAGATTAAAGATAATTTTTTTTTTAAGGTTTTATTTATTTACTCATGAGAGACACAGAGAGAGGGAGAGAGACACAGGCAGAGGGAGAAGCAGACTCCCTGCTTGATCCCCAGACCCCGGGATCACGACCTGAGCCAAAGGCAGACGCTCAACCTCAGCCACCCACGTGTCCCACTTAAGGATAAAATCTTGGGATCCCTGGGTGGCGCAGCGGTTTGGCGCCTGCCTTTGGCCCAGGGCGCGATCCTGGAGACCCGGGATCGAATCCCACGTCGGGCTCCCGGTGCATGGAGCCTGCTTCTCCTGCCTGTGTCTCTGCCTCTCTCTCTCTCTGTGTGACTATCACAAATAAATAAATAAAAATTAAAAAAAAAAAAAGATAAAATCTTGAAAAAAGAAGAATTAAAAATAAAAACTTGTTCTAATGGCTAGTATAGTAATACTTGAAAATATCCTTCTGATATCCTGTAATCTGTCTTTGTCTGGAGAGAGGAACTACATGAAACTATAATATCTATGTGTGCATGTGTGTATACATATCTGTATATCCATTTCCTTTTTAAAAATCTTCTTTAGCACCACTTTGTCCCAGATGGGAGGAAGCACTCTAGAGTGAAAATCAGCCAAACAGTTAATGTGGATTAAGTAGTGGAAAGCAGTATCATAGAGGCTGAGAAGAATATATCCTGATTCGTTCTATATATCATGCTTATCAATAAAGGGTAGTTCTAATGGATATCAGACTGTTAGGAGTTTGGAGGAGGAACAAGTATCTGTTAGCTAAGGTTGGTTTTGTGTAGATGGAAATACAGGGAGGGGAAATACAGGGAAGTATATGTCCAAGATCTGATATGAATGGGGACTTGAAAAGGCTGGTGTGGTTGAAATAGAGGAGAATAGAGAGATTCTGAGAGAGAAGTTAGTCCAGATTCTGAGACCCTTGAAGAGTAGGCCAAGGGATTTGAACTTTCTCCTATTTGGAATAATTTGAAAACTTTTAAAAGAAAAATCTATTGTGGCACTGGGGTGGTTCAGTTGGTTGAGCGTCTGACTCGTGGTTTCTGCTCAAGTCATGATCCCAGGGTTTGGGATTGAGCCCCACGTCATGCTCAGCATGGAGTCGGCTTGAGATTTGCTCTCCCTCTTTCTCTCAAATCTTAAAATAAAACCAACAAAAAACTCCTAAACCTGTCAGGATGTGTAGAATAAACTTGGGACAGGATATAAGGAACTGTGGGATCGAGGTTCAAGTCTGGGCTCTGCCAATAGTTGGTTATATGTCTTTAAGCAGACATTGTCCCCTTCTGGGCTTTACTCTGTCCATAAAACGTTCAAGTTGAATTAAATAAATAAGCTGAGTCTTTGATTTCTGCATTTGATGAATCTTGGCATCAGTTTAAGAATGTTCTTGAAGAAATACAGAAATTTTATTAGTAACTTTTTTAGTTGTCTTTTTCAGTCCTTTTATAGTCATTAATTCAAATTTCTCAATATTTCATTCTGGTCGATCAGGTGCTCTCCCCCACTTTAAAAAGAAGTGGCGATTGGGGCACCTGGGTGCTGTAGTTGGGTAAGGGTCAGACTCTTGGTTTCGGCTCAGGTCATTCTCTCCCCCGCCCTTTTCCCCGCGCACATGTGGGCTCTCTTTCGCTCTCTCAGAATCGCAAAAAAGAAAAGTGGAGATGATAGAGAATCCATTACGACGGTGAGTAGCAGCAGTGGTGACAATAAAATCCGGTTTCCAGAGCAGCTGCTAGCTATCCCAGGGCAGCCCTAGCAGGCGTGTAGCTAGCTGCTGCTCTCCGCAGTGCTGGCGGCTGTGGCTGCTGAGAGCATCGGAGTCTAGTGTTGCGATGCTGCAGTGCTCACAGGTCAGTTCTGGCTCTCATCTTGGCTTCTTGTCTCCCTTCAAGTCTGATTCTTTGGCCCATTAATTCTGTAGGCCACCTGAAATGTTAACCTGTTAAATCTGTTTTCTGCTGAAATCAGTCCACTGGATTCTGTTGCTTGTGACTAAGAACATTGTTTCATTGCTCACTGAAATGTGTTTCGCTGAGATAAACATATTATGAGTTTTGTCAGCTTTTAAAAATGAAAAGTTACTAATAAGCAAATTGATACTTATTACAATTTTAGGTGTGCTATGATTTGGGTGCAGCATACTTCCAGCAAGGCTCCACAAATTCAGCTGTCTATGAAAATGCCAGAGAAAAGTTTTTTAGAACCAAAGAACTAATTGCAGAGGTAAATACAGTGATAAAAGGCACATAACATTCAGTCCTTAAAAAGTCTATACTTTTTGGCTTTACTTTTTCTGATGATAATAAAAATAAGTGTTTATTGTAGTACATTTGCTAAGTTTTAAAAAATACTGAAAACATTTTGAAACTCTAATACTACTGCCTAGAAATTACCCCTTTGTCATTTTAGCTTATTTTCTTCCTGTTTCCATTCTTTGTTTTTATTACAGATGAGCTTAGACTAACTATATATACTATATTGTTATTATACTTAAATCTTTTAATATTTAAATGTATTCTCTTTTGCTGTATAGAGGTATTGTGATTTACTTCATTTCCCTAGTATTTGGGTATTTATGTTTGCTGCTGTTTTTTTTTTTTTTTTTTTTTTTTTTTTTTTTTTTAATGTATATAAAGCTGTAATATTTCTGTCTCCAAGCATATGGTTTTTTTGGTTTTTTAGATACTTTCAAGTTAAATTCCTACAGATAGAATTATCATGTCAGTGGTTACTAATTTGATAAAGGCTTTGAAACTTAAAACCAAGTTGCTTTCCAGGTACATTTCACTCAGGTGACTCTGATCTGTAGTGAGAGGTGTGTGTGGTGTTTTTGTTTTTCCCCCTCCAATTGCTAACGGTGAAATAACCATAATTTTTACACATTTGCATTTCTGAATTCTTAGTAAGGGTGAACTTTTTCATATATATATCACCTGAATTTTTCTTTTTATGATTCCTGCAACTGAATTTTAAAGTCTATAACTAGGTTTTCATGTGCTTGGTCCCTAGAAAAATTCCCGTTTCTGTCTCTCATCAGAGAAATTGATTAAATGCTCAAGAGGTTTACTTTACATCTATTCTAGACCTATTGAGAATCCCCATTTTACTTTTGCCCAGGCATCTCATCATATTTGTTCTCCTCTTATGTATTTTTAAATATTTTAAACTCGTTTTTCACAGTGTTCACTCTCAGTGTTAATATCTCAATTGTCGTATCTACTTAGGTATCTACGTTTTGTGTTGGCCTGGAAACACTAAACCAGGAGTCCGTAAACTTTTATAAAAGGCCAAGTAGTAGCTATTTTAGGCTCTGTGGGCTAAATTCAGTTTATGTGGCATATTCTCATTTGTTGTGTTTTTTGGTTTCCTCCCTTTACAACCTTACATGTGGTTCTTACCGTAAGGGCTATACTGAAATTGGCCACAGGCCACATTTGGCTTGTGAACAGTAGTTTGTTCACCCTTGCCCTAAATTTTTTTTGCTTTTTCGTTTTTTCTTATGATTCCTCCAGCTCTGAATTTTCCATTACATTTTCTTGTACTGTTAAAATGCATTGAGTGGGTACTAGACTGTTGTTTCTGTTACATCGATGGATAATGATGTATACTTCTTACTTTACAGATAGGTTCATTATCTCTTCATTGTACCATAGATGAGAAGCGGTTAGCAGGCTATTGTCAAGCATGTGATGTTCTTGTACCTTCTTCTGATAGTACATCTCAACAGTTGACTCCATATAGTCAAGTCCATATTTGTTTGAGATCTGGCAACTATCAGGTAAGATGTATGATGGGGATGTAATAGGGTAGTTGAAAAGCTTTGGAAGCCAGACACAACTGAGTTTAAATTCTGGCATTACCATTTACCAGTTGTATGATTTGGGGCAAGTCACAGTCAGATTGGTCTCTAAAATGGTGGTAATAATTAACTCATTGCATAGGCTTCTTACGAGAATCAAGTGGGAAGTTATAGTTTATAAACGAAGTGGTGCGTTATACAGATATTGACTCGTTTTGGTAATATCCTTTCTTGAGGATATAGAATTTGCCCTTGTTAAGTAAATTCTTTAAGATTAAACTCTTTAAGCAGGGTCACCTGGGTGGCTCGGTGGTTGAGTGCCTTTGACTCAGGTCATGATTCCAGGATCCTGGGATTGAGTCCTGTGTCAGGCTCCCCACAGGGAGCCTGCTTCTCCCTCTGCCTATGTCTCTACCTCTCTCTCTGTGTCTCTTGTGAATACATAAATTTTTAAAAATCTTAATTAAAAAAACCTCTGTAAACAGAACTTTTAAGGTTTAAAATTGTGGGTAGAGAATTGTTAGTTTTGTGGAGCCTTAAGTCTTGTGTCTTAAAAGTGACTTAAAAGTACGGCCCTGTAGCCTGGCCTTACTAGCCACCACAAATATTAAGACTGAAGAAGAAAGTGAGCAAGCTGGTGTTGGTGGTTTGGATGGTCTCTTACAGAGCTTGCTTTACCAGTGAGCCCGGTTGTTATCTCAATTTTACACATGGAAAGGGTTAAATTAGTCTCGATATTTTTATTGTCTTCTTTGGGTATATATTTTTAGTTTTATAATGAAAAATCTTTGGGAATTATCATTTGTACTTTTAAAATCTTTATCGGAAAGGCTTCATGTTACTTAAAGTAGGAGTCATGAAATGACAAAGCTACAGCATATCTTTAGTTTTGTCTCTACCAATGGGCTGTTAGCTGAGCTTTTTAGCTCACTCTTAAATAGAATTGATATTTTTTTTCCTTCCCCACAGAAAATAGGAGAAGAAAAGGGATAGTACTTCCTCTCCTTCCTCTGCCCCCTTTTCAAATTCTGCTTTGCCCTAGGGAAGAAGACTAAACTTTCTTAGGTACAGATGAATTTATTTATTTATTTAAAAGTCTTTTAGTTATATATCCCTAATATAGTAAGATATAGACTCTTGAAGAAGCTCCCTGGAGTGGTAAACCTATGTAAACGAGACCTTAGAAATACTACTCAGGGATAGGCATATGTTCCTGTGAATATAATGAAGAGCCAACACCTGTAAATCAAAGTATTGTAATGAGTAGCTAGGAAGAGTAAGTTGCAACTCTGAAATTTATCACTTCAGTTATCTATCTATCTATCTATCTTAGAAATCATATTTAGCCTGTTTTTTCTCTTTATGTAAACTGTAGTTTTTGTGCTGATCGAGTAGTTATTTGATGGCTTAGTCAGTTAAACGTCCAGCTCTTGATTTCATCTCAGCTCATGATCTTGGGCTTGTGAGATCCGAGCCATGTTCCAACTCTGCACTGGGTATGGAGCCTACTTGGGGATTTTCTCTCTCTCCTTCTCCCTCTACACAAACCCCCAATAAATAAATGAAGTAAATGAAAATAGTTATTTGAACAGCTGTAACAAATGTGTCTTCTCACTGGTGGGAAGAGGCTGTCTTGCCTCTGTAGCCATTGTTCATGTTTTGCTATGGAGGTGATAGTGTTTGCTCTATAGTTTTGAAATCACTTTTGTCAGTACTTTTGTAGTAGCAGCTCATTAGCTTTAAATGTTTCTGGAAATCCTCTTTCCTATCCCTATATTATCACTCCTTTTCCTCTTATGTTGCTTGTTAAAGACCTGAAACAAAGTCTATATGGAATAATGTGGGTATTTTCTATAATTCACTAGCTATTATAATTTAAACCATTTATGTTTATTATAATTGTTTCTTTGCATGCTTTTTCCATCTGAGTTATCTTAACTGTTTTGGTAGTTGTTGTATGAACTGAGGTTTAAATGGATGAGAAGAATTTTTACAACTTCTAATAACCTACCTGAATTGCTTCTTATTGATTGATTCTTCCTTCACCTCTCATTTTTGGTTCATGATCTTCAATTTAAAAAAGCAGGGTTGGGGGTGGGTGGCTATTTTTATCCTCAGTCTTATTTTAAAGTTTTAGAAAAGACTTTCCTGGTTAAGATATTCTTGTGATTATCTTCAATATATATTTTCCATTATAGAAAGACTTTTTTTTTCTTTTTGGAAAGACTTTTAAAGTAAAGTTTGCTGTGATTATTGAACTGGACACAATTTTATTTTATTTATTTTATTTATTATATTTTTGGACACAATTTTATGTTTGTGTTCTAGGATGTAGTAAAGATTTTCATTGAAGATAACTTAACCTTCAGTTTACCTGTCCAGTTCCGGCAGTCAGTATTAAGGGAACTCTTCCAGAAAGCTCAACAGGGGTAAGTGAATAAATTGAAGAATTACTTTCTTACTTTTGAATAAAACAGCGAGTGCATTTTGGGTTTATCAAAAATCTACCTCCAAATTCCCTGTAAGTCTATGACAATACTTTTAGTTTTATTATTATATGAGAAATAAGCGTAGCCAGAGGAACCACTTTAATGTTCATCTAATCTCATTTTAAAAGCACTTGGGAAAAATTAGCAGAATTTGGTTCTATTTTCTAAGCTGTAACTAAATTGTCCCTGGACAAATTTAAAACTTTTCTGCTCTATCCCCACCCTTGACATATGCTTGAATAACCTAAACCTAAAATCTTACCTCTCAAGGATAAATAACTCATTCTTGTGAATTTGGTTTTGTAATATATGCTTTTCTCTTATTAAAAAGAATATATTAGCAGATCTACTTTTGTATTCAACAGAAATGAAGCTCTAGATGAAATCTGTTTTAAAGTCTGTGCCTGTAATACAGTCCGTGATATATTGGAAGGTAGAGCGATTAGTGTTCAATTTAACCAGCTGTTTCTTAGACCTAATAAAGAGAAAATAGACTTTCTTCTTGAGGTAAGATATTTTTTCCCTATTTGATTTATAATTTTGCTATAAGCTTACCAGTGACCTCTTGGTTGCCAAATATGGTGCCCCCTTTCTCTCTTCATCTGGCTTGCCTATGTTTGATACTCCCGACGGACTGTGCTCTCCAACCTCATCCTTTGCTAGAGCTCTTTGATAGTTCTCCATTACTAGGTTTTCCTTAATCCTTCATCGACGTCTCTGTAGTGTTTTTCTGTTTATGGTCATTTGTTTCTGACTCCATCTTCTCATATCATTTTTAAATTCTCATTTAAAGTTTGGGTCACCTGTTGACTAAAAGTTCCCAAATTGTAACAATGACCTCTCCTGAGAGCTCCAGAATCTGTGTTTGCGTTGGATCTTTCTACCTCTTTCTTTAACTCTCTTAATGTAATAGTCATTGAGAGAAATACATAAAGCACAATTAAAAAAAAATTTATTCATGAGGGACACAGAGAGAGAGAGAGGCAGAGACACAGGCAGAGGGAGAAGCAGGCTCCATGCAGGGAGCCCAATGTGGGACTCAGTCCCAGGACCCCAGGATCACGCCCTGGGTCGAATGCGGGTGCTAAACCACTGAGCCACCCAGGGATCCCCGCTGTTGGTATTTTGATAGGAATTGCATTAAATATGTAAATTGCTTTGGGTAGTATAGACATTTTAACAATACTTGTTTTTATAATCCATGAGCATTTCTTTCCATTTCTTTGTGTCATCTTCAATTTCTTTCATCAATATGTTAAACTTTTTAGAGTACAGGTCTTTCACCTTTTTTTGGTTAGGTTTATTCTCCTAGGTGTCTTAATATTTTTGCTGCAATTATAAATGGGATTGTTTTCTTCTTTCTGGTGCTTCTTTATTGGTGTATAGAAATGCAACAAATTTCTGTGGATTAGTTTTGTATCCTCCTTTACTGAAGTTTACTGAATTGGTTTATCAATTCTAGCAGTTTTTTAGTGGAGTCTTTTGAGTTTTCTATATACAGCATCATGTCATCTGCAAATAGTGAAAGTTTTACTTCCTTACCAATTTGGATGCCTTTTATTTCTGTTTGTTGTCTGATTGCTGTGGCTAGGACTTCCATTATTATGTTGAATAAAAGTGATAAGAATGAACATCCTTGTCTTGTTCCTGACATTAGAGGAAAGACTCTCAGATTCTCAGCTTTTCGCCATTGAGGATGATGGTAGCTATGGATTTTTCATATGTGGCCTTTATTATGTTGAGGTATGCTCCCTTTAAATGGCTTTGTTGAGGTTTTTTTTTTTTTTATGATTTTATTTATTCATGAGGGACACTTAGAGAAAGGCAGAGACACAGGCAGAGGGAGAAGCAAGCTGCAGGGAGTCCAGGGTCACGCCCTGGGCTGAAGGCAGATGCTCAACCACTGAGCCACCCAGGGGCCGCTGTTTCTTCTTTTTATCATGAATGATTTTTAGATTTTATTAAAAGCTTTTTGTATTTCTATTATGATGCTTTGTAATTTAATTTTTCACCTCTAGTGTATGTGGTGAAATACATCAATTTTTAAATTTTCAAAAAATTCTGATTAACACAGTGGTATATTCATTTCAGGTGTACAATACAGTGATTCAACAATTCATGGGTTATTCAGTGCTCATCAAGATAGTGTTGACTTAATCCTCTTCACCTGTTTCATTCCTCGCCTCCTCCCTTCCCTCTAATAGTCATCTAGATATTTACTGTAGTTGAGTCTCTTTGGTTGATCTTTTTTTCTTTCATTCATTTGTTTCTTAAATTCTACATATGAATGAAATCATACGGTATTTATCTTTCCCTGACAGAGTTTTTTCACTTACCGTTATACTCTCTTGTTCTATCCATGTTGTTGCAAATGGCAAGACTTCATTCTTTTTTATGGCTATTTATTTTATTTATACACATCTGTATCCATTCATCTATCGATGGATACTTGGGCTGCCTCCAAAATGTGGCTGTTGTTAAAAATGCTGAAGTAAATATGGGGGTGCGTATATTCTTTTGAATCAGTGTTTTTGTATTCTTTGGGTAAATACTCAGTAGTGCCATTACAGGATTACATGGTAGTTCTGTTTTTAATTTTTTGAGGAATCTCCATCTTGACTTCTGCAGTGGCTGCAGAAATATGTTAATTTTAAGTGTCAGGCTACCTTGGCTTGTTTGTAGTAAACTCCAGTCATAACTTTTTATTTTTTAGTTGAGATATAATGGACATATAGCATATTCGTTTTAGGTATATGTTCTCTTTTTAAAATCTATATTGCAGGGTTTAGTTTGCTAATATTTTAAGGTCTTTTTTCATACATGTATGAGGTTGAGGCATCTATTTTTTTTTTTTTTTTATGTCCTACTTTTGGTTTTGGTCATGGTTACCTCATAAATGAATTGAGGTATCTTTTTTCCTTGCCTGGAAAAGTTTCCATAAAAATGAATGCTTCTTTAAGTGGTAGAATTTACCAATGAAATATTTGGGCCTGGAGATTTTTTTGTGTGAGGGAAGATTTTTTTGGTATTGCTTCAGTTTCAATGGATGTAGAGGTAATCTGTTTTTCCTGATTATTTTTAAGAGGTAATTTTCTAAGAATTTATCCATTTACTTTTATTTTTATTTTTTTTTAAAGTAGGCTCCAGGGGATCTCTGGGTGGCTCAGCAGTTTGGCACCTGCCTTCAGCCTGGGGTGTGATCCTGGGGTCCTGGGATTGAGTCCTACGTCGGGCTCCCTGCGTGGAGCCTGCTTCCCCCTCTGCCTGTGTCTCTGCCTCTCTCTCTCTGTGTGTCTCTCTCATGAATAAATGAATAAAATCTTTTTTTTAAAAAAAAAAAAAGTAGGTTCCATGCCTAGTGTGGAGCCCAATGCAGGGCTTGAACTCACAGCTCAGGTCAAGAGTTGGACGCTTAACTAGACTAAGCCACCAGGTGCCCCCACTTAATCTACGTTTTTAAGTTTATTAACTTTTAACAATGTTTACAGCATTGGATGCTTGGGTGGCTCAGTCAGTTAAGCATCTGCCTTTGGCTTAGGTCTTGATCTCAGGGTCCTGGGATTGAGCCCCACATCAGAGCTCCCTGCTCATCCAAGGAGTCTGCTTCTCCCTCTACCTTTGCCCTTACCCCCCACCCCCTAACTCAGGCTCTTTCTTTCAAATAAATTAATAAAATCTTTAAAAAGAAATAAAATGTTTATAGCATTTATAGAGATGCCCAGTATGTCATGTTTTAACTGTTTTTAAGAATTGAACTTAACACATTTGTTATATTGCTTATCAGAAGTTAACACCTATTACCTAAGTTTCATGACACATATACAGTGCATCACTATGTGTGAATAAGGTACCATGAAAGCATATTCAGGTGTTACTTATTGTAAGATCATTATTAATTTATAGTGTGTAGCAAAATTATTACAATATAAGTATTTTGTACATCAAGATGTATATATGCTATATGCTAATAGAGGAATCTATTCATCTGAGCATAATTTACAATGCTGTTTCTGAGCACAGTACTTGAAAACTTATTTCCTTTGTCCTTTTTTGCCTTTTTTTTTTCCTTTTGAGAGGCAGGGGGAGAGAGGTGGGAGGAGAGAATCATAAGCAGGCTCCACACCCAGTGTGGAGCTGGAGTGGGGCTCGATCTCAGCATTTTGAGATTGTGACCTGAGCCGAAATCAAGAGTCCGACACTTAACTTACTATGCCACCCAGCTGCTCCGGTTTTTTTTTTTTTCCTTTTAATAACCTCTTTATTGAGGTATAATCACATACTATTCATCCGTTAAAAGTGTACAATTCAGTGATTATTTTATTTTATTTTTTTTAGTTTTTAGTATGTTCATAGATTTGTACAACCACCACCTCAGTCAGTTTTAGAACATTTTCACCCTCCCTCTTCTACTCTACAACAAAACTTCTTACCCAGTAATAGTCCTTCATTTTCCTTCAGTCCCCTCACCCCAGGAAACTACTAAGCTACTTTTGTCTCTGGATTTGCCTGCTCTGGGCATTTCATATAAAAGAAAATAATACGTGGTCCTTTTTTTTTTTTTTTTTTTTAAATTTTAAAATTCATTTTAGAGAGCGATTGTGAGCAGGGGGAGGGGCAAAACCCAGGCAGACTCCACACTGACTGTGGAGCCTGACTTGTGGCCCTGTCCCAGGACCCTGAGATCTTGAGCTGAGCCAAAACCAAGAACTGGACACCCAACCATCCGAGCCACTCACACACTCCTTCCCCCCCGCCGCCCTTTACTAAATGTTTTTTTCTTTTCTTTTTATTTTTGTTAAAGATTTTATTTATTTATTCTTGAGAGACACAGAGAGGCAGAGACACGGGCGGGCCTTCCCCCCCGCCCCCTTTACTAAATGTTTTTTTCTTTTCTTTTTATTTTTGTTAAAGATTTTATTTATTTATTCTTGAGAGACACAGAGAGGCAGAGACACGGGCGGAAGGAGAAGCAGGCTCCCTGCAGGGAGTCCGACATGGGACTCAGTCCCAGGACCCCAAGGTCACACCCTTGGCCAAAGGTGGTGCTAAACTGCTAGGCCACCGGGGCTGCCCTACTAAATGTTTTCAAGATTCATCCATAATGTAGCATCTGTCAGTGCTTCATTATTTTTTTGTGGCTGAATAATATTCCATTGAATGGATACATTATTTGTTGCTCATTTTGTGTGTCTATCAGTTGATGGACTTTAGGGTTATTTCCAATTCTTGGCTATTATGAATAATGCTGCTGTGAACATTCTGTGTTTTTTTGTTAACATATAGAGAGTATTTGACAATTTCCTTATATTAGGGACTTTTATAGTGATTGCTTTATTTTGGTTTCACGTAAGTAATATTTGGAGGAAATCCTAATCTGATGAATAAAGTCCGAATATTGTGAGATTGTTATTTGTAGGTAACTAATATTCCACAACTAGTTTTTGTTATTCTTTATTTCATTGTTTATTTTTAAAACCTCTGTTACCTTCTTAATTGTTGGTTCTCAGTACTTTAGCTATTACTAATCATTCAGCTATCTCAGGTGAAATCTTTCACTTTTCTGGCTGGAGCTGCGGCAGAATTTATCACCACATATAATTGGTTAATATAATCTATACATTTTGGGAGAACTCTATACCATGCTAGGTAGGTTATTCTTTTTTCATATAAATACCTGCAGTTGTTGAAATGTTCATATTCTACTCACTCTCCATAATGGTTCTTAGTCACAGTCTTATCTTAAGTTACGTAGCCAAATCTGTGATTGATATGTAACTGAAAAAGGAGAATTTGGTTGTTTTCTAAACTTTTCAAACTGTAAGGTATGTTTTTTAAAGGGTCAATATTCAAATAAAAATTACTCAAATTACTCAAATTCCTAGGTATGTTCAAGATCAGTAAATTTAGAAAAAGCTTCAGATTCTTTGAAAGGAAACATGGCTGCTTTTCTAAAGTAAGTGATTTTTTTTCCCCCCTTAACTTTCAATTTAGTCCTGTGAGAAAAATAACTTTAATTACTTTTTGTATTTGTCCTGCATGTCTTATATCCAGGTAGTCATTTGAGAGACAGTTCAGATTTGTGTAATGACACAAAATTTAGGATTTATATTAGTTATTCTTTCTGTATATTGGGACATGATGTCACAATTTTAAATAAGGACCAAAAATTTTTTAAGATCTATTTCAAATATTATTATACAGTTTATGAAATGGGTAGCTTATTAAATGGTTTGTTAATAAAGATTGGTTAATATGATTGTTTTCCCCAAACTAAATTATAAACTTTTTTTGTTTTACAATATTTTTACTGATCTAGGAATGTGTGTCTGGGGTTGGAAGATCTGCAGTATGTTTTCATGATTTCTTCACATGAGCTTTTCATTACATTGTTGAAAGATGAAGAACGAAAGCTACTTGTTGATCAGATGAGGAAGAGATCCCCTAGAGTAAATCTGTGCATTAAACCTGTAACTTCATTTTATGATATCCCAGGTTAGCTCTCTAGTCTGCTAGCGAAAATGTTGGCACATTTTGCCCCTCTGTTATATTTGCCCCTCAGTGTATTTGAGGTTGCCCTCGCACTTGTTTTAATTTATATCATTAATTAATTAGAAATTTACTAGTCTTCTGTAGTCCTATTTCTGTCTAAGCAGTTAAGTGCTGGAACTCTGCTGAGTCTATGGTTAATGGAGATTGAGGCCTAGTTACATACAAGATTCTAGCTGGGGAAATATACCAAGGTGATTCTCCTGCTGCTGCTGTGTTCTTAGAGGTAAAAATGAGAGCTGGGAGGGGAGTGGTAAAGGGTCCTGAGACTCAGAGAGAGTACAGGCTCTCCTGCATTTCTGCCATCAGAGCGGAGCTATTATAGTATCTGCTGGCTCAGTATACCAGTTTTGAGCAACGTTGCCATTTTTTTCCTTATTTATTTGATCATTTTCTTCCATTTTTGCTTTTATTTTATGAATACATAAAATAGTAAATATAGTGCTGTTCATTAATAAGAAACATAAGCTTTAGAGCTTAATGTAGGTGAGACAATTCAGTTGGTTTAACAAAACAAAATTGTAGCTGCTTGAACCTCACTAGGAAAATGACATTAGGACCTAAAATGCGGAGAATGGATTAATGAAGACTGTATCTGAAAGCTGAGTTGTAATTAGGGATTTTTTTTTTTTTAATTTGTATTTATTTATGATAGTCACAGAGAGAGAGAGAGAGGCAGAGACACAGGCAGAGGGAGAAGCAGGCTCCATGCACCGGGAGCCCGATGTGGGATTCGATCCCGGGTCTCCAGGATCGCGCCCTGGGCCAAAGGCAGGCGCCAAACTACTGCGCCACCCAGGGATCCCGTAATTAGGGATTTTAATGATCTTTTTGTTTTTCTGGGAAGGCGGTGCCTCCACCTTCTTTTCTTCTTCCTTTGAAAAGCACATTTTTAGTATTTGCCAAAACAAAAATATATTTATATGTGCCTTTATTAACATATTATGTTTGAAAGTAGGAGACTTTTTAAAAAATTTTTTTATTTTATTTATTTATTTATTTATTTATTTATTTATTTATTTATTTATTTTTTAATGATTTATTTATTTATTTATTTATGATAGTCACAGAGAGAGAGAGAGAGGCAGAGACATAGGCAGAGGGAGAAGCAGGCTCCATGCACCGGGAGCCGGATGTGGGATTCGATTCTGGGTCTCCAGGATCGCGCCCTGGGCCAAAGGCAGGCGCCAAACCGCTGCGCCACCCAGGGATCCCTAGGAGACTTTTTAAATCTAAACTTTTCAAACTGTAGGGTATGGTTTTTAAAGTGTCAATGTTCAAATAAAAATTATTTGAGACAGGAGACTGCACAACTTAAGTTTTTCTGTATATCCCATCTTGTTCTTTCCATGAACAGTTACTGATTTTTATCTGTTTATATTTTTATTTATTTATTAAATGCAGGCTTAATACAAATTGTTAGGTTTTCTGTATCAGGATAAAATTTACATTGTGTTGAATGAATGAGTTCTGAAAATGAGAGCTGTTTTTCGCTTAGAGATATAATACTTAACAAACATACAATTTCTCTCAACAAATTATTCTCATATTTGTAGGATTGTTTCTTTGAATTAAATTATTATTGAAATAGAAATCTCTTCTTAGCTTCAGCAAGTGTCAACATTGGTCAGTTGGAGCATCAGCTGATATTATCAGTGGATCCCTGGAGGATTCGACAGATTTTAATTGAATTACATGGCATGACTTCAGAGCGCCAGTTCTGGACAGTGTCTAACAAGGTTAGAAATAACACTTTTTCAAGAGTGGATAAGAAGGGGGCACCTGGGTGCCTCAGTTCAGCATCTGCCTTCAGCTCAGGTCATGATCTTGGGGTCGAGCCCCATTCGGGCTCCATGCTTGGTGGGGAGTCTGCTTCTCCCTCTGCCCCTCTTGGACACTCATGTGCCTGCGCATGTGCTATCTCAAATAAATAAAATCTTAAAAAAAAGAGATAAGAGTGTTATACTTGTTTTCTGATTGCAATTTACTTATTTTTAAAAGGATTTTGAGAGGCAGAGAGTACCAGTGGGGGAATGGGCAGAGAGGGAGGGAAGAGCAGACTCCTTCTGAGCTTGGAAGAGCCCAACGCAGAGCCCATCTTAGGACCTTGAGATTATGACCTGAGCTGAATTCAGATGCGTAACCAACTGAGCCATCCACATCCTCCTCTGATGTAATTTAATAGAAGAGTTATTCTCTGACCTTTTTTAGAATAAAGACCCTGTTTGCTCAATAATGTTAGGGCTTTCACGTGACAAAATGCACTTTGAACATGACTGATGGAGAATATACAAAATGTCAAAAAGGATACTTGTAAGTCTGTAACTTCTACACTTGATCTTAGCCAAAAAGCTGAGAAGAAAAGTGATGAAGTCTGTAACTTCTAAAAATAAATTTATAAAAAAAAATAAATAAAAATAAATTTATATTCTATTTATTGTCATAGCATCTCCAAATATTTTAAATGTAGCTGTAAGTATATGTATAAGGAATATTTTCTATGTAGTCTCTAGCTGCTTTGCTATGTGCTTAAGATTGCTTGCAGATTGAAATTGATTCATAAAAACTTACTTGTAGGAAGTTTTTGACTTTGCATGTTCATTTAAAAATGCCCAGCTAATGGACTTACCTATTTCTGAGTTTATTTGTTTAAAAGCTTTTCTGCATGCAAAGTGCAAATGAAAATAACTTTTAGAACACCATCTCAGTGAAATGTAACTAAGGTCCAAAGGAGATAGCACATAGATGTGGGAGAAATCAAAGTACTATGGCAGTACTTCTAACTTACTGTATACTTGTCTGCTAAAAGTGTAATTAAAAAAGCAGCCAGAAATTTATGTACATTTTATGGGGTTTGAACATGGAAGTGCAGTGAAATGAAAAACTTCCCTGAACATTAGTGTTGATGCTAGTAGTACTCATTTTTATAGATTAGGAAGTATAATAGTTGGAGAGTTCTGATCTGACTGCCTGAGTTTAAATCCAAGCCTCTATACGTACTAGCTATAGAATCAATCTTGGGCAAGTTACTTAACATTTGTGCACTTCGCTTTTCTTATCTGTAAAATGCGGATAATTGTACCTACTTCAGAGTATTGTGGTGAAGATCACATAAAAATATATCTATATACTCCTAGGGTTTTTTTTTTCTTCTTCTTTTTCTATAGACTGTCCTTTAGGAAGTTCCAGTCCATTTAAATTAATATTGGCTTACAGTTCATTTTGATTAGCATTTCATTATGGCTGTCATTTTTCTTTCTCTATAAAGGTGACCTTGGCATGACCATTTTAAATGTGATTGAAGATTATTGAAAGATTCTTCTCTAGATATGACTGTGTGTGTGTTTATGTGTGTATATTTATATATTTTTCTCTTTCCTAGTGGGAGGTACCTTCTGTTTATAGTGGGGTTATCCTGGGAATTAAAGACAATTTAACAAGAGATTTGGTTTACATTCTCATGGCCAAAGGTTTACACTGCAGTACTGTTAAGGTGAGTAAAAGTGTACATCAACTACTGGTTAAGAATATGCTTTATATTCAGCCAGAGTCTGACCTTAGAAAAAAAAAAAGCGTTATTAATTTTACCATGAAACCCAGGAATCAGAATTTCCTATATTTCCTTGATCTTAAAATATAGTTCTAGGCCTAAAATGTTTTGTTTTTCTTTTTCTGCAAAAAGATATTTTAAAGGGGTTGTAGTTCATTCTTTTTCCTTCACCTTGATAACTGGAGTCTTGGATATATGGATACTGCTCCATTCCTTTTTAAAAATATAGAGACCATGAAAAATTATTGATTGTATCTTTAGGATTCTGTTAGTAAAATTGTGTTCCAAATCTCTTAAAATCACTTTTGTAATTTATTTTACATAAGGACTTTGTAGTGTATTTGGGAAGTTGAGATGTAAGTGAAATGTTAAATAAATGATTTAAGATGGTATAATTGTGCAAGTATTAGTACAGAAAATTTTATAGGCAGGTTAAAGATGACATTTCCAAACTTAGTTCAGGCAGAAATCCTGAGCTCAATAAACCTCAAGGCTTGAATAAGTTAGCGAGGTAAAAGGGATGGCATCATGGAAAAGCTCAAAGATAAGAAATAGGATGGTATACATGCGGATTGGCAGGAGTAAGCTGATGGTAGAGTGCCACTGGTATGCGCGGTGAGGCTGTGATGAGGCTAGAGGAGGAAGCTAGGTGCAACCGGTACAGAAATCACCTGAAATACTGTTCGAGGTCACATGCCCTGTTCTTTCTCCACGTTCTGCTCTCTTTTCACAATTTTCCTCTTCCAGCTTACTTTGTTTTTTTTTTTTTGTTTTTTTTTTTTTTGAAGATTTTATTTGAGAGAGAGCTTGTGAAAGAGAGCACAAGTGGGAGGCGGGGAGAGGAAGCAGCAGACTCCCCGCTGAACAGGGAGCCCAACTCTGGGGCTTATTTTAGAAAGGTGGGACAAGAGCTATACTTTAGCTTTATAGTAAGTTTTGAAACCAAGTGCTGTCAAGGCCTCCAGTTTTATTGTACTTCAAAATCACTTTGGATATTCTAGGCCTTTTGCTTTGAATTTTATTTATTATTTTTAATAAAGATTTATATAAACTCTGTGCTGAATGTGGGGCTTTTGATCGTTCCAATCCAAGATCAGGCGTCAGATGCTGTATTGACTGGGCCAGCCAGGTGCACCCCTCTTCCTTCCCTCTATTTATTTATTTACTCATTCATTCATTCATTCATTCATTCATTCATTCTTAAGAGTTTTAAGTAATCTCTCCACCCATTGTGGGGCTCAAATGATCCTGAGATCAGAGTCACATGCTCTACCTACTGAGCTAGCCAGGTACCCTTCTCTTTGCTTTTTAATATAAATTTTAGAATCAGCTTTTCAGTGTTTACTTAAAAAAAAAAGCTTCCTGGGATTTTGATTCAGATTGTAATGAGTCTCTCTGTAAATCAATTTGGAGACAATTGATGGCCTTAGTATGTCTTTTAATCCGTGACCTTAGTATGTTTTCATTTATTTAGGTCTGCATTTATTTATATCTTTGTCTCATCAAGTTCTATAATTTTAAGCTTACAAATCTTGCATGTATTTTGTTAGATTTATCCCTAAATGTATATATGTTTTAAAATAAAAAATAGTGTAATTCATTTTTTTAAAAGATTTTATTTATTTATTCATGAGAGACACAAAGAGAGAGAGAGGCAGAGACCTAAGCAGAGGGAGAAGCAGGCTCCATGCAGGGAGACCGATTTGGGGCTCGATTCCAGGACTCTGGGATCACGACCTGAGCCAAAGGCAGACGCTAAACTGCTGAGCCACCCAGGCATCCTGTGTAATTCATTTATTCAGAAAGTCTGTATTTTTCTACACTTTAGCATCTCCTTAAACTCTCCCTCCAGAAATATTTCTGAGGTTAAATATTCAATTTCTGATAGAAATTTTTACTTAAAACTGTTTTTAAGAGGGTAGGGAGCAAAGAACCGTTAGTAGATAGTGCTATAAACCAGAGGTCCTTCAAAGCATGGTTGCCACACCAGCAGCATTGGCCACATTTGG
Source organism: Canis aureus (assembly GCF_053574225.1). Classification (NCBI taxonomy): domain Eukaryota; kingdom Metazoa; phylum Chordata; class Mammalia; order Carnivora; family Canidae; genus Canis; species Canis aureus. The sequence goes on along the minus strand of NC_135638.1, from coordinate 2,369,813 downwards.
GAACTTGTTAGAAATGCTAAATATTGGGTCCCACTCTTGACCTGCTGAATCAGAAATTGGGGATGAGGACCAGCAGTCTGTTTTAATAGGCCCTCCATTTTGATGCATGCTAAGTTTTGAGAACTATTTCTAGACTAACACTAGATTTTTCTTTTTCTAATGTGTGTGCTAGGTTTTCATTCAAAATGTAGTATTTTACACCTCAAGTGTAAAATAAAATAGCCAGTTTGGACTGGTCACAGTTCACATGCTCAGTAGCCACATATAGCTAGTGGCTACCATATTGGACTATACAGCTCTATATAATTGTGGAGCTATTGAAAAATTTATAATAGGCGGCTTGTCATTGGCAGCTTTTCTTTTTCCACGCCTAAAATAACTAACGTTTATTGGGCGCAGAGATTATTCTGCAGTTTTCATATATATTTATTCTTTCATTTATTCTTCACACATACACACAAACTGTGTAGAAGGTGTTAGCTCAGTTTTGTAGGTGGGAAATCAGAGTCAAAGGTATTGTCCAAGGTCACGCAGCTAGTAAGTGGCACAAGTATTAGAAAGGATAAAAGAAAACAGAGGGAAACATTAGGAGGTAAAATCTAGAATTGATTGCTTATTGATGTGCGATGAGAAGGCAAGAGGGAGGGAAAAAAAAATGGAAAACAATACTTAGCTTTCTGCTTTGGATGCCAGCAAGTAAATATACAGAAAAACATTTTTGAAGGATTATTCATTTTTATAGTGGTTAATTTGGGCCTATAACTGGAAACAGCCTGAAGTTTGGGGAATGATCTGGGCTAGAAATACAGATTTGGGAGGCCTTAGAAATCACCCAGGGAGAATATACAGAACTGAGAGGATGCAACATCGGGTCCAAGAAACAGTGGCATGGTGGGTATGAGGACCAGACCGAGGTCAAGTCATAATAGCCAAGGGAATGGAGAGAATGTCAAGAACAAGGGAGTGGGCAGCCCTGTGATTGCAGCCCTCAAGCACTGTAAGATAACTGAAAAGTGGTCAATAGGTTGCACAATGAGAAGATCGTCATTTAGTAAAAACTATTTCTTCATTGTCTTGGGGGTAGGAGTCAAGGAGGCATGTGGGAAGACAGAATGAATGAAGACTTCTCTTGGAAAAAATTAGTAGCAGATATGTAAGAAAAGGGTTGGATTGTAGTGTATTTATTTATTAGCCAATGACGTGAACTAGTAAGGGGTGTGTGCAAAGATTTTAGAATGTGAAACCTTGTTGAAGAATGTATAGCCTAGGTATAGTAGGGTACTTGTCACAGAATCTGTATGCATTCTGTATATACATATATATGTTTAAAATGTATAATTTATGTGTATGTATATATTATGTATGTGTATATAATATATATAGCTTATATATATAAAGTATATGTATATGATGTGTATATAATATGTAAGTTCTATAAAAGCTTTTTTTGGTTACAATTTATGTACAGCTTGTTTAATAATATAGCATGTTTTTATACTGTTTATTGGATTTTAATTACAAAAGAATTAAGTATGTATTGGAATAAATCAGTGACACAGATGATAAAAGATAATCTGGCTTCATTCTCCAGGATAATCAGTGTAATTCATTTAAATGTGTAAATCATTAAATTCATTTAAATGAATTCTTTGTTCTGTACTCATGTACATTTTTTGATTCTAGAGGAAAGGTGAGCCAGTGATCTGTTATTTCTTTCTATAGGACTTTTCCCATGCCAAACAGCTGTTTGCTGCTTGTTTGGAATTGGTGACAGAGTTCTCACCGAAACTTCGTCAGGTCATGCTGAATGAGATGCTGCTTTTGGATATTCATACACATGAAGCTGGAACAGGGCAATCAGGAGAGAGGCCTCCTTCTGATCTTATTAGTAGGGTGCGGGGATATCTGGAAATGAGGCTTCCTGGTAAGACGTTCACAAAGTCAAATTTCAGAAATGTGCTACTCAAGTAATTGTAGGGAAGAATCTTAACATGTCCTTGGCTTTTTGCCAACCTTATTTATTTATTTATTTATTTATTTATTTATTTATTTAATTTGCCATCTTTAAAAAAGTTACTGCTCTCCTAGAACAGAAATCAGGTGTAGAGATCTCTTAAACATTGAGGATAATGTAGGGAAACTATTCCATTTCCTAGGATTACCATAACAAAGTACCACAAGCTAGATGATTTAAAACAGAAGTTTATTCTCTCACATATTTGGAGACTAGATACCTGAAATCAAGGTGTCTGCAGGGCCACGCTCTCATTGAAGCTTTTTCTAGCTTCAGGTGGCTCCCAGCAGTCTTGGGCATTCCTTGGCCTGGCGCTTCACACTCTGTCTCTGCCTCCTTTGTTACGTGGCCTTCCCAGTGTGTCTTTGGGGGAGGGGTGTGTGTGTGTGTGTCCTCTTACGAAGGCAACGGTCATTGGATTTAGGGTCTGTCCTAATTCTGTATGATCTCATCTTAACTAAGTATATCTGTGAACACCCTCTTTCCAAGTGAGGAAAGTCAGGTCTCAGGTGGAAATGAATATTGAGGAAACATTGTTCAGCGAAGTATAAAACTATATGGCAATTTTAAGATACTCTTTTAACAAAGAATTAAAATGTTCTAGTAAGTATAGGTTGAATGTTTGATTCCTCATTACCGTCACAGAAATCAGATTGCCAGGGGGTCAAGAACTCGCCTGTCACTTTAGGAACAGACCTTGTGTGACCAATTGTAAGTGTAACTATGTTGTTAGGAAAAGGGGCTTATTGTATAAACTATCTCTGTTGTATGTAAATCTTGCTTAATTAAAGCAGTTTCCTAATTATAAATCTTTTACTAATATTTAGAGCAATTAAAACATACTGTACACATTTAAAGCTATAAAATTGAAGTGTAAAGGAAGGTGTTAGTAATGTGCCAAAACAGAAATGGCTTCTGGCCTTTGAGTCTTTTGGATAAACATTCTGATTTCTAGGAAATAATACAACTTTTTAGCACTGTATGAGTTTTAATGCGTCAGTGCCCTTTAATGTCTTACGAATTGATCCATGGGGCACGTGGGTAGCTCAGTTGATTAAGTGTCTGCCTTCGGCTCTGGTCATGATCCTGGCGTTCTGGGATTGAGCCCCTCATCAGTCTCCCTGCTCCTGCTTGCCTCTCTCACACTCTTTCTCTGAAATAAATAAATAAAAATGTTAAAAAATAATTGATCTCATACTGGTATTATCAACTGACACATGCTGTGTGTGCGTGTGTGTGTGTTTTAAATAAGGTGGAAGTTTGATTTTTTGTATGATTTCTCTGAAAGTAAAAGGAATTTTTAAAAATTCTAACATTGTTGAGTGTTAGCTGCACGCGTCAGCTATTCTAAGAGCTTTAGGTGCATGACTCATTTAGTCCTGGTGGCAGGTCTGTGAAGTAGCTACTTTAATTATTCCTGTAGCTACTTTAATTATTCCTGTTCATAAGTCAGGAAACAGGTGCGGAGAGGTTAAGGAATTTGGCCAAAGTCATGCAGTAAGGGACATAACAGTGATTCGAACCCATCAGTCCAGGTTAATCTTTGAAATGGATGGAAATGCCTTTAAATAAGCACAGGTCTGTTTGTAGTACGTTTTTGACCTTTAAGTGGTTTGGAATTCATATCACTTTCTGTTTTTGGTCTAAGACTCCTAGGACTGCACATAATTTATGTAAGTTCTTGTTGGATGTTTAGCTGCTTGTCCCTTAGTTTGTGTTACAAATAGTGTTTAAAACAGAAAGGCAAGCATATCCTTTATTGTTAGGAGGAGCAAACACAGACTCAGTTCCTGGTCTTCAAGCCTCAGTTACAGACTGAGGTCCCTGGGTTCAGCAGATACCTGGCTCTGATGTTTGACAGCTCTGCACTCCACTGCCACTGTGAGAGTCGGGTCTCTCCATGGGTCGGGAGGCGGAGCGGTACAAAAAGGTGTCCTCTGCCTTTTCCTCTCTTTTCTTTTAAGGTTTGTTCTTTCGTGAGAGCCTGTAGGTTGAGGGGGCAGTAGGGTGGGGAGAAGGAGAGCCCAGCACAGGCTCAGTCCCCTGATGCAGATGCATGACCTCAGCTGAAATCAGGAGTTGGAGGCCTGATAAACTGTACCACCCGGGTGCCCCTCCTCCCTCTTTTTTTAAGGAAAAAAAAATTGTTCCCTGGTGATATTGGGTCAATTTTGATCAAATTAGATGCATGCCCTCTGTAAAAGAGGGTATTAATGTGGATTGGCCTGTCTCTATCAGGAATTGGAAGTGATGTTAATGGACAACAGATCCATCCTTCTGTTTATAAATAAGGACTACAGATTAGTTATTCTAAAGCCAGTAATGTCTTATGGGAGAAATTTTCCTACTTTTATTAATTTTTTAAAAAAAGACATTTTAGAGAGCATGTGAGTGTGCATGCAAGTGGGGGGGTGGCAGAGGAAGAGGGAGGGAGAGAATCTTAAGCAAACTCCCACCTGAGCCTGGAGCCCAATATGGAACTCCATCCCACAACTTTGGGATCATGACCTCAGCTGAAATCAAGAGTTGGACGCTACAACTGACCAAACCACCCAGGTGCCTGAAATTCCTCAACTTTTAATACCTTTGTATTTTAGGTAACGTTCTATTGAGATACTTGTCCTGTTATGTTCCTTAGATTTCAGAAAAATTGAATTCTAGGCCTGCTCTGGGTTCCTGTTGTAGCATAGGACTCTACATTTAGAGATAATGATTAATTGCATTGAGATGCATACAAGGAAGTTAAATCTTCAAATTACTGCTTTTCAGGCTGTATCAGAATTCTCCCTAGATTCGGATTTATTTTTAAGAACCTTTGTTGGTCTTTTATTGAGGAGTGCTGGGTGAATAAAGGAAGCCTTGGAGCCAAATGCTGTGTGATCTTGAACTCAGTGATAGGCATGCATTGGGGATACTACTTTCACTTCTGGTTGTTTGTTTGTTTTTGACAGTGATACAAATAATGTATAATTTATTTTGCTGTGTTCCTTTACCACTCTTTTTTCATTTCAAATCCTTTTTGGGTAAGGTGAGAAATAAAGAGCCACAGGCTGTCTTTTTTAGAAAGATGAAAATATAGGTACTCAAGACATTTAATAGCTCTGTTTTCAGTTAACATTGTTATTTAGCATTCTTTTGATTTTTTTTTTCTTTTTGCTGAAGTACATTAAAACCTGAATGGAAAAAAAAAAAAAAAACCTGAATGGTATATACTTTGAGCTATGAACATTTGTAACCTATTTTATATTAAGGTATATTTAATAATTATTTCAAAGGAAATTATGTGCAAAATAGTTCCTTTTTTTGTTCAAAACAATTCTGGGTGTTTTTTTTGGAGGGGGTCTCATTTTTATTTAAAATTGTTTTTGGTATAGTCAGTATTTTTTTAAAGTGAATGACTTGTTTCTTAGGAGTATTTATTACATTTTAATCAGAAATATTTAAACTACGTTTACTCAGAGTTGTTACAATTCTATGTTTTAGCTATTTCTGTGATCTAAATGTGCTAAAAGTTTATACTGTATGTACCATTGCACTTTTTTGTGTGTTCTCTGCTCACTTGAATTACAAGTTTCTAGAGGACAGGTACTGTGAACTTCCTCAGGAGGGCATTGGGTATGTAAAATATTCTTAGCAGATGATTTTGTTGATTAGTAGGACCATGCAGTCTTTTGTTGGGAAACCTTAACTTTCTGGAAGAAATGTAAAACTTTAGAATTTTTCTATTTTTTCATCTACAGATACTTTTTAATTTGTTTAACTGAAATCTTAGTACGTATTTGCTTTGTTCTCATTTTAATGTTATGATGGTAATTCCGACTGTTTTCCTCTTTTTAGATATTCCTCTTCGTCAAGTTATTGCTGAGGAGTGTGTTGCTTTTATGTTAAACTGGAGGGAAAATGAATACCTTACACTGCAAGTTCCTGCATTTCTGCTTCAGAATAATCCATACGTAAAGGTAACTTGTGTTTAATCTAAACAAAAGGATTATTAGGATGAGATTATTGTACCCGTTTCTTTAGTTGTTTTTTTTTTTTTAAGATTTTATTTATTTGAGAGAGAGCAAGCAAAAGCAGATCAAAGAGGTGGAGGAAGAGAGAAAAGGGGGAAGTGGACTCTTTGTTGAGCTGGGAGCCTCCTGCAGGGCTTGATCCCAGGACCCTGGGATGATCATGACCTGAGCTGAAGGCCGACACTTAACTGACTGAGCCACCCAGGCACAAGACTCTTGTCACTTTTTTACTTTATTTTTTCCTCCTAATTTCATGTATGTCCTTTTAAAAACTGAGCTCATTTCAACTCTCTGAAGATTCACTCATTTCTTTTGTAAAGTTTTTCTTCCTTTTGTTCCTAAAATTTATTGTCATAATTTGAATCATCCTTCTCTTTGAAATTTTAGACATTGGATTATATCTGCTTTTTTAGTGAAATTTCTGTATCGTGATTTCCTCATATCTAGAGTATTTGTCTGATTATGCCCCATAGTCTTGGTCTTTAATAAGGTCTCAGAGAGAACCATTTTGTTCCAGATATTTCCTTTTATGATCCTAGCTTGTTGCTCAGGACTGTACAGTAGCTTTTTCTTTGCTTCTCTCAGCAATGAGTTCTGGGGAGCTGTGCTTCAGCGGACCTGAGTGTGTGTTTGATGGCTTGCCGTGTACAAGGGCACAGGATATTGTGCTGCAAGTTGCCTGATTTTGGGCTGAGTTCTCCCACTGCTTCCTGCAGTCTCCTTGATCTGGCCCAGAAGAAGGAGGGATATCTGGTGACCTTGCTGAAGAGTCACTGAAGCATTTCATCATCTCATCTGGTTAGGGTTTGTGTGGCACCTTCCCTAGTTGGCGCCTTGCTCCCTTGTCAGAGAAAGAAGTTTAGAGTAAGGGACTTTGTTTTGAAAATACTATAATTTGGAGCAGTTTCCAAAATTGGAATTTGGCGTGGGACATGGATACACATGGGAAGGGAAAAGTCTGGAAGGATATTAGCAGTCATTATCTCTGGATAGTGGAATATTAGGTGATTTTTATCAGTTTTATTTTTCATGTTTTTTTTTTATTTGAATATTCTGTTAATCATAAAAAGGAAAGGGAATAATCTTAATTAAGCATGTAACTAAAATGTGATCTTTTGAAATAATATGAAACTATACAGTCTCCCTCTTGGATGAGTGTGGTATATTGGAAAGTGCACAGGACTGATGGACGCGTGGGTTGTAAGAGACTAGCTAATAGGAGGAGGAGGAGGGCTTGGTGGTAATAGTAGTAGCATAGGACAAAGACCTATGTCTTTTGAGTGTGGCCTACAAGGCCTTAAGGTATAGGTGCTTCTTCCTCAGTGTGCTGGTTCCTGCTCCTTGGTCACACCGGTTCTGTGCTGGCGGTACCAGAGTACTCTGAGTACTACCAGGGCTCTGTACGCCGATGCTTTCTCCACCTCTGCATGTAAGCATGTGCCATTTGGTCGCTTAGCCAGGGTGCCCTGTCCGCTTCTGCCTGTTAGTGTGGCTTCTTCGAAGCTTTGCCTTATTCCTTTCTCTGCAAATGAGTAAATCACTTTCTCCTCTTATTACCTTTGAACTGTGCCACTGGCCCTGCTACTTTTGCACCATGGACATACATTTTTGTTGCACTGAACCTGTATAATCTGGATACTTACTTTCTATATTCTCAGTGCTTTGTTTGGTTCCCACACATAGATGTTTATGGAATTCAATTGATTTGGGCCCAAGGCTTTTTTTTTTTTTTTCTTTAAGTTTACTTATTTAAGTAATCTTGGTACCCAGTGTGGGGCTTGAACTCACCACCCCAAGATCAAGAGTCACATGTTCTGACTGAGCCAGCCAGGTGCCCCTGGGGCCTAAGACTTCTCAAAATTCTTACTTTCAAGTAAATTAATGAAAGTGACCTTCAACTAAGCATGTGATTGTTGACAATGGCAAGTGAATTGAGATAAGGAGCTACAGTAGCCCTGCACTGCACTGCAGTCAGTAGCTGCACATACGGTGGCCCTGGCTATCTAAACGAACTTGTGTGCAGTAGGCAAATAGGGTGAAATGTTCTTCAGACTGTGGACTCCTTGATGTCCATTCACAGAGCACCCCTAGGGTTTTTGTGTTTTTTGTTTTTTGTTTTTGTTTTTTGTTAGAAAAAGAGTGCCAGTGGTGCGGGGGTGGGGAGAGCCAGAGAGGGAGGGAGAAAGTGGATCCTAAGCAGGCTCCCCCCGCAGCACCGAGTCCACAATGCAGGGCTCAATCTCATGACCCTGACATGACCTGAGGAGGAATCAAGAGTCGGAAGCTTAACCCCTGAGCCACCCAGGCGCCCACAGCTAGGGTTTTTACATCATTTCTACTGCCTTAGGAGGCACCGGCGTTCTAAATTACCTTAGGTGTGATCATGCAGTTGTGGCTATGAAGGTGAGTATTCCCGTCCCTGGAGATACCTCCCAAAGGTCTTAGGGATGAGGTGTGGTGTCTGCAGCTTAGGAGCCGGCAAACAGTACACATAGGCTCCAAAATGTGTGCAGAGCAGCGACGGTGAGTCCGGTCTGCAGGTGTCAGGGGACTATTCAGATTTTCTGTGTGACATTTTTTATTATAAAAAGATTGGGAAAAGTATCAGTTTTCATCTTGTCATAGTATGACCACCTCCTTAAAAGCTACCGTCAGCAGTGGGGACCCCATCCTATTTTCTAGGTCCAGTTGGGCATCTGGGGTTTCCTGATGGACTTGAAATGATCTTTGCCACTTCACTCTCTACAAGAGCAATGATGTGTAAGATTTAATAAGGACGAAGGCTAGAGGGGCCCTCTTTTTGGGAAATTACAGAGGGAATGTAGGAAGTGCTCAACTTGACTTGTGTCTGTTTTTTTCCCACCTCTACCTTTTGAGCCTGTTTTTTCTCTGACTTTTGCTTTCAGCCATTGCACTCTTTATGGATTCTTCCTGCATTTTTGGTCTCTAAGGCTGCCTCTATCAGATCGTTCAGCTTCAGTAGTCTGTCCTTCCTTTTTGCTGCTTCCTCACAGCTGCAGTAGCCCCAGTGGCTTTTCTTAGAGAGAGGTTGTTCTAGATCTTACCCCCTGCGGGGATCTCGATGTGGGACTCGATCCCAGGACCCCGGGGTCACACCCTGGGCTGAAGGCAGATGTTCAACCACTGAGCCACCCGGGGATCCCCTTAAGCACTATTTTAATTGCACCTCTGGGCTTTTACCACAGTTAACATTGTATATATGTTCCATCACACACACACACACAGCCCCCACCCCTTTAAGTGGGATCATACTATTTACCAGCTTGGTACCCCTCCACACACATACTCTTCATAAATCATGTACCTCTCTGCTTTGTCTCAGTTTTGTAATTAGACTCTACTTGTTTTTGTCCTCATTAATTGTGTAGAAAAAATGAGCCTTATAATGCAGTAGAACCAGAGCATTCTCTTCCCCATTCAGATTTCTGATCCGTCAGTAGACAGTGAGCTCTAACGTTCCTCAGCGGTTGGATAGAAGGCACAACGTAAAATAACTGTGGTATATTTGGGTAGTTATCCTTCTTTAAGTGTGCCTTAATAATAGAACTTAGATGTATGATGTCACAAATTATTTTTTTGTATATTTTCTGTTTTTCGTGTTATAGCTTGGACAGCTTTTAGCAGCTACATGCAAAGAACTTCCTGGCCCTAAAGAAAGTAGACGGACTGCTAAAGACCTTTGGGAAGTTGTTGTTCAGATCTGTAGTGTGTCCAGTCAACACAAACGAGGAAATGATGGCAGAGTTAGTTTAATAAAGCAGAGGGAATCTACATTAGGTATAATGTATCGGTATGTTTCTGTCAGTTTATTTTTTGAGTTTATTATTTGTTCTGTTTGTACTGTTTCAAGAGCATCTGCCTTTATCCTTGTATATCATAGAGATGGACAGTGTTAGTTCTCTGGTGCTGATCTCTGGACTGACATGGCCACCTTTGGAAATGTCTTCTGTTTATAAATGTTATTTTTAAGAGATTGTTAGTCATTTAGTATCTTCCAGAAATCAGAATCAGTGATGCCTGTGACTGCATAGTGTTGAAGAAGTCACATGTGATTAAAACAGAGAAATTGTTTTATTAGGTTTGTTTGACAATAGAACATTATGCTCTTTCATACATGCAGAATTGGAGAGTTAGGAATAAACTTACATCTATAATTTACTTTCTAATTTCAGATAGTAAATGTGTATACAAAATTTGTGTTTTTTGTAGGAGCGAACTACTTTCCTTTATCAAAAAATTACGGGTAAGTCTTACTAAAAGTTGATCTAATTATTACTACTGATTTTCATAAAATAGGACTGAAAAATATTGAGTGTTTAAATGCTGGTTATAAGTGCTCTGTATAGTGTGCTTATTATCTTCAGTGATCATTCCTGAAGTTGAGATGGTCTGAATGGAGAGGTTTATTGTGCATTTACCTTTACATGTTTTAGTGAATAGAACAGAATTTTTTAAATTTTAAAGCAGTCTCCCCCCCCCCCCTTTTAAGATTTTATTTATTTATTCATGAGAGAGACAGAGAGAGGCAGAGACACAGGCAGAGGGAGAAGCAGGCTCCATGCAGGGAGCTCGATGTGGGACTCGATCCCAGGACTCCAGGATCACGCGCTGAGCTGAAGGCAGGCGCTAAACTGCTGAGCCACCCAGGCGTCTCTAAAGCAGTCTTCCTAATAGGGCTGGATGTGTGAAGCCTAGCTTTAATTTTTGCTAGGATTAATGTTACATCTATTTACTGGACATAACCTAGATTCCATCCTTTAAATGTTGAGTAAGGGAAAAAAAAAATTTTTTTAGGGATAGCTGGAAATTCTAATTGGAAAAGAGATTTACTCAATTCAAAAAGTCATCTGAAGAGACTTGAGCACCATAAACCAGTCACCTAAATATGGTAATTTGTCTCTTAAGATTTATTTATTTTAGAGAGAAACTGTGTGTGTGTGTGTGACACACACACACACACACACGCGCGCCCGTGTGATCTGGGGAGGGACAGAGAGGGGGAGAGAATCTCAAGGTCCCTCCATGCTGAGAGCAGAGCCCAACTCGGGGCTTGATCTCACACCCCTGAGATCATGACCTGAGCCAAAACCAAGAATCAGACATTCAACCAACCGAGCCCCCAAGCTCCCCTAAGTAGGGTAATTTTTGTGTAAATTATATACTGTGATTTCTTTCATGAGATTAAAAATAAACTTGACCTGTAGTGTGTATGCTTTAAACTAAAGAAGATGGTACATTTCTAAAGTCAAAGAATCTTTAGAGAGAAAATACTTGGTATTTCTGAGGTTGATAGGAGGAATATTAAATACATATAATATTTAAGGATTCTGTATTTTCTTTATTGTAGGAACCATTGGTTTTGACTATTATTTTGTCACTATTTGTGAAACTTCACAACGTTCGGGTCAGTATTTTATAATTTTATTAAAAAAAATCTTTGAAAGAAATTTCCTGGTAAAATCACACTTTAAATTTTTTTTTTTTTTTTTTTTTAAGGAGGACATTGTGAATGATATTACAGCTGAGCACATTTCTATTTGGCCATCCTCCATCCCCAAGTAAGATGTATTATAACTTATTATTTATGTATTTAGAAACCATCCTGATACAGATAACCTCGAATAATTTGACTAAAAGGCTAAAGTCTATAAGGATTCTACAGCCAAGTTAGTTTCTCTTTTGCAGCCATTATTTTCCTAAAAATGAATATGGTGTGACTGTAAGAGCTAAGGTATACCAGCCTTTGGTTGAAAAAGATCCCTAAGTGATCCTGATATTTTGTCAATGGGTAGAATTAGAAAATCGAGGTCAAAAAAAATTTCCTGTTAGGTTTCCAGCATTTTACATCTTTTACAAGTATCTTTCTGAAAATGATTTTTTGATAATTCTTTGTGGGTCTGTTCTAATGCTGTGATTGTCAGAGGCTCCCAAACCCTTTTTAGTTACTAAGATCTTGGATACGTTAAGAAATGTTCTCTCTTTCATTTCCTGAGAATTGTAAGAAGATGATGGAATTTTGGAGAGGGAGAAGAAAATGTTCTTTTTCTAGAAGAAACTATTTACACATTTCTCTTCCTACACATAGCAGCTTCTCATTCAGGAGTCCCATTTCTTTCCTCACAGAAGTTACTTTTTCTTCCCGCCAGGCTGCCCTTTTTTTCCCCCACTTTGTGCCTAAAAGGCAGGACTAGGCCTTATTTTATTGTTCTTTGTGGCATATTTGAAGAAGAAAAGATTTTAGTAGGTAGATAAGCAGTCTGTAGATTGAGAGTACTTTGCTTTCATCCCAAGCTTGGAGATTGGAAGTTGTTGTGCATCTCATGTAGAGGCTTGGAGGGTCAAAGGTGGGTGAGTTAGGGTTAGGGTTAGGGGTTAGGGATAAGTTGCTTTCTTAGTCCATTTCCTCATTTATTAAGTGGATATAGGAATAGTACCTACCTCAGATTTGTGAGGATTAAATAAATTAATACATTTTCTAAACGAGGTGTTTAGAATAAGAACTGACACATAATAGTCTTAATAACTATTATCTTCATGATAAATACTTTTATGTAAATTGACCTAGAGAAAATAAAATGTGACCAAATGACCAGAAAAAAAAAAAAAAAACACTTCTCCTGAGCAGGAGTCTTTATTGACTCCCAAGAATAGTGTGAGAATGGCATGAATTAAGTATGGCTATTTTAAGATCAGTTATTTGATATGTAGGTAGAATTCTTGGTAACATTTTATAAATTTCTCTTTTTTTAATAAATTAAAAATTTTATTTGTTAATCGTGAGAGACGCAGGAGACAGGTGGAGACAGGCAGAGGGAGAAGCAGGCTCCATGCAGGGAGCCTGATGCAGGGCTCGATCCTGAGACCCCGGGGTCACGACCTGGGCCAAAGGCAGAGGCTCAACTGCTGACCCAGGCGGCCCCCCAAATTCCCCATTCCTATTAATGGTCGAGGACTTCCTCTGCCTCTGCCCCAGACTAGAGCCAGGCTGCCGAGATGTCTACCTCCCTGCTCCTCTTCACTCCTATATTCATGAGCAGGTTCTACGAAGTTTTTTCTTTTTTTAATTTAAATTTAATTTTTAAAAAGATTGTGTTTATTCATTCATGAGAGACACAGAGAAAGGCAGAGACACACGCAGAGGGAGAAGCAGGCTCCATGCGGGGAGCCCGACACGGGATGCGATCCTGGGACCCCGGGGTCACGCCCTGGGCCCAAGGCAAAACACTCAACCGCAGAGCCCCCCGGGCAACCCAACATTTTATAGATTTCTATAAAATATCACAAAGGAGTTTCAGTCATTTAGCTGTAAATGTATAATCCAGCTGACAGTACCGCAGCTTTCCTGCTGTCCTGGGGAGGCTGGTAGATTATGGCCGGATCTGACCCCTCCCAGCGGGAAGCACTTTATCCAGCTTCACCTTGTAATGCTAGAGCTAGGACCTGAGCCTCCCGGGGGTCTGACCCGGAGCCCCGTGTTCTCTCCGGCTGTGCCCTACTGCCTCCGGGGGGCAGCAGGGCCGGGGCTGGCGGGTAGGCTCACAGAGGGCTGCAGAGGGCTCTCTGCATCAGAGGGCTGCAGGTTTAACCCGGCCCAGAGCAGCTGGCCCGGGCCCTCCTTCCGCTCTCCTACACTTAGCTGTGATGGTTTTAATGGGTCTACTCTCAGGAATATGTAGCATTGTATTTTGGTCACCTAAATTTTGGCTTAATCTTTTTGTTTTTAATAAATATATGGAATTTAAAGTTGAAAGAGATTAATGTTCATTGTGGGTTATTTGTTTTTTTTTTTTTTCCTTTGAAGCCTCCAGTCAGTGGACTTTGAAGCTGTGGCAATCACAGTGAAAGAGCTGGTTCGATATGCCCTCAGTATAAATCCAAACAACCATTCCTGGTTAATTATTCAGGCAGACATTTATTTTGGTAAGTGAGATGCATGGTTGCTTTGTGGTTTGTTCTTTTTTGTAGCACTTTTAGAAGCAAAAAATAAATACATTACACATTTTTCCCCAATACTTTATTTTGTTTTAAAGAATTTATTTATTTATTCATGAGGGACACAGAGAGAGAGGCAGAGACACAGGCAGAGGGAGAAGCAGGCTCCAGGCAGGGAGCCCGATACGGGACTCGATCCCGGAACTCCAGGATCATGCCCTGAGCTGGAGGCAGACGCTCGACCACTGAGTCACCCAGGCGTCCCTCCACACTACTTTAAGTCTTGTTTTGACCTCTAATTCTTCTTCCTAGATATACTCATTCATATATTCATTTTTCCATGTTGAGCCTTTGGTTCAGATGCTTTAAATTTTTGTTAACTCTTTTTTTCTTTTGAAAAAGTGAATGTTCATCTACTAAGTCAGTTAAAACATTCCTAGGGAAAGAAGTTAAAGTTTAGTTTGTAAAATCACTACTTTAAAAAATGAATTATTACAACCTGAGCTGAAACCAGGAGTTGGACGCTTAATTGACTGAGCCATCCAGGGGCGACCCTGTAAGATTGCTATTTTAAAATGTTCTAGTCTAAATATGCTATTTTAAAATCTGTTTAGACACTTTTTTTTTTTAAAGATTTTATTTATTCATGAGTGACACAGAGAGAGAGGCGCAGAGACACAGGCAGAGGGAGAAGGAGGCTCCTTGCGGGGAGTCGGATGTGGGACTCGATCCCAGGACCCTGGCATCAGGCCCTGGGCTAAAGGCAGATGCGTAACTGCCAGGAGGAGTCTGCTTCTCCCTCTGTCTGTGTCTCTGCAGAGGGAGAAGCAGGCTCCATGCAGGGAGCCTGACGTGGGACTTGATCTCAGGACCGCAGGATCATGCCCTGAGCTAAAGGCTGATGCCCAACCACTGAGCCATCTAGGCGTCCCAATAATTACTAGTTTTTTTAAAAAAATATTTTATTTATTTATTCATGAGAGACAGAGAGGCAGAGACACAGGCAGAGGGAGAAGCAGGCTCCATGTAAGGAGCCCGACGTGGGACTCGATCCTGGGTCTCCAGGATCACGCCCTGGGCTGAAGGTGGTGCTAAACCACTGAGCCACCCAGGGATCCCCCTAAATACCAGTTTTAATGTTCATTTTCACCCTAACCCCCCAAATAACTTATTCTCAAGATCTTAATACCTATATTCAAAATAGATTTACTGAAGATAAACTACCTCAGCAAATTAGGCGTGTTTCTAGTGGGTGTTTGGGAAACAAATACCTCCAATACTTAATTTCTGTGAGCTAAATTTTTGGCTAATCCGTTAGAAAGCAAGGAGCATATCCTATTGCTTCCTTAAAATAGTTTTTAAAGATGCGATTTTTCTGTGTTGTCCTTGTTGAGTGTTATTTGTAGTCTTGTGGTTTGAGTCTGGTTTTGTTTTGTTTTTGAGTCTGCTTTTTTCAACTCATGAAGTATAATACCCAGCTCTTCACAAAAGAGGCCTTGTCTGTTTTTTCTAATATGTATGTCTAATAGGTAATTCTGCATTTCCATTTTTCTACTTCAGCAACAAATCAGTATTCGGCAGCTCTTCACTATTACCTGCAGGCAGGAGCTGTGTGTTCTGATTTCTTCAATAAAGCTGTGCCCCCTGACGTGTATACAGACCAGGTAAGTTGTTTCTGTGGGCTCTCTTTCTTGTCTACCTGAATGCTTTCATTTTCCTGGACCTCTTTCGGGGTGAGTTTATTTCCACGTATATGATGGTAACTCCTAAATTGAATGCTCTGGACCCAGTTCCTCTCCATATTTTCAGGGCCTATAGATCATTGCTGCATTGATTTCCTAGAACACCTGAAACTCAACCTGTCCAAAACTGATTTCAGCATCTTACCTTATAGTCTCCCTCCAGCTGACCTTTTTCCATAAAATAACGATGACAAAACTCCAGAACACCACACACCTTTTGTCCAGTCAGCCATTGGAGTTGACCAAGCCCAAATCCTGAGTCTCCTCTATTCGCTAATGCTCTTACCAAAATCCTATTAGTCTTCAAGACATAATTGATTTTATCTTGTAAATCTCAAATTTATTTCATTTTCTTTCTGTACGTATTTCTCTTTCCTCTGGTTTAGGCCACCGGTATCAACTTCTAAATGTTATTTTTCAATACTTAATAATAAATGGCTTTTGAAATAAGTTCTTAAATTTTTTAGTAACCAGCTATTTTTAATGAAAAATTATAATTTTTAGAGCACTTTTAGATTCACAGCAAAATTAAGCAAAAAATAAGAGTTCTTACATACCTACCATTCCCACATACACACAGTTTTCACCACTGTTGACATTCCACATCAGAGTGGTAATGGTAAATTGGTTACAGTTGATGTTAACTGGTTTTTGAAAATAATCAATTTGTTTTTGTAGGTAATAAAACGAATGATAAAATGTTGTTCTTTGCTGAATTGCCACACACAGGTTAGTTTATATTATGTTGGCTTATTTTCATGTGTATAGTTTTGGTTAAGAATTTGGCATATTCTTTAAAATTTTTTAGTGAATTTTAACTAAAATGAAAGTAGGAATTAGAAAACATTGGTCTTTGAATCCTCTAAATGGAAGTGTTTTCAAGTGTGTGTGTGTATTTTATATACATATATTTTTTTAATATTTCATTTATTCATGAGAGATACAGAGAGAGGCAGAGACATAGTCAGAGGGAGAAGCAGGCAGAGACTTGATCACAGGACCCCGGATCACGCCCTGAGCTAAAGGCAGACACTCAACCACTGAGCCACCCCGGCATCCTTTTTTTTTTTTTTTTTTTTTTTTTTAATATTTAAGAGTGGATATGTACATCAGTCACTAGGGAAACACAAATAAATACCACAGTGAGATACCCTTCACATTAACTAGGATGACTGTAATTGAAAGACAGACAGTAGCTACTGTTGGTGAAGGTGTGGAGAAATTGTAACCCTCATACACTCACTGTTGGTAGTGATATAAAATGGGGCAACCTCTTTGGAAAACAGTTTGGCACTTCTTCAAAATGTATGCTTAAAATTACCATGTGACCTAGCAGTTTAATTCCTAGGTTTGTAACCAAGAAAATTAAAAACCTGTCCACAGGGAGATTTGTACATGAATGTTCACAGTAGCATTATTCATAAGAGCCAAAAAGTAGAAACTACCCAGATGTCCATCAGTTGATGAATGGATCAATAAAATTTGGTAGATCCTACAGTAGAATATTATTTTGCCATAAAAGTGAATGAAGGGCTGATACATGCTCTATCAGGGATGGATCTTAGAAGTGTTTATGTTGAATATAAAACGCATTGACATGGCTTTGTAGTAGGATTTCATTCATATGAAATGTCCAGAGTAGGCCAATCTATAGTCAGAATGTAGATCAGTGGTTGCCAGAGCCTTGAGGGGGTGGAGGAGTGAATTAGCTGTGACGGCTCTAATTGCATGCTCTCTACATCCTTGAAAGTCATTACGTAATACTTTTGTTTGGCAGTTTTCCATTCCTTTTAGTTTTCTGAGCTGGCTTTTTGCCAGTTTCTCAAATAAAGCTGGTAAAAATTTATGATTTAGGTTATTGATTAACAACATTAGGCAGATTTTTTTTTTTTTTTTAAGATTTTTATTTGAGAGAGAGTATGAGAGAGGGAGAGAGAGAAAGCTCAAGAGAGTGAGTGCTCACAAGCAGGGGACACGGCAGAGGGAGTGGGAGAAGCGGGCTGCCCACTGAGCAGGGAGCACAGGATCGTGATGATGTACGAATCATTAAAAATTACCCCAGCTGGGGGTACCTGGCTGGCTCAGTTGGAGTAGCACACAGCTCTTGATCGTGGGGTTGTGAGTTTGAACCCCAGATTGGGTGTAGATTACTAAACGATATTGAATAAAATAAATTTACTCTATCCAAAGCAGGAATCATTGTTGATACTGGTTACATGAAACCATTTTTCAAATCTTTATTTATGTAGGTGGCAATTTTATGTCAGTTCCTCAGAGAGATTGACTACAAGACAGCCTTTAAATCATTGCAGGAACAAAATAGGTATGAATGATTTTTAAAATAAAATGAAGTTGAAATTTTCTGCTTAAGAAAGAGGAAGTAACTAAATTCTGTTTTTCAGTCACGATGCTATGGACTCCTACTATGACTACATATGGGATGTCACCATTTTGGAATACTTGACTTGTATCCTTTCATCAATACATGGGCTATTAGAACAGTTCATTTCTGTAAATTAAAAAAAATACTGTGTACTTTACAAATCAAAGTTGAGGCACAATTGAGATTCTGTGATGGCATTTAATCAGATTTATTATTCTTAACTGATTTGTTTAGATCTTCATCATAAAAGAGGAGAAACAGATAAAAGACAAATTGCAGTAAGTTACTTTATGCCTTTCTTCAGTGTATACTATCTCCCCTGGTATTAAACTATTGTTAAGATTTGGACCAACAAAAAAAGATTTTGTGTACCTAGTTGCTACCAGAATTTGGTTATCTGTGTTTACTTTTAACAGATCCTGTTTTGATCTTAGAGCTTTTACCCCTACTTTATTTTGTATTAAAATGTTAGATCATGTCCTTTCTCTGCTCCAAATCTTTAAATGATTTCCCATCTCGTGCGGCGTCAGATCCTCATAATGGCCTTACAGGGCTGCAGGTGACTTGACCTCGAACCATCTACCTGACTTTCTCCCCTGCCAACTTCTCTTACCCCATTAGCCCTACTGTTCCTTGCATATGCTGAAAGCATTCACCACTGTGGGGCCTTTGAAATTTAATTTTCCAGAAACATTTCTTCTCTCAGGTCTCCTGAGATGTCATCTTAGCGACCATTTCCTGGCCATCTTATAAAACTGCAGTGTCTCTCCCCACCCTTTTCTCCCCCCAACACTCTCTCTGCTTCTCATTTCCCTTTTGAAATTTTCCTCCATTATACTTACCTACCTTTGACATACTATATACTTACTTACTTATACTTATTTCCCCACAAAGTAGGGACTTGATTGTGTCATAATTGCTGCCTAGAATGGTGCCTGGTGCATAACAGATGCTCAGTAGTTATTGAAGAGATGAATTATTTATATAAAAATTTGATTCACTAGCCAAAGCATTATAAATTTTTGGCCCTTTTTTACTTGCCTAACATTCATTGCATCGTTATCACTATAGATACTTTGTCTTCGCTCTTTCACCCATATTAACACAATTATGCACTATGGTATGTCTTTTAAAGTTCCCTACTTGGACTAAATTGTATGACCATCATTTAGAGGAAAAATGACATTTATTTATTTATTTATTTATTTATTTATGATTTTATTTATTCATGAGAGAGACACAGAGACAGGCAGAGACACAGGCAGAGGGAGAAGCAGGCTCCCTGCGGGGAGCCCGATGTAGGTATCAATCCCGGAACTCCAGGATCACACCCTGGGCCCAAGGCAGACACTCAACCACTGAGCCCCCCAGGGATCCCTATCGCCCGATAGTATTAAAAAGAAAGAAAGAAAGAAAAAGAACATAAAGCCAGCTTTACTTGGGAGGCGAGTCCCTCGCCACTTCCAGCCTGTGCAGGGCTGGGAGGCAGTACGAGCCTGTCACTTCCCCAGTGCTGCTTCCAAACCGTTTCTCCTTGTGATCGGTTTACACTTTGTCCTTAAAGCTTACGTCTTCTCCTTACCAGCTCATCTAACCAGTCTCCTGGTTATTCCTCTGCGTGCATCAGGATGTACATGGTCAGTTTACCTGGTACCCCCCTAGCTTTACGGGTTCCATGCTTACCGCAACCCTGCGTTATCCACCCCACCCATAGCTATGCCTTGTCAGAATTGTTCCGCATAAGAGCTCTGGGCCAGTTACCTGTCCCTCTCTCACTTCCTGGCTCCCATGTTCCTCAGGATCAGTGAGGTGTTCAGGTTGAAGACCAGGTTTTTCACCAGTCTGTCCGCCCCTTCACAGCTTCCCTTCCTTCCCTACTCACTTCAGTGCAGCAAATGCCAATCTGTACGCCGTCAGATACTGTCGCTTGGTCTGAGATGAGGTTCTGGAATCCAGATTTTAAGTTTCCCAGGGAGTTCTTATGGCCAGCCAGATTTGGGATCCCCTCCTTGTCTGCGGCTTACTGTCAGAACTACCCTGTGACCGATATTTACAGCATCTTTGCTTTTTTCATCCTTCACTTCACCTGGAAAAATCCCATTTCAAAAACGTGTGCTTTTTTTTCCTGAGCCACTGAGTCCGGTTGGAAAAAATCCTGCAACTGTATAAACTGGTGCCACTACCAACCAAACCATGGTCTCTGCCCTTCGCTGGCCCCTCATCTTGTGTGTCTGGGCCAGCGGTCAGTGGTCAGGGACTATTTTAGACTTTCCTTCTGTTTAGCCCCCTGTCCTCTCTCTCCCTATTCCGTGCTTCCCTGCCTGTGTGTAGAATAGACCAGAAGACAGACTGAGCAGCTCCTGTGCACATGGGAACTGTAGTCTTTGGAATTGTGGCCATTAAGTACCAGCTTGAAATCCCTCCTTCCCACCTTTAAAATCTGTCCCTGCGCTCACTGCTCAGGGCACTCCTCTTGGTGAGAAGGGTTACTCCTTTTTTTTTTTTTTTTAATATTTTATTTATTTATTCATGAGTATACACAGAGAGGAGAAAGAGAGAGGCAGAGACACAGGCAGAGGGAGAAGCAGGCTTCACGCAGGGAGCCGGACGTGGGACTCGATCCAGGGTCACCAGGATCACACCCCGGGCTGCAGGCGGCGCTAAACCGCTGAGCCACCGGGGCTGCCCAAGAAGGGTTACTCCTTGATGAAGGCAAGGTTTTAGGCTTTCTCTCTCTCCAGAGACACTTAATGAGTCGTCTCCACTCCTGTACGTAACCTCCCCCAGCTTACACACGGTTTCATCTGCGGCTGTGCCTCTACTTCCTCTTCCTCTTCTCTGCCTGGTGTGTTGAAGCTCTTCCATCCGGCGTAACTGGACTCCTGCCGTCACCCAAGGCCAGAGCCAGTGGGTGCTCTTCAGTCCTTAGCCTTTTGTTCACATCTCACTTCTTAAAGTTCTTTATTCCTTTGGTTTCCTTGACATTTTTATTCAATTCTTCTGTTACGACTTTCCTTCTGTGTGGGTGTCTCCCTCTGTCGACCCTTTAACCTTGGCTCCCCCAAAGCTAGTCCTTCTGTTACTTTCAGGTTGCCCTACATCCTCCCTAGGAGGTGTCATCCACTCATGGTTTTGGCTCCTACGCAGAGCACACCATTATTTCTCCAGTCTCTGGCCATTTCCAACCTCTGCCTTCTCCTTGGACTTGTGTAGCCTGTCATCTTGGTGACATCATTTGTTTGGAAGTAACGCTCTAGTTACGCCGTAGGACCCGGTTTTCCACACACATTCCCTCAGATTGAAATGGAATTGTCCAGCAATCCTTCCTGCTGCTGCTGATTTCTCAGTACTCCTACTGCCACCCTTCAGGCTACAGAACAGTAGTTTTTGTTGTTTAAAGATGTTCTAATTGGCTTTTTTAATCTAAAGGTGTAGATTACTACTTTAAAAGTAATCTGCGAAGGTCCGAATGTGTTCTCCCAAAGTGCTCCTTGGCTGAATTCTGTGGATTATTAATAGGCCGGGGTGACGCTTTCTAATCATGAAAGAAATGAACCACTGTTGCTATCATGCTGCTGAGCAACTATTTTTTCCCATTAAAAGAATGAAGCCTTTCCTGAAACATGAATTTTGATTTTTCAGGCTGTTTTGTCGGAGCCTTAATTTAACTGTAAAAATGTGTCAAATGACATTTGGGTTTACATACTGGTATTTTTAGTCCAATGAATTTATGTGAATTAGTGCTACTGTAGAGCAGTATCCCCCGCCCCCTGCCCCCCGCGGATAATTGCCAAGGCCCCAGTGGGTGCCTGAGACCACGGCTAGTGCGAGAGCCCTGTATACACCCCAGGTTGATACAGCGGTTGTAACTGTACGTGCCACAGGTCCTGGGGACGCGAGGTGAGTGCCGCGGCGGTGTGGGACGGCCTTAGGCTACCGCTGGCTTGCTGGGGTACGTTGGGGGCACCTACTGTTAGTCCATGACCGGTGGCTCTGGTCTGTCTGGATGTCTTCCGCAGCCCTTACCATGAGGCCAACTGTTAGCGTGGAGGTAGTGCTGTATTAGGTGTACTAGCAAGACTATTTTTTACCACACCTGTAGTAATGTCACTTTCTTGTTTTGGAAGATCAAAGCCATCGGGCAGACCGAACTGAACGCAAGCAACCCAGAAGAAGTGTTACAGCTGGCAGCGCAGAGAAGGAAAAAGAAGTTTCTCCAAGCAATGGCAAAACTTTACTTTTAAGCAGTTAGTTAAAATTTTTAACTTTTATTTTTTAAACAATGGGCTAAAAAATAAACAGTATTAGATTATATAATACATATGTACACATTTAGTGGTGTTTTCTTTTCAGACAATACTGAAACAGTAAAAACAACTATACAGAAGACTTCATACCATAACCATGGCTTAGATTTATAATTTCTTCAAAGGAAGAGATTCACATGTCCAGTAACAGAATAAACTAGCAATCTAGTATAATTTGTCTTGTACTAGACCCACTCTTGAGGCCAAATTTCATTTTAAAAAAAACTGAAGTATTTGTGTAGAAGTAGCTAGTAGTCTATATACAGCAAGTTCTTACGTCAGGTTTTTTTGTTTTTAATAAATAATCTAGGAGTCAGTATACATGTACTACTTTTCTGCCTTACGAAAATAGAAATTTATGTCAAGTGTTAAGCATTATCACTTTGACACTGTCCTTAACTCATTATGTAGGAATTTAAAAAGGACCTTAATGGTTTGCAAACATAAATAGTCTTAGTCACACTAAATTAAGAAAAAGTCCTTGGGGATATCTTGGAGTTAATAAAGTGACTTTCTCATATAAATAGGTTGAAAGGGTACTTCTTGAATTGTGGTGTACAAAGTCATTATAAAGCAACCTCTGTGTCAAAGCCCAAAAGAGGAGCTGCAACATTTATCTTGTTTAAAATTTCTTTGGTATTCCCCCTTTTTAGAGCACAGTTTAAATGCCATGTTCATCTAAGCCTTACTGGTTAAAAAATGTTATGGCAAGGCAAATGTACCAGTTTAAAAAAACAGATTAAAGTTCACCATTTGTAAAAATTCAAGTTTTATAATAGCTTGCTACAGCAGCTATAGATAAATTAGTCACCTTATTATAAAACTAAACCTTTGTAAACAAGTTTAAATTTTATTTTCAATAACCAAATTGCACTAGTCAAGAATATGAATTTTGAGAATCTAAAAACTAGATTCAAAGTATTGTATTACTCAATGTCCCTTTTAAGGTAGCCCTTACCTACTCTAAAACTCCAATGATAAAATTCTTAGTTTATCAAGATACAACATAGTAACACTGGATCAGAAGAAAAATTGTTATGGCATAAATTGTGGCTGGCTTCTATCCAGTCACATTGGGAATGAAGTCATCTTTGTAAACAAGTCCTGCTGCTTAAACAGCTAATCTAGGAATTTCTTCCTTAATGCCAATTTTAAGTGTTTTTTTTTTTTTTTTTTTTTAAATCAAAGAATGGCAGTGAAACTTTCAAATTGGCTAGGACAGTCACAGCACTACTTTCCTGAAAACTTTAGTAGTTCAAGTTCTATGAAATTCTACCCAATACTCAGTCAATCCCAACATGTTTGCTTAGTTAACTTCTTTAGTGTTTTCCTGGTGGTTTCTCAGTGCTCTTCGGCGGTGTCATAATGCCTCCACTGCACACGGGTGACAGCTGTCCCCCCTTTCTGAAGGTGTTTACATAGTTTACTTCATCCTAGATGTGAAGAAATCATGCAGAGTTTATCAGGTAATATAAAGCACTGATAGAATAAAACAAAGTCAAACCAGCAAACTCTTGGGTATTAATTTGAGACTACGTAGGCCTCAACGTTAGTGGTCTCTCTAGGTCTCTGCAAGTAGGACTAGTCCCGTTCTGGAGATTCAGTTGTTTGAACTGCCTGTAACTGTATTTTTAAAAAACTCTTACCCCGGGCTACCGGCATTGATCCTGAAACACTCCGCAGTCTGGCTGTGACATTAGTGTGTGCCCGTTAGAACTTTCCACTCCCTAATAGCCTCTAGCACCGCCCTGAAGTATTTTTAGTATCTTTACTAATCAGTTTTGGTGACTTACTAGATATCAAACCAAGAAGCCCCACAAGAAACATACCAGCATAGACAGATAATTTGTATGTGTCTGGATATTGTGTCTATCTTCCATAGAAATCTTCTTAAAAATCTTCAGCTTCACAGGGCTAGTACTTTTTATTACACTGACAAAAGGCACCATCCAGTCTACACATTCAGAAATGTTGTCCCATTCCAAACCTAGAGAGAGGAAAGAGGAAAACGTGAAGTTTATATTAGAAACTGCCCTTAACCATAGTTTGAGAGTGTTAATCTGCTTTAAATTGTTGGAACTTGATTTTGGCCTTTTATTTTATTTGAGAGTACAAACATGTGATAGCAAAGGGAGGAGCAGAGGGAGAGGGGCAAGCAGACTCCATGCTGTACACAGAGCCTAACACAGGCCTGAAATCCAGAGTCTGATGCTTAACCCACTGAGCCACCCAGGTGCCCTGATTTTGGCCTTTTAATAATGTGACTATTTTGAGGGAGAAAAAGAGCTGTTGCTGTGTTTAAAGATTTATTTGAGAGCACACGTGCAGGGGAGGGGCAGAGGAGCAGACTCCCCTCTGAGTGTGGAGCCCAAAACAGGGCTCCATCTCAGTTTGTGGGAGCAAATCAAGAGTTGGACATTTAACCCACTAAGCCACCCAGGTGCCCCAAGACTCAGGGTTGCTGCTTTTTTTTTTTAAAGATTTATTTATTTATGATAGAGAAAGAGGGGGGGGGGGCAGAGACACAGGAGGAGGGAGAAGCAGGCTCCATGCCGGGAGCCCGACGCAGGACTCGATCCTGGGCCTCCAGGATCGCGCCCTGGGCCAAAGGCAGGTGCCAAACCGCTGAGCCACCCAGGGATCCCCGAATCAGGGCTTCTTAACCAATAACTTCTACAAATGAAACAAATTGTCAATACACAAAGAATTCTTGAAGTGGAACTATACCTACGTTGACTAACTTCAAATGGACAGAAGTTCCATTTGACCTTATTTTTTGTTAATGGATATATGTTGAAGATTAGAAAGTCCTTCTAACACAAGGGAAGGTAATCTGTAATTTTATTTTAGAGCATGGGCCGTGGGGCAGGGGAAGGTGGGGGATGGAGAGAGTGCTAGCTCCAGCAGGGCAGGGGCAGAGAGGGAGGGAGAGAAGCAGACTCCCTGCTAAGAGCCGATGCCGGGTGGACTCAATCCCAGGACCCTGGGATCATGACCCGAGCCAAAGGGAGATGCTTAACCAACTGAGCCGCCCAGGTGGACTCTAAACTAATTTTCTTCTATCTTGATAGGAAGCTGAGGTTGGTACAAGTGCCCTTCCTAGTTGTGCACATGTAAGGAAACACACAGTGCCTTACCTGAGGCTTTCTTAACCACCTCAATAGAGGTAAAATGGCACAGGGCAGCGGCAGCCAGTATTCTGTACTGGAACTCCAGCGAGTCAACGGCCAGAATACACAGATCTAAAAGCTAGCAAAGGAAAAAGCAAAAACACATATTTAGGAGGAGAAAGGATGAGTATAACGTGTTGCTCCTAAAGACCAGTCAGCTGTAATGAGTACTTCGATGTGGACCCCTATGCCAAGATTGCTAGAACTGCAGGGATCCGAAGAGAACTTACTTCAGAGTGGTGGCTCGAGTTGGGAAGTGAATAGGGACCAGGACTGTTAGGATGCAGTGCTGTGGTAGTGGTAGGAAGGGCGCCTAATCCAGAGTGGGGAAGGTCTGTGCTGTGTGAATCTTAAAAGCCAAGGCAGCCGGGAAGATTGCGGGGGGGCGGGGTAGGAAGTATTCCATGTCTAGGGAACAGCACTGGCCAAGACGATGAGAAGGTACCCGTTTCCCTTGGAACATCTCGTGCAGAACAAAGGAATTCCTTTCCTTCATTCCTTAAAGGGGGAGGAGGACAGTAGCTGGAGAGGGACAGATTAGGTCATAGGTGAGCTCGGTTACATCATAAAGGGTCCTTAAGAATTTTAGTTCTGATTACTGAAATTACTGGATGATTTTAAGTCAGGAAAGATAAATTTTTAAGAATGATCCTTCAGATACCTAGTCCCTTCTATATATCTGCCTCAGTGTAGTCTGAACAGTGAGATTAGATTAGCTAAAAAAAAGGCAGTATAATCCAGGTACTAAGTTGAACAAAGGGCAAAATGGTGTAAAAAGGCTACATTTCAGAGGCCTAAGGTGATACCTGTCCAGTGGAATAAAACAAGTTGTTCACACGGGTCCAGAAGATAGTAATGTGAGTAAAAGAGTTAGAAACAAACAAGGTAGACGCAGTGATTATAGCTTATCAAATGTTTGTTCTCTATCAAAAGGAGGTAGCGGCTGCCTAAGATAATCTGGGATACTGGGAATTGTGACAGAAAAAAAAAAAAACCTTCTTCATTAGAAAATTTTATAAGATGAACCAGTTCTAATATTTTACTGGTAATTCAGTTTTAGTTTACAGTGTGCTGACTAGATTTAAAATACAAATGAAATTTCAACCTAGGAAAAAAATAAATTTCAATCTAGATTCTTTAAAACCCATCCCAGAACACCACAGTTCCTTCAATCCCATGGTAAGCTTTTCATATCCTGCAGAGAATTAGAACATTGGTCTTCCTCGCGCCTATATGGCAGTTACGGTAGCCATTAAGATACCTCCGAGGAGCAGGCAGGAAAGAACGTTTGTTCTTCTGGCCTAGGAAAGCAGAGTTTAAACTCAAGTTTTAAAAAAGTAACTAAGGGGCAGCCCGGTGCGGCGGGGGGGGGGGGGGGGGCGGGACACTCAGCGGTTTAGCGCCGCCTTCAGCCCAGGGTGTGATCCTAGAGTCCCGGGATCAACTCCCACGTCAGGCTCCCTGCAGGGAGCCTGCGTCTCCCTCTGCCTGGGTCTCTGCCTCTCTCTCTGTCTCTCATGAATAAATAAAAATCACATAGACTCAGGGCCCCTTTTAGAAAATAAAAATAAAAAAAAGTAACTAAGGTACTCTTCATTCTAACGGTACCCCGTGTTTTCAAATTAATTTCATACGAAAGACAACAGACAAAATGCCTTTTTCCATTTTACATCAAAAAGAGGTATTTCACTGTAATTTTGGACTCAAAGAATGAAAACTACTCCTAATACATTTAAACTCAAACATTAATAAGTTTGTTTTCTAGAATTACTAAGCAACACAAGATTCTGTTCCCAGTATTTATATATCAGCAGTTCTGTTCTCATCAGTGAATTTAATTCATTATGTTTCTTGTGGTTTAGCTTATTTAAGACTATAAATGCACTAAACAGCTATAATAAATGACATTAGCATATATTCAGTGAAAATACCTGAGCTATTTGAATGAACTTTTCCTGAGAATACTGAGGTAGAAGAACTTTAGGAGCATCTTTAAGAGCATCAACTTGGAGGAAGAGATTTAGCCAGGAGATGACTGTTACAGGACAGAGTTCCCATTTTAAAGCCTGTTAATGGAATGAAAATACCTGTTAATAAATGTAGGTATATAGACAATTTAATAAATTGCTACTTTACTAGATAGTCATTTAAAAGCTTTCCGGTTTGGCTTATTTCTTCCATTTTTATTAAAAATATTCATAGCTACCTCAGAATGTAAAGGTGCTTATATTTTCCAGTCTATTAATATGGGCCCCTTTATTATTCTCTAGTTGTCTTTATTTAGAAAGCTCATTGAGCCTGGTATCCATTCCTCTTCTTTCTTATAGCCCCTGGTCTTCCACATCTATTTATTATTTATCAAAGCTGCCTTTGTGAAATTGTATTCAATGACCAAAGCCAATTCTATTCAGATTTTCCAAGAACTGATTCCAGACTTTTTCTTTCCATGGTCTTTGATAGCTTCTCATCAATGTAAAAGTTCAAAACAAAAAAGACAAATCCTGATTTATGATATCCTCTCCTCCATGAAGCCCAGGGACTTTACCATTTACAAGCAGTCTACAATAATTAGGGGAGAACAGTGTTACAGAAAATTCAATCTTCTGTTTACATCCTCTTTATGCAGTGCTTCAAGCCTTAATCTGAGCAAGTTTATTGTGAGAATGGAATCTTGCCTGGGCACTTGATATTTAAGAGCCATGAATATAAATGTTCATAGACATAATTAGCAAAAAATATGAATTTATAATACATATACCTTAGATAATCTATAAGTGAAAGTCATTGTTTTCTTGTGTCTTATGTATAAATTCATGGTATCCAGATTTAATAACATACTTTCTAGTAGCTAACATTCAGCCTTAACTCTAATTTGGGGCCTGATTAAAAACCTTTACGCTTCTCTTCTCCATCCTTCTATGTTAATAGCCCTTTTTTAATAAAAAGAAAAAAAAAAGGCAATGAAATAATTCTCATTATCTTTTGGAAGAAGGGGAAAGTCCGAACTAAGACTTGGTAGTCATTGTAATTCATTTATACGTATTCACGCGTGGTATGCTAACTATACTTTTCAAAGTGCTGTTCTTAATCACTTTAAAATCAAGAAAGTAATATATTCTCAATATTGAAAACTTCAAAGATAGAGAAAAAGAAGAGTCTACAGGTTAAGTAAATTCCCCTCTATTCATACCATTGTCAGTATGTTGATGCATTAACTTCTTTGAACTGGACCCTAAAACTGAATAAAACCTGTTCTGACTACTTATATTGTGGTCTTTCAGTAGTAACTACTAAGTTACTAAATTGCAACCTAGACGTAATAAGTTTATTACCTTTAATATAATAAGTTCCATTCTTAAGATATCCTCTTCACTGCAGGCACCATCAGTGACATAAGCAAACTCTTGGAGCTTAGGAGCATAAATTTCCTTTAAAATGTATTTTTAAAAAATTAAGCACAGTTGAAATTGTGATGAAAGCAAAAAGTCACACAAATCACATACAGGCCTCATTTTTAAGGACAGCTTCATAAAGTGATGATATATCTTAGTAACGAAATTTTTTTTTAAGGATGTAGGAATCTAAATTAGCCAACTATACTGAGACTTATTTTCATAGACTTGATCTTGAATTTCATTTAATAAACAGCTAGAATATTTTAACCAGTCATTTCAGTTAAAAAATAAAAAGCCAAACTTCTTTTAAGATTGCTTGGTGTAGGGGATCCCTGGGTGGCCCAGCGGTTTGGCGCCTGCCTTCAGCCCAGGGCCTGATCCTGGAGACCTGGGATCGAGTCCCTTGTCGGGCTCCTTGCATGGAGCCTGCTTCTCCCTCTGCCTGTGTCTCTGCCTCTCTCATGAATAAATAAATTCTTAGTGTATTGGCCAGACTGAACCAAGGCTTAACTAAGGTCTAGAAACTACGGAAAACATTTCCTTTACTTTATAAAAAGTAGGTTATGTCGAGAAATATGTTGTGCAGTTTGGCCGACTGGTCTGTCTTAAGAGCCCAGAGAACAAACGGAATGATGAGAGTAGAAGAGAGACCTGCTACGAGTGAGAACAGGCTGGAAAGAATACCTGAAGCATATAGTGAGAGTCCAAATAGTGAATCGGTCCCTCTCCCACCCTCAAAATGACACAGGTTTCAAACTTTCAGAAGAAACTATGATATCCAAACTGTATTAAGAAAAAAGATTGTGTGAAAGAAAACCTCAGGCAAGAAAAGAGTTGTCCTCTTTTCTGTCCTGGCACTACCACCAGATACAGAAATCTTAGTGTGGATATAGATCATTATTATTCTAACTCGGTGTCGTATTTATTTCATCTGGTTGGTCAGTATTCAAAGAACCTCCTATGGATCCAAGTGCCAGGATTATGTACAGAGACCACACCGGTGTATTTTGTTCAGCAGAATGTGCCATAGAACACTTCACCCAGGTAATGTTCCAGAATCTAAACCAGATGCTCAGATACTACAAAGGGAACTATGTTTATCCATTCATCCAAAATCAATAATATTCAGAAAATGTTTTGGAAAAAAACCCCACTCATCTTTCCTACAGAGTTACTGTCAAAAGCTCTATTGGCTAGAATTTTTTTTTTTTTTTTTTTTAATGGCTAGGATTAATGTGCTGATTTAAAGGAGTCTGAGGTAAATAGATAAACTTTGAGAACTTACCTCAAGTTTGGAAGCAATGAATAATGAGGTAATTCCAATGAGTTGGAGCATATTTTTATTTATATCCTTCTGTGTCAACATAAATCTATCAAAAAAGTCTTGTGCCAGGTAAAACGTTTCTCTATGAAGTGTGTATACTTCACATACCTAGAGAAGAATCCACACGTTGAAATATTCTATGCATTTCTCCAAATTAGAAAGATCTCTCCTAAAATACCAGTCTTCAGAATACTTTTTTTATTTTTTCTTCAGAATATTTCTAAAGCCAACTTTGCTTTTTAGGATACCACAGCTGGGATTGGGCGGGGGGGAGGGGAGGCAGATCATTAACGTGCACTATGATAGGATAAAAAGTATCTATTACCATCCGCATTTGTTCTTACTAGTTTTATAGTTTTTTTTTTTTTTCCCCATGAGGACTTAATTTGTTCCTAGATACATTTATACTTTTGCTGATTAGGAGTGATAACTTTTTTCCATTAATTTCCTAATTGTTTATTGTTGGTAAATAAGTTTTCACGCTTAGTTTGTATTTTTAATTCTAACAGCTCTAAATGATTCTCTTCACTGCTCTATGTAGACATTTAACTACAAAGTGATACAGTTCCTTTCCGTTTTTAACTTCATCTTTTCATGTTGTACTGCATTGGCTAAGAGTCTTTATAGAAGAGAACTGAGTGAACAACATTGGTGATAGAAAAGTCTTGATCTCGGGGATCCCTGGGTGGCGCAGCGGTTTGGCGCCTGCCTTTGGCCCAGGGCGCGATCCTGGAGACCCGGGATCGAATCCCATATCAGGCTCCCGATGCATGGAGCCTGCTTCTCCCTCTGCCTGTGTCTCTGCCTCTCTCTCTCTCTCTCTCTGTGACTATCATAAGTAAATAAATAAAAATTAAAAAAAAAAAAAAAAAAAGAAAAGTCTTGATCTCATCCCTCGTTTTTGACTATAGTGGGAATTTCCCTAATGTTTCACTAGTGTCATTAATAATAAACAGTATCTGTCATTTCCATACTTATTATAGGGAAAGCTTTAAATTCTCAACTCCAGGAAGTAGCAACCATTATCCCCATTTTGAAAATGAGGAAACAGGGATGGAAATACAGGAGTTTCTAATATACAATGTGTAAAGGGAATCTTCATTTATTATACATTTTGAAATGAACGGAAACCATTTTAAAAAAGGGTCTCTCACGTCTATTGAGACTTTGATTTTTTTCCTTTAAAACATTAAAGTACTGTTGAACCATCTTTGCATTCTGAGACTGAAAGGATGTACTAAGAAAAAGTTTAACACTCTGTACAGTTTTGCATATAATCCTATTTAAGGGAAAACAATAAATCTGATGGACAACCACCAGATAAAAAGTCAGTGTAACATAAAAAAGGAAAAAAAAATCTACCTAATTGTGCTTTGGTTGCTTCCATAATCACTAGGCACTCCAGAAGTCAAGAAGCAGCCACCTACTTGTACCGACACGATTGAAACCGCTTCCCTTCTATTCAGAATAAGGTATGAGAACTGGACTCAAAAGGGCAGCGTTCTATAGTCTTAAGAACTTTTCTGATAGCTTCTGAGATCTACTCTGCCATGTATCATTCTACCAAGGAGCCTGTAGGGTTTCTCCCTCCGTTCATCATCTCTGTCAAGCACAGGGAAAACTACAGAGCAAGTATCCAAGGGCTGGAGGAAGATCAGTTGGTCATTTACACAAGTAATCCCTTTCTCAATAATTTGAGACTCTTAGAATTTATCCAGAGAAGGGGAATGGACCTAAGCAGTAGAACATTCTGGCACAGATCTTTAGAAACTTGGAGATCACTGTTACTCCTTTACATTAATGGCACAGTGCATTATGGAAAGGAATAAAGGTATATATTAAAGGGAAACTATAAGAAACCTACAGGGCTTATTAGCCTTCTGGATATTCAAAGCCTCCTTATCACTTAGGACCTAGAAATCAGGATTCCAAATCCTATTTTGATTTTGGTGACACAGAAAAGGACCTCTAAGGGCCCTGAAACCTCGTCCTGGTTCTTTGCGTAGCAGGGTTCAAAACCTCGTCAGTTATACGTCCCGTTCATCTTGGTTACCCTCAGCCGTAACTAATGCCTGGCACACAGCACCACCCACAGACATCAGGAATTCTCAATTGGGTTTGGCTTGTAAGGGATGTAGTGGCTGTGTTAAGATTTCATTCTCACAAGGCAGACGCGTTTCATTTTGGACTACCGTAGGTACCCCCCAAAAGGATGGCTCCTACCAAGGGCACGTGGAAGGCGCACACACATCTAAATATCTTTCCATTATACAGAGACAAAGGAAATTTATATTGATGGAACATACCTCTAAAAGCCAGTCTAGAAGTATTGACCTCATCTGTGGCTCCAAGTCAGAATGCAGAACTTCAAAATGTTTGTCGTGAACATATCTGCTCTCTTTTTTTAGCATGTTTAGCCAAACATCCTTTGAACATCCCCAACTATGGAAAGAGAAAGAAAAGAATAACCATGTGACCCACAGAATATGCTGTTTTACAAAGAATAAACTTCAGGCATTGAAATAAAATTTTCAGTTAGAACATGGAAGGAGCAGCTCTTAATAAGTTAGGACAAAATTGCTAGAAACCATTTCTTTATCATGAAAAAGCAGAAGCCTGAAATCGTACAGCAAGAACCTAGGCTGTGGATTTCAGGAGTACTTTCCCCATTTATAAATTACAAGTTCTCCCACTTAAGATAACAAGGTTTTCTCAAGAGCGACACAGAAAATCTAAATATTTAAGCATATAATCCCAGTAGAGACCAGCTGCAGTCCTCTCCAAATCAATCGGTAGTCGAGTCACCTACCGTGGTGGTAGCTGGACAAAGTACAGCGAAGGAAGGGGAGGGACGGTAAGTGTAAATGTCTGCCCGTTAATTTGTGTATTAGAGTCAAATATACTACACGTTTTGTGTAAGCTGTACCTCTTAGTCACATTAACTAGAAAAAAGAACTGTGTATGGATCTTCCTAAGCTTGGCAAGAAATAATAGGGTTGATATGTCAAGTGAAAATGGAGTTCATGTTAAAGTGCTTCCATTTGAACAATGATTTTAGAAAAATCATTTAAATTACATTAAAAGAGGATTCAGCTCTTCTCCTGAGGCTAATGGTATTCAGCAATGAAAATAACTTCATAAAATCAGTATTTTAAATACCCATATCCTTTGCAAACAGCACCATTCTCGATACATGCATAAATATTAGTAAAGAAAGCAAGTTTTGGATGTTTTTCTATTCTTATAATGAAGGCAAAATAGGACTCAAAAGTGTCATATTATGTACAATATTTAGTACAATTTTAACCTTTGATATTAAATTACAGAATATTTTCTTACCTTAAATCAGGCAAAGGTGAAGGATTAATAAAAAGATTTTTAAATCTGTAATTTGTAAATCTAGAGAAGTCACTTGTTCCCATTTCTTTGTGGGGTGTTTCAATGATAATACACGGACTGATCCCCCCGGATAATACAGGTGGCCAACAATTCTGTCATTAAAAAAAAGAAAAAAATGGTGCAAAAAATCAGCTTTTGTCTTGGATCGTTCCTAAGTGGAAGCGCATATCTCTACACGGTCTATAGCTAGCATGGCTGACATCTAGTAGACAGGCGTATCTTATACATAAGACATAACAGCTCCTAGTGATCTTCGTGAGTAGCAACGGGTGGGATGTTTCAGAGAACAAAATACAGTTCTGGAAATACAAGAAGACATCAGGTGTCGGGGGAGGGGAGGATTAAGAAAATGCATCTGTAGCCAAACACGAATCACTTTCAGGATCGTAAAAGTCAAAATTCTGCCTCGGCTTAGGGCAGTGGCAAGGGCACCTTGTTTTATAGGAAGCTCCTCCCTCCCTCCCCACCCCAGGTAAGCCTGCGCCCATACTTCAGAACGCGATAAGGCAAAGCCTTAAAAAATGGAATCCACTGAATGAAGTCAAACATTTAAACGACTCTTTCCCCAACCGAGGCTGGTTTCAAAGAGGACCAGAGTCTCCAGAGTTCTCTGTACCCCACCCACGGGGAACAGGTAGCCAGGGGGACGTGCCAGCTGTCAGTGGCTTCACATCCCACTTGGGCCCCAAGGAGCAGCTCTTAGGACCCTCCACGGCAGTCAGTCGGGGAGGGAACAAAGAGCAGTACATTGGACAGATTAGGCGGGCCCTGGTGCACCAGGCGACTCCAAGAGGGAGGGATTTACAAAGAGGAACCAGCTGCTTCAAGGCAAACTTACTCTGCAGCTGTAGGGGGACTGGGGCCGCACCAGCCCCCCGGAGATGCGCGCCTTCCTGCGGACCCCCGGGGCCCTCCCGGTCACCGCGTCAGCGGGGTCTTCCCGCAGCCCCGCAACAGCACAGTGCTGCTCTCCCCGTCCCCGCTTGTTTCGCCCCAATGCCCCCAGCCCAGCCCCGCAGTACCCTAATCTCATACTGCTGTTTCCTGGCGGCCTCCTCTTTTCTTTTTTTGACATCCTGCAAAACAGAAGAGCGCACTGTCACACCGAGGTCCAGCCGGGGATTCCTCCCCCGCCCCCACCTGCCCGCCTGTCCCCTTGGCTCCCTCACCTGGGCGGTTTTCCTCTTCTTAGCCTGGATTATCTGGGCTTCTTGGGGGGAATCCGTCTGGCTGGGCTGTGGCTGCTGCTTGGCTTGTAAACGGCTACTGCGGGGGAGAGTTGGGGGGAAGCTTTCACCGGGTGCTGAGCCTCAGGCGCAGCGCTCATCTCAAACGCGCGCACAAGACCAGCGAGGTTACCTGCGTCTGGACATCCTCCGCGTTCGGGTGAAGCCTCTGGAGGGAGGGAGGGGGAAAGCAGGGCTCAGGGGCACTGTCAGCCGCGCTCCCCTCGCCCTGCCCCGGCCCGGCCCGGCCCTGCCCCGGCCCGGCCCCGGCCCGCGGGTCCTGCGCTGCCAGGCCTGGAGGTCCCCGTGTGGCTCGGGGCACAGCCTGCCTCAGCCGCGGCGCGGGGGTCCCCGGGGTCCCCACCCCCCACCCCCCACCCCGGGCGGGCCGCGGACGCTCAGGCGGCGGAGGAGCCGGTTCCGCGCCAATTTGGAGAGCGGCGGCGGCGGCGGCGGGAACTGGGGCTTGGGTCGCGCCCTCCGGCCTCCCCGCCGCCCTCCCCCCCCGGGCCCGGCCGCCGCGGGGACCCCGGGACCCCGACCCCGGGGGGGAGCCAGGGACACGGGCACGGACCCCGCGGGGGCCAGCCCGGGAGGACGCCCGCCCCATGCCCTCCGCGCGGGGGCCGCCCCGACGACGCCGGGACGCACGACCCCGGGACCCCGCGCTTCCTGCGGCCCCCGCCCCGGGCAGCCCCCGGCACGGCAGCCCCCGGCACGGCGGCCCCCGGCACGGCAGCCCCCGGCACGGCGACCCCCGCAGGGCGGCAGCGCGGGACGCCCCTCCCCCGCCCCCAGGCCGCGCCGCGGGGAGCCCCGAGGCCGGGAGCCGGTGCCCCGCAGCCCCACGCCCCGCGCCCCGCGCCCCGCGCCTCCTCACCGCGGGACCCGCCGCCGCTCCGCGCTCAGCTGGCGCCGGCGCCAACCAATATATAGGCCGGGCCGGGCCCGCCCGCGCGCATGCGCCTCGGCTGACACCTCCGGGCGCGCGCCCCCCCCGCCCGCGCTCCCCGCGCTCCCCGCCCGCCCGCGCTCGCCGTCTCCCGCCCGCGCTCCTCCCGCGCCTCCCCTGCGCCCGCCCCCCGCGCACCCCCCGCGCCCCCCGCCCCGCGCGCCCCCTTCGGCGTCCCCCCCGCCCAGGCCCTCGGCCCGCGCCCACCTGCCCGGCGCCTCACCTGCCGCTGCGGCCCCGCGCGTCCCGCCCCCGGGCCGGGCCTGGAGCTGCCGCGCGGCGGCCCCGGTGCGCGGAGGCGGCGGGAAGCGGGCGGCCGGGGAGGCGCGGGCTCGGCGGACCCGCCCCCGGGAGCGGCCAATGGGAGGCGCGGGCGGCGGCGCAACGTGCAGCGGCCGCGGAAGGTAAACACGGCCCCGGCCCCCGCCCCCGCCCCCGCCCCCGCCCCGCGCAGGCCGCCGCGGAGGAGCCCCCCGCCCGGACCCCCCCGGACCCCCGCCCCCCCACCCCGGGGCCCGGGCCGCGCCGCCTCCTCCGCCTCCGCCTCCGCCTCCGCCCGCCACGTGCGGCCCCGCCCCGCCGCCAGCGCGCCCTGCGGAGCCCGCCCTGCCGAGGGAGCCGCGCGCCCGCCCGCCCCGGCCGCCCCGCGGGGACCCCCGAGGGCCGCAGCGCCGGGAGCCGCGGGCCGGGGACGCGGGCGGGAACAAAGGCGCCCCGGGGGCGGGCACGACCCTGGCCCGGCGGGAGCCGCTGCGGGCGGGCGGGCGGCGGGCGGCGGGCGGGCTCCCGAGATGCACCGGGCGGCGGCGGGGACCGGGCCCCTCCCCTCCCCCCCGTCCCGCCCCCCGCGCCCCTCCGGACTCCGAGTCGGGGGGGACGAGCCCCGGGGCTTCGAGGCCCACCTCGCCCGCGGGGCGCTCAGGGGCGGGGCCGGCGGCCGAGGCTTCCCGCGCGCACGGCGGCCCCGGCGGACAGGTGGATGCGCGCGGCGGGGCGGGCCCGGGAGGGAGGGGGGACCCCGCGGCCCCGGGATCGAGTCCCGCGCGGGGCTCCCGGCTGCAGCCCGCTCCTCCCCCCGCCTGGGCCTCCGCCTCCCTCTCTCTGTCTCATGAATAAATAAATAAAATATTAAAAAAAGAAAATAAACGAGATGCGGAATCAGCAGTGAACTTCGGCCGCAGACCCGGGAAAGGACACGGGAGAGGCGACCTCAGGGCACGAGGCCGAGCGGGGCGGAGACGGACCCGGGTTCCAATCCGGATCGCCTGCAACTTACCAAGTTCCTCCGAGCGAGGGTTTTCTCCAGAAAGCGAAGCAGACCCTCATTTCCAGGCTCCTTCTAAAGATCTACTTAGAGACGCCGGTGCACGTGCCCGTCGCGGAGCAGATGCGCAGGGCCAGGCCCTTGGCCCCCCTGTCCGCTCCTCTCACTGGTTTACACCCGCAGAAACCGACTTGCTTGAAAGATCCTGGGTGAAACAGAAAGCTGAATCACAGAATTGCCATTTCCCGGAATTTTAAGTCTTAAAAAAAAAAGTATTGAATGTAAGTCATCTCTGTTCCCAACGTGGGGCTTGAACTCACGACCTGGAGATCAGGAGCCAGGGGCCCTCAGACATCGTCCTTCAATATGTTATCTTTGTTTCATATTTGTATACATTCCTCTGTAGCTCCCTCTTTCCCCAACTTATCCCAGTTTTTAAATTATTATTATTATTATTATTTTTATCCCAGTTTTAAAATTCACTTATTTTTGCATTCTGCGGTTTGTGAGATCCAGTCCTGTGTCGGGTTCCACGCTCAGTACGGAGCCTGCTTGAGATTCTCTCTCTTTCTCTTCCCCTCCTGCTTGTGCTCACTCTCTCTAAAATAAATAATTTCTTTTAAAAATTGACTTTGGGGACGGCTGCATGGCTCAGTGGTTGAGCATCTGCCCTCGGCCCAGGGCATGACCCCGGGGTCCCAGGATCGAGTCTCACATCAGGGTCCCTGCATGGAGCCTGCTTCTCCCTCTGCCTATGTCTCTGCCTCTCTCTCTGTCTCTCGTGAATAAATAGATAAATCTTTAAAAAAAAATGACTTTGAAATGTATGATATTCTTTCATGCTTGTAATAATTTTAGAAATTTTGGCGTTTTCTAAAGTATATTTTCCCCATTTTTCATGCAAAGTTAAAACACCATGTTATGTAAAGTAGTGGCCTCTATAGGGCTTGAATTTTCAGGGAAAAAAGGGGAGGGGAGAAAAACAGAAGACTTTGAGGCACGGGTTTAAAAAAAAATCAGGTTCAGCCCACTTATTTCTTGTTTCTGTACCTTTTCCTCCTTATGCCTCCTCTGTGAAACCTTCCCAAAACCCTTTTACTGTACTTTTCAGTTCTGCTCACCTCACAGGACAATAATTACCTATTGAAACGTCTTTGATCTCCACCTAGGCCTTGGGTCTTGTTTTGTTCATCTTTTTTTTTTTAATTTTTATTTATTTTTGATAGTCACACAGAGAGATCTGCGCCACCCAGGGATCCTCTGTTCATCTTTTTTATAGTCCGGACCCAGCAGTTCAGAGGCATATGAAGTAGGACCTTGGTAAATACTGAATTGAATGACGCAAGGAGATCCCACTGTAGAACTTGGATTCTCCAAGGCTAGAGTAATGGACAGTAGAATTATTCCCAATTAATGATAAACTTCTTACAAACTAATCAGTTCTATTTTTTAGAAGTTTTAGATTTATGGAAAAATGGCGAAGGTAGAGCCGAGCTTCCATATATCCCTCCACCCTCCCCATCCACCTCGCACAGGTTTTCCTATTATTGACACATTGGTGCGGTGCATTTATTACCATATCAATCAATGTCGGTGCATTATTATTGGCTAAAGCCCACGCTTCATTCAGATTTCATCATTTTACCCGAATGTCTTTGTATTGCAGCCAGATGCAAACCTACCACATTTATGTATCGTACATATTTTTAAAGATTCTATTTATTTATTTGAGAGCGACAGGGGGAGAGAGCCCTAGTACGGGGGGGGGGGGTGTGGGGACTGGGGCAGAGCGAGAGGGCGAGGCAGGGAGCTCCACAGACTCGGGCATCACGGGCATCACGACCCGAGCCGATTGCAGACGCTTCACCAGTTGAGCCCTGAACCCATCGCGTTTAGAACTCACGCCTCCTTGGGGTTCCTCTTGGCTGTGACGGTTTCTCAGATTTTCCGATTTCTTAATGTCCTTGACAGTTTTAAGGAGTGGTCAAGTATTTGTAGGATGCCTTTTTTAATTTTTTTAAGATTTTATGTATTTATTTGAGAGCGAGCGAGCACAAGTGTGGGGTGCAGAGGGAGAGGGACGAGCAGGCTCCCCACTGAGCCGGGAGCGTGGGGCCCAGAGGCTCCACTGGGGCTCGGCTCCAGGCCCCGGGCTCCTGACCTGGGCGGAAGGTGCTCTGCTCGCTGAACCTTCCAGGCGCCCCTGTAGGATGCCTTTCTAGCGGAATTAGGTTTTCTTTTTCTTTTTTTTTCTTTTTTCTTTTTTTTTGGGGAATTAGGTTTTCTAATGGTTCAACTGAGGTGGTAGGTTGCAAGGAAGAACACCGCAGAGGTAGACGCCTCTGTTGTCCCGTATCGTACGCGCATCACCGCGGCTTGTGACTGCTGCTGTTGACCTTGACCACCTACAGTGCCTGTGGGGTCGCTCCCCCATCCCCACCCTCAGATACTAGGCTGGGTGGAAGGAAGCCACGGTGCGCCGCCTGCACCGAAGGAGTGGGAAGTTATGCCCCCCTCCTTTACGGAAAAATATCTCCATGATTTATTTGGAATTCTGCTAGATTTGTCTCCTGTCTCACTGATTAACTCAGCCAGTGATGTGGTTATATCAGCACACACTCATGGATATTTATACTTGTTTTGTTTTCTTTTTTTGTTTTTTAAAGATTTTATGTATTTATTCATGAGACAGAGAGGCAGAGACACAGGCAGAGGGAGAAACAGGCTCCCTGTGGGGAACCCGACAAGGGACTCGATCCTGGGACCCCAGGGTCACGCCCTGGACTGAAGGCGGCGCTAAACCGCTGAGCCACCCGGGTTTTTGTTTTATTTTTTAATATTTTGAATTGTATAACTTGATAGTACTTTATCTGGTTGCTCAAATCGTTCGAGCTTTGGCCAGTGTATTTTTAATATTTTTTTTTATCATAGATTTGAAGTTAAGCCACAATGAATATGGCTACATGATAACCACCGTATCTCCTACGAAGAGAGGAATACAACATTTTTTACCATCTACCATTAAACTTATTATCCATTTTAGCCAAAACACACCAACAGAAAAAAAAAATCCTTTCACATTTTAATACTGAATTTTCCATTAGACTATTCTTTTTATTCCCTCATCAAGGACATTTTTCAATAAACTGTTGTGTTTTGGGTTTGTTTGTTTTTTTTAGTAGTGAGCGGTGGTACAATGACTACTGGTATGGTTTGGCACCTTGTCTTCATTTATGCTAGGGCACCAGTTTTAACCACCAGTTTGGGTTTTTTTTAAGATTTTATTTATTCATTCATGAGAGACACAGAGAGAGAGGCGGAGACACAGGCAGAGGGAGAAGCAGGCTCCATGCAGGGAGCCCGATGTGGGACTCGATCCCGGGACCCCGGGGTCATGCCCTGGGCTGAAGGTGGCGCTAACCCGCCGGGGCCCCCCGGGGTTCCCATAACTAGTGTTTCTTTTTTTTTTTTTTTTTTTAATTTTTTATTTATTTATGATAGTCACAGAGAGAGAGAGAGAGAGAGAGGCAGAGACATAGGCAGAGGGAGAGGGAGAAGCAGGCTCCATGCACCGGGAGCCCGATGTGGGATTCGATCCGGGTCTCCAGGATCGCGCCCTGGGCCAAAGGCAGGCGCCAAACCGCTGCGCCACCCAGGGATCCCTAACTAGTGTTTCTTGAGTGAGGTGAGGGCTAAGCTGTGCTCTCAGCTTGTCCACTGCTCCAGCTCCTGGCAGGCCCCCACCAGCACTGACACAGGCGTTCCTGCTGTCACCCCCACTTTATAGAGGACGTCGCGCTTTGCCCGGGACCTGCCGTGCGGTGACTCCAGGACCCCTGCGCTGAGCTGCTTCCACTTACCACCGTGTCATTTCCAAATTAATCCTCTTCTTTTTCCTTCCCCCCCCCCCCCAGCTCAGGACTACTCCAGGGTGTCCTCAGTGCGGTCATCTCCCGGCTGGCTCCCCTGACAGGGCCCCTTCCAGGGGTTGCCAGAGCCCCGTTTCCAGGCGCAGACTTGCCCACACCCCGTCCGCCCTGCTGCGCTGCCTCGGGGTGAAGGCCAGGGCCTCAGCCCCGTCTCTCTGCACCTGCGAATCGGGCGCGGGGCTGTGCCCCAGGCCTCTGGGCCCGTGGGGGGACCCGTGTGCCTGCACGTCACTCTGCGCCCCGCTGCCTGCCACATGCCCGCTCCGAGAGCTGGCCTGCTGCGAGGTGGGGCTCTTCATGCCCCTGCCCCCCATGCCAGGCCGCGGGAGCTGGGGAGCAACCCCCCTTCCTACCTGATGCCACCTGCCCGGCCTGGGCCTGGCCCGGCACAGCCCGACCGTGGAATGAGTGGAGGGGCTCCCCGTCCACACTGGGCCTCTGCCTCTGTGGGGGCCTTGGAGGCCTGGCCCGGGGCTGCCGGCGGGGCTCCTGGGATTCCAGCCGCACCTGGGGGTCCAGGCAGGGAGTCTGGCCCGGTGGGAGCTGCCTTTGGCCACCCTGGGGTGGGGGTGCTGGGGGTGCGCGCGAGGAGAGAGGTCTTGAGGGCTGGGCATTAGGGCCCCCCGGGATGGTGGCCTGTGTCCCCCGACGGCGCAGAGGAAGGGCAGGGAGAGGCGGGCGGCGGGTGGGGTTGGCAGGCAGAGGCAGGGGTGCACCTGCGGGGGCCGGGCAGGGCCTGGGGAGAGCGTGGCTGCGTCTGGTGGGGGGGCCAGGGGAGGGGGGAACACGGTCGCTGAGCCCATACGAGAAGGAAAAGAGTCATGGGGGGCGCTAGTAGCCGCGGGGGGCGGGCGGTGACACGTCCTCTGTCTCATTCATTCATCCTGCAAACACTGGGACACGGTATGAAGCGGACAAAAGTCCCTGCCCCCTCGGAGCTTGGTTCCAGGTGAGGGGCCTAGAAAACAGACGTGTGTGGGATAGTGAGTCGCGAGGAGGGCAGTGCAAGCAGCCCACGGCGACCGGAGGGGCTCCGCCAGGTGTTGGGGGACGCCCCGTGGGGTGAGGCTGGCGAGAACCGGGCGCTGGCAGGGGGGGCCGTGCACGGGGGAAGGGGCAGCAGAGGCCCCAGGGCGCCCCGCTCCTCCAGGACAGCAGCGAGCCCAGCGAGGCCGGGGGAGCCCGAGGAGGCCGCAGCAGGAGGGGGTGCGAGGAGGCCCGGGGGGCTCGGGAGGGAGCGCCCAGGAGGACAGGGGCGACCAGCGACAGCCCCGGGGCCAGGGGCCAGGTGGAGAGCGCGCTGAAGGGCAGCGGGGGGCGCACGGACTGCGGGACGGACAAGCGCGGCCCGGGCAGAGGAAGGAGGCTGGCTTTCGGGCACACAGACCAACGCTTGGTTTTGGACAGATTCCACCTCGGAATCTTGCCCTACACTGTATGAGAGTTTTAAAGATTTATTTATTCTAGAGAAGGAGCGAGAGTGAGAGCACGACGCTGCCCCAAGCACAGAGCCCGACACGGGGCTCGATCCCGCGGCCCTGAGATCACGGCCTGAGCCAGAACCAGGACTCGGACGCGCGGCCGACGGAGCCACGCGGGCGCCCCGTGATATCATGAAAATTCTAAGTGCCCGAGACAGTCGAAGGGATTTATAAGGGCCCCCCGCGCACCGGCGCCCGCTTTCCCCTGGGCCCACTCGACCCCAGTTCTCGCCTTCTGTCCGTCCCTCTGTCCGTCCGTTATTCCGTCTCACTACGGGGTGCCTTTCCAACGGGACCGCGATACCGGTGCATTTCCCCCCAAACACCTGAGCGTGCCCAGCGTGAGCAGACTTCAGCATTTGTTCGGGGTTGGTTGGTTGGTTGGTTTTGAGGGGAAATTTATTTATTTATTTATTTATTTATTTATTTATTTATTTATTTAGAGGGGAAACTTATTTAAAATGAAAAGCGCAAATGCCCCCTCTACATCCCTACCGGGGCGCACACGGGCAACCCAACTCCCGCCAAGTCAGAAACATGGCATGGGCCCGGAAAGGTCCCTCTCCCCGGCAATCCCCGCTCCGACCTTCCACCAGCAAGGAGCCACCGTCCTGATTTTTGTCCCACCATAGAGTGGTTTTACTAGTTTGATGCTAGAACTTCGTGGTACATATATGCCGTGTTATATGCGTGTAAATACACACACGCGTGTGGAATCGCATGCTTGTGCGGCTTCTTCCCGTGTTTCTCACTCTCATCCGTGCCGCTGCACCGACCGGGACTCTGTTCCTTGTTACTGTTCCCTGTTCCATCATAGCTCTACCTCGGTTTATTTTTTTTAGGTTCTGGTGATCATGAGTAACGGTGCCGTGGCCGTTCTCGTGGGTGAACATTCCTGCTGTGAACACTTTTTTGGGGACAAACATACTCATTCTTTTCAGGTACATACCTAAGAGCGGGATTTCTGGGTCACAGAGTAGGTATAGGTTTCAGTTTTGTGATTATTATTATTATTTTTAAAGATTTTATTTATTTATTCATGAGAGACACACAGAGAGAGGCAGAGACACAGGCGGAGGGAGAAGCAGGCTCCGTGCAGCAGGGAGCCCGATGCGGGACTCGATCGCGGGACTCGATCCCGGGACTCCAGGATCACACCCTGGGCTGGAGGCAGACGCTCAACCACTGAGCCACCCAGGGATCCCCTGTTTCAGTTTTATTAAAGCAAACAAACAACCACCACCCTCTTGTGACGATGAGCACCAGGTGGCGTATGTAAGTGTTGAATCACTAAATCTACACCCGAAACTAGTATCACACTGTATGTCAACTGGAATTTAAACAAAAACTTGAAAAAAAAAAATCCCAACACACCCGTTAG
This sequence comes from Canis aureus, assembly GCF_053574225.1. Lineage (NCBI taxonomy): Eukaryota > Metazoa > Chordata > Mammalia > Carnivora > Canidae > Canis > Canis aureus. Next base: position 2,325,880 of record NC_135638.1, on the reverse strand, counting down.
ACCTTTTTTCAAAGTCCTGTCAACAATAGAGTGGGTAAGTCCAAGGACGTGTAGTCCTGTTACGGAATACTGTGCTGTGGTTAAGCTGAAGGAGGGCCCAGGTAGCAACATGGATGGTCTTCAAAAATGTGATGTTTGGGGGGAAAAGCAAATTGTAGACTGAAACATTCAGTACGATACCATTTACATAAAGTTGAAGGCCTGTGACGCAAATACTACATATAGTTACTGATGCGTGCTTAGGAAGAGCCCAGAGGCATGGTTGTTTTGTATTTTCTTTAAGATTTTATTTATTTATTCATGAGAGACACAGAGAGGGGCAGAGACACAGGCAGAGGGAGAAGCAGGCTCCCTGCAGGGAGCCTGATGCGGGACTCGAACCTGGGACTCCAGGATCATGCCCTGGGCCGCAGGCGGCGCTAAACCGCTGGGACACCCGGGCTGCCCTCTGATGCATTGTCATAATTTCATAGTTTCTGATACGTTTTCATAGTTTCTGATGCGTTTTCATAATTTCATAGTTTCTGATGTGTTTTCACAGTTTCATAGTTTCTGATGCGTTTGTGTAGTTTCTGATGCGTTTTCATAATTTCATAGTTTCTGATGCGTTTTTGTAGTTTATGATGCATTTTCAGTTTCATAGTTTCTGATGTGTTTTCAGTTTCATAGTTTCTAATGCATTTTCATAGTTTCTGATGCATTTTTATAGTTTCTCATGCGTTTTCATAGTTTCTGATTCATTTTCACAGTTTCATACTTTCTGATGCGTTTTCACAGTTTCATAGTTTCTGATGCATTTTCAAGTTTCATAGTTTCTGATGCATTTTCATAATTTCATAGTTTCTGATGTGTTTTCATAGTTTCTGATGTGTTTTCACAGTTTCATAGTTTCTGATGCGTTTTCATAGTTTCACATGCATTTTCATAGTTTCTGGTGTGTTTTCACAGTTTCATAGTTTCTGATGTGTTTTTGTAGTTTCTGATGCATTTTCAAGTTTCATAGTTTCTGATGCATTTTCATAATTTCATAGTTTCTGATGTGTTTTCATAGTTTCTGATGTGTTTTCACAGTTTCATAGTTTCTGATGCGTTTTCATAGTTTCACATGCATTTTCATAGTTTCTGGTGTGTTTTCACAGTTTCATAGTTTCTGATGTGTTTTTGTAGTTTCTGATGCATTTTAAGTTTTCTAGTTTCTGATGTGTTTTCATAATTTCATAGTTTCTGATGTGTTTTCATAGTTTCTGATGTGTTTTCACAGTTTCATAGTTTCTGATGCATTTTCATAGTTTCTCATGCGTTTTCATAGTTTCTCATGCGTTTTCATAGTTTCACATGCGTTTTCATAATTTCATAGTTTCTTTTTTTTTATTTCATAGTTTCTGATGTGTTTTCACAGTTTCATAGTTTCTGATGCATTTTCATAGTTTCTCATGCGTTTTCATAGTTTCTGGTGCGTTTTCACAGTTTCCTAGTTTCTGATGCGTTTTTGTAGTTTCTGATGCATTTTAAGTTTCCTAGTTTCTGATGCGTTTTCATAATTTCATAGTTTCTGATGCGTTTTCAGAATTTCTGACGCGTTGTCACAGTTTCATAGTTTCTGATGCATTTTCAAGTTTCATAGTTTCTGATGCGTTTTCAGTTTCATAGTTTCTGATGCGTTTTTATAGTTTCTCATGCGTTTTCATAGTTTCTGATTCATTTTCACAGTTTCATACTTTCTGATGTGTTTTCACAGTTTCATAGATTCTGATGCATTTTCAAGTTTCATAGTTTCTGATGCATTTTCATAATTTCTGCTGCATTTTCAGTTTCATAGTTTCTGATGCATTTTCGTAATTTCTGATGCGTTTTCATAATTTCTGATGCGTTTTCATAGTTTCCCATGCGTTTTCATAGTTTCTCATGAGTTTTCATAATTTCATAGTTTCTGATGCGTTTTCATAGTTTCTGATGCGCTTTCATAGTTTCTGATGCATTTTCAGTTTCATAGTTTCTGATGTGTTTTCAAGTTTTATAGTTTCTGATGCGTTTTCAAGTTTCATAGTTTCTGATGCATTTTCATAGATTCTGATGCATTTTCATAGTTTCTGTTGCATTTTCATAGTTTCTGATGCATTTTCACAGTTTCATAGTTTCTGATGCGTTTTCATAATTTCTGATGCGTTTTCATAGTTTTTTTTTTTTTTAAAGATTCTATTCATTCATTCACAAGAGACACGGAGAGAGAGAGAGAGGTAGAGACACAGGCAGAGGGAGAAGCAGGCTCCATGCACGGAGCCGAGTGCAGGACTCGATCCCGGGTCTCCAGGATCAGGCCCCAGGCTGAAGGTGGCGCTAAACCACTGAGCCACCTGGGCTTCCTAGTTTCATAGTTTCTGATGCATTTTCAGTTTCATAGTTTCTGATGCATTTTCATAGTTTCATAGTTTCTGATGCATTTTCATAGCTTCTGATGTGTTTTCATAGCCGGGAAGCTCGGCTACTCCCTTTCAGATTTGCTTTTTCCAGATGGTACCTTCGTCTGGATGCTTTTCTCCTGGTGCCTCTGATCCGATGCTGCCTTACAACTTGGTAACACTCACTTTGTGCGACCTGGACTTTTCCAGGCCCGCAGTTTGCAAGCAGGGCCTTGGCCGGCCAGCTTTCCTGGTTGCTCGGCTCACAGGGTCCCCCTCCATGGCTCGGGGGTGTGTGTGGAGGCCTCCGGAGGGGAGGGTCCCAGCTGGCTCCCGCTCGAAGCTTCCAGGGCCCTTCCCGGGGGAAGGAGCCGCCCTGCTCCCGGGGTTCCAGGCCCATGGTGAGTCCTCCCTTCCTCCTCCTGGTCCAGCTCACGGTGTCGCCCCTGGGCTGTGTCCCCTCCCCCTGGGCTGGGATGTGGGGCATCGCTGGGGCCCGTGGCCGGTTCCCGGGGCGTCCCTGGGCCTCCCTGTTGTCGCCCTGAGGCCGGCCGTCTCTACTGCCCACACCTCCGATCTGGGGGCACTGGGTGATCTTTGGGAGAGTCGAGGACATTCTGCACGAGGCGGCCAGCATGCCCCCGAGGCTCCCCCTGTCTGCGGCCCAGCGGGCCTGTCACCATCCCAGGAACGCAGCTGCCAATGCCGTTCCCGCTGGCCCGTGACCGCGGGGGGGGGCTGTTCTGGTGGCCCAGCCAGCGCGCATCCCTCCATGTCCCCCACTTCCGGCGTCCTCCTCGGGGGCAGGTGCAGGGACGGCGGCGCAGCCCCCCAGCATCCCTGCCCCGAGGCCGCCGTGCCCAGCGCCGTTGGTCGGGAGCCCCGTCCGCAGTGTGGATGGTCTGGTGACAGCGCAGAGAGACAGGGTTCCCTGTCACGTAGCTCACAGGTTGGCACTTGAGCCCAGGACGTTGGTGACCATTCCGCGTCTGCATGGATACCAGCAGAAGGTGACGCAGGAGTCGTAGAACACGATCGACAGGGTACAGTGGGAGCTGTGGAGCCTGGGCTTTGGAGACGACCTCGCACATGAAACATTCCAAACCCCTCCTTCATTTTTCAAAATGGGAATGTAAGATTCGGAGAGGTTCTCTGGGGGCGTCCGACGGCGCCCCTCCAGCTGAAGCAGGGACTACACTGAAGCTGGCTCCTCTGTTTCCTGCCTCTGGTTTGTCCTTAGGTTTTGCTCTCTGCTGGAGAGGGTGGACTGAGCTTGTAGGAGACCAGGGTGCCCTCTGCTTTGCTGCAGCAGAGCCCCTGGAGGCCCCTGGAGGCCCAGCACGCCCAGAGGCCTCCAGCTCGGACAGGAACGCAGCCCCGGCTGAAGGAAACGTCGTTTTTCTCTCTCCCTCTGTCGTTTATTTTTCCTTCCTTCTTATTTATCTTGGAGGTGAAGGGCGAGATTATGGAAGAGGCATCCAGCCCATGTTCCCTATGCCATCCCCTGTAAGACCCGGTTTTGATAAAGGTCACTGAGTTTGGAAGTTAGTAAAAAGTAAAAAAGTAACTTCATTTCTCTCTCCTTTTATTTACTGGTTTTAGAACTGCTCACCACTCAGAACCTAGTTTTGTTTTTCTTTCTTTCTCTGATGCCCCCCGGTCTGGACCCTGCTGGCTAACCGAGGGTTCGCCTTGCATGGACTCTAAGGGAATCTTGCCTCATCCAGTAGGAGTGACTTTACCAGGCCGTGGAGAAGATAATTCCATTGGCTGGCCTTGCACATCACTCTGTCTGTGAGTCAGAGCCTGGCGAGCAAGAGCTCAAACCTCAATCTTACCAGGAATCAGAGAAATTCAACAAAATGCCATTTTTCAACCATCCAGTAGTAGGCCAAAAAAAAAAAAAAGAGAGAGACAGAGAGAGAGATAGGAGATTGCTAATATTTTGTGCTGGCAAGGGGGGAGAAAATGAGCATTCACATGTTGCTGCTGTAAATAGGAATTACTGTATTTTTTTAGAACACAGCCTACTGTCTATTAAAATAAAAAAAATATATAGAGAGATTGCATTCAGTCATGTTATTCTTGTTCCTTCATCCTGTGGAAATCAAGGTTTAACAGTTTGTAAGGTCATATGTTCAAGAACGTTCACCAGAGCATTATCTGGGATTGCAAAAGCCTGAAAACAATTTGAATTTCTGTCAGGAAGTGTTGAATGACCTGTGGTTTGTCTGCAGTACGGAACATACCACGTTGTTATGTTTTAAGAAAGCAGGCGAGGCTTACATGCTGGGGCTGGGAAAGCTGTCCCGGAACGTTACCACGCGAGTAGGGCAGGAAAAGTTACGGATGAACGTTAATGGGATGATCTTACAGTTTTGGGGAAAATGCAGAACTCTTTCTCCATGTGTCTGCGTGATCGCACGACTCTGCAGGACGGCATCTCAGCTGGTCAAGTGTGTAACCGTGAGGTTAGAAGTGGGATGAGGAAGGAGACATTCACCCCTCTGCGATGTTTGACTTGTTACAACAAGCACGCGGGGATACCGTGATTTATTTTTTTTAATAAAGTGAAAAAAAATGGAGAGAATGGGTTTGCGAGACAGATGGGCTATGATCTAGTTTCTGTCGCTTACTGGTTCGCGGCTGGAACACTGGACCGTGCAGGTGTGTCCGCGGCGGCCCGGCGACAGTCCTCCCGACGTTCTCCGCCCGACGCTGGCCTCCAGGACCCAGGGCCCGGGGCTCCGTTTCCCTCCCTCCTCACAAGGGGGGATGACTCGCCACGGTGCTCAGCCCTTGGGGCTACTTTCCCCGGGACCCCAGCCAGTGACCCAGCGGAGAAGTAGGACGGGCTGAGGGCCTCGGGTACCCCAAATGCATGTTCAGAGGTTCAGGCTCTTACTGGATCATTTATTCTTATCTGAGCCCAAATAAGCTTGTCCAGCCCGAGCGCATTAGCGAGGGTGCTACGGCCGGCAGCACCCCGACCGCAGCCCGGAGGGCCTGCTCGTCCCAGCCCCGGGGCGCGGGGAGGACACAAGGACTCAGCGAGCTGTGGTCTGGAGCCAGGCCCTGCTTTCACAGAGAATGACCCCTCTTCATAACGGCGACGCTGAATTGTTAGGGAGAAACAAATTCATTCTTTACATGATATTTTAAAAATTATTTATTTCCATAAGTCATCTCTACACCCAACGTGGGGCTCGAACTCATGAACCCAACATCCAGAGTCACGGGGGTCTTCCGAGCGAGCCAGGCAGGCGTCCCTCATGCTTTATATAATCCTATAAATGCCCCTAATTAGACCGTAATGCAGCCTAGAAGTCTTCTCACCAGAGAGGATTAGACGTTTTCAGTTTTGCTGCTTAAAAAGTAAGGATTGGTTTCATATCAGTGCCGCATACAACAGAGGCCTTTGTCCAATGAGGGAGAGATAGACACCTGCGTAGCTAACCGCGGCGGGCGTTAGAAATTGTCCACAAAGGCTATTAACCTGGAGCAATGGACTCATCTCCTACAAACGTGTTATTTGTTTAATTGCTAAAATAAGGTCTACAAGCTATGCTCCAAAGTCCTTGGGGCCTGCCTGGGGAATTTTGGGACTCAAAACTTTTCAGATCTCTTGGAAGGCACTACGTGTGTAACGTGGTATGTTATCTAACAGCTCCAGCAGGAGCTAAGGAGGCAAATCATGACCAAAGAGGCGAGTAATTCTGCAGCGAAGCATTCATTAGGACAAAGAGTGTGTAGTTTACTTAGACAATAATAAACCACTGAATGAAATAGTGGAATAAAAAGAGATGGTAAACACTCTAACACTCATATTTTTTTAGATTTATTTATTTATTCATGAGAGACACGGAGACACAGGCAGAGGGAGAAGCAGGCTCCATGCAGGGAGCCCGACGTAGGACTCAATCCCGGGACCCCTGGGTCACGCCCTGGGCTGAAGGTGGTGCCAAACCGCTGAGCCACCCAGGCTGCCCAACACTCTTATTTCTAAGAAAACATTTTATAAATACACGCAGGTTCGAATTCAGCTACATATGCCTGTGCATACGCAAGCCCCAAGCGTCCCTGACCTCTCACTGGCGGCAGGCTGGAGACCCCCCCAATCCCAGGAGCTGGATTCAGGGAAGCACGTGATTAGGGGCCTCCTGAAGGACTTCTCCCCATGCCTGAGGTATCTAAGTCTCCATCTAAGCACTTCTTCTTTAATTGCCAAAACCACCATAAACTCACATCCACTGATAAATGTGCTTAGTTCAAGGCCAGCTGTTGACTCATCACACATTTTCACTATATCATCGAGGTACTTTTTCCCATCTGTCTGTGGTTTCATCTTCATCAGCCCTATTATCCTCACGATCATCTGTATGTAAAACCATTTCACACACTCATTAGGTTGGCTACTATGAAAAAAACCCTGACAACAACACGTGTTGGGGAGGATGTAGAGAAATCAGAGCCCCTCTACACTGTTGGTGGGAGTGTTAAAATGGTACCGTTACTGTGGGGAACAGTAAGGCATCGCCCCAAGAAAATAAAATTACTGTATAATCAGCAAATCCATACAGTCAGACTTCTGGGTACTCAAAAGAATTAGAAGCAGGTCTCAGATATGCTGTGCACCCATTTTCACAGCAGCCTTATCCACAGTAGCTAAAACAGAAAAGTGACCCAAGTGTCCATCAACTGATGAATGGATAAGCAAAATATAGTAAAACGTACTATGGAAATTTTTAAAATATTTTATTTATTTATTCATGAGAGACACACGGAGAGAGGCAGAGACCCAGGCAGAGGGAGAAGCAGGCTCCCTGCAGGGAGCCTGATGGGGGACTCGGACCCGGGACCCCAGGGTCACACCCTGAGCCGAAGGCAGATGCTCCACCGCTGAGCCACCCGGGTGTCCCTCCAATGAATTTTTAAAAAATATTTTATTTTTAAGTAATCTACACCCAACATGGGACTTGAATTCATAACCCAGAGATCAAGAGTCCCACACCTCACCTCCGCCGTCGGACCCAGCCAGGGACCCCCCCCATACAATGGAATATTATTTAGCCTGAAAAAAGGGAGAAGGTCCTCCTTATGCTACAACACGGATGAACCTTGGGGGGACGCTATGCCAAGTGACATAGGGCGTCACAATAAAGACAAGTAGTGCAGGATCCCACTCGTATAAAGTACCCCTCGTAGTCAAAACCAGAAAGACGGAAGTTGTAATGGTCGTTGCCAGGGACTGGGGGGAGGGAGAATGGAGAGCTGCTCCTAGGTTTAGAGTTCCCGTTTTACAGGACGGAAGGAGTAACGGGGATGCTTCATGGCGATGGTTGCACAGGGCCAGGGTGTTCAACACCACTGAACTGTGCACTTAAAGATGGCTAATGTGGTCCATTTTATACGTATTTTACCACAATTAAAAAAAATCCTGTGCACACAGAATCTTAAAAAGAAAAAAAAAAAAAGCACTTTAGCAATTTTCTCACACAAGAGATGCCCAGGAGAAGGGTCGCTGTCAAGGTGGAACATTTCTTTGGTGTCGGCCTTATACTTCTGACCGGCGACCTTGGGGCATAAGTTGTCTTCTCACTGGTGACATGAAATCCTTCAAAGTCTTCCTAGATTTGGTTTCCAAGGCCCATGCCAAGCATTTTTAAAAATGAATCTCTAATTTTGAAGTGATCTTACACTTACAGACAAGTTGCAAATACGGTACGGAGCCCCTGTGCGATCTGCACCCATCTTCCACTAACGTCAAGTAACCACGGCACGTTTGTCAAAACTAAGACATTAACAACGGCCTAGTACAATTAATGGATACCCATGTTTTATCAGATTTCACCAGTTTTTCCCACTGATGGCCTTTTTTTTTTTTTTCCTGTTCTAGGATCCAGTCTGGGACACTTCACTGCATTTAATCACCAAGTCTCCTAAAATAAAAAAAAAAAATACAAATTAAAAATTAAAAAAAAATTTTAAAAATTAAAAATTAAAAAATTTTTTTAAAAAATTAAAAATTAAAAAAAAAATCATGTCTCCTGAGCCGCCTCTTGTCTGTGGTCTTTCCTCAGTCTTCTCTTGTTTCCCCACAAGCTTGAAACTTTTGAGGAATGATGGTCATGTGTTTTGTAGAGCTTCTTTCAATTTGGTTCTGATTTTCCTCATAATTAATGTGTGGTTATGCATCCTATCGAGGCCAAGCATTTTTTTTTTTTTTTTTTTTTTTTTTTTTTAGATTTTTATTTTTAAGTCCTCTCTACACCCAATTGGAGGCTCAAACTCATGACCCGGAGATCTAGAGTCACATGCTCAACTGACTGAGCCAGCCAGGTGCCCCAATGCCAAGCATTTTTAATACTAATTTTTTTTAATACTAATTTATCAACATCATTCCAAGCCTTAGTGACTGTACTGATGGTAACCTGAAGGCTGAACTTTTTCCCGTGGAGCCTGCGACTCTTGATCTCGGGGTCATGACTTCCAGCCCCACGTTGGGAGTAGAGATTATGTAAAAATCTTTTTTAAAAAAAATCTATAACTTTTGTCTTCTGCAGTTGTTTTCTTATTTTTATTAATTCTTGCTCCTCATCATTGTACAACTTAGACGACTTCTGTCCCGTTAAGTCGTAGATAGTAATGATTCTACTCCGTAATCTTTCGTAAAATACATCCCAAACGCGCCAGGATGGAGCTTCTCTGATGACCTCCCTCTCTGTGCCGCTGTTAACGAGAGAGACTTCTTTTTTCTTCTTTTTTTGTCTTCTCACGTTTACCAGGAGGGTATCTTTGATGTTTTCCTGGTTACAAAAAGAACAACAACAAAAAAGGCAACAAAACTCCAGCACTCAGCAGATATTTTGAGAGCGATGTTGTGACAGCTGAGTCTTTGGTCCCTTCAAGCCCGTTTATGCTGCAAAATAAGTTTCGGGGCCAAATTTATGGAATAACTTCTGGGTTGACGGGCTTTTCAGATGAGAATCGCAGATAAGGAACCGTGGACCTAATTTTTTTGTAGAGAATTTTTTTATGCAGTGGAAGAAATGTCCGTTTCCTGCTGTATTAAGAAATGCTGGGCAGCCGGGTGGCTCAGCGGTTTGGCGCTGCCTTCAGCTCAGGGCGTGACCCCGGGGTCCCGGGATCGAGTCCCACGTCGGGCTCCCTGCATGGAGCCTGCTTCTCCCTCTGCCTGGGTCTCTGCCTCTCTCTCTCTGTGTCTCTCATGAATAAATAACTAAAATCTTAAAAAAAAAAAAAGTAAGAACTTCTATTTAAAAAAAAATGCTTCCTGAGCACCCAGGACAGGAATTCTCCAACCCTCCACATTTTTTTTTTTTTTTACCCAGAGACCCTTTTAGTCTTGGGACAATGTGTGTGTAATGGCCAGACAAGGGTTCTGATAGGATGGGTAACCGGCCTCATCACACTGAAATAATGTCATTTCTAGAAAGAGCCGTTTCGGCCGGCCTTCAACCAATTCCGGTTATACAGAACATTGACTGGCTCCACGTCGTAGTTTGTTTATTTATTTATTTATTTATTTATTTATTTATTTATTTATTTATTTATGTTTTATTTTTGTGTGTGTGATCCCACTTTTATTTTTTGAGTTTATGCAAGGCTGCTACCTGAAACTACAGGTTTTACAATTATTGGTGGAATTTATCAAACATCTCCAGTTCTCACCATTTTTGGGGATGTTCCTGGATGGTATTTGCCTGCCTCTGAGGTTAAGCCTTGCATGTAACACAATTTGGCCCTTGAAGTGTGAGGAGTGGCAGTTGTCACCTTTTTTTTTTAAATTGGTGTTCAATTTGCCGGCATATAGCACGTCACCCAGTGCACGTCGTAGTTTAAATGGATTCGGAGAAGAGCGCGGTAGAAGCCTTCGCTAGTCTTCCCAGGGGTCCCAGGGTCGCGGCCGCAGACTCCCACGGCGGCCTTTGGCCCTTAGGAGGATGAAAGTGGGCAGCGCGTGCGCCATGGGGCTCGGGACCCCAAGCTGGGACCGAGACCTGGATAGGGCACACGTCAGGCCGTCACAGGCCAAAAGCAAGGGGAGGGAGCACGAGGGGGCTCCAGCGCGGGAGTGATGGGGGGCCGGCCCAGGAGGCCCGGGGAGGCCCGGGGAGCGCCAGGGAGACCCCGAGGCCCTTGCAGGCCAGTAGGCTCCGTCCTGCCACTCGGTCTCCTGGTCGGTGCCAGGCAGGCGACATGAAGCCCCCCTGGGCTGCGCTGCCACCAGGGTGCTGGCCCACCTTTGGGTCGTGGGCTGCGGGATACACAGGCGGGTGGCCGTCCTCCCCGTCGTCCCTCCATGGACAACCGGGGGCAGGCGCACCCCTGTCCCGGCGTCCGACAAAACGACACCCTTACCAGAGAGACCTCGGCTCCAGGCCGCCTGGCCCGTGGAGGGGAAAGGCCTGGCCCGGTCCCAGAATAGCCCGGTCCCTTCGTAGCTCAGCTGTCACCCTGTCACCCCATCAGCCATGCAGGCTTACTGAGGCTTTTTTTTTTTTAAAGATTTTATTTATTTATTCACGAGAGACACAGAGAGAGGCAGAGACCCAGGCAGAGGGAGAAGCAGGCTCCATGCAGGGAGCCCGACGTGGGACTCGATCCCGGGACCCTGGGGTCACGGCCTGGGCTGCAGGCTGCGCTAACCCGCTGAGCCGCCCAGGGGTCCCCGGCTTACTGAGGCCACATTCACGGGGACTACGACACTAGGCCCGACTGAAAAGCAGAAACAGCCACGAGGAATAAACGCGGAGGACGGATCCTGACGGCACGTGGCTTCACCTGCGCGTGGGTCCAGGCAGTAACCCCAGGCCTGCAGGCCTCTGGCGTCTACGCAGCCCGAGTCCCTCCGGGGTGGGGGCCTTGCTGACCTGCTGCATTAGCCCCACGTCCCCTGGGTGCCTTCCCCGCTCCCCGGAACTTCAGCGGCAAGGCGGGCGCTGCCGTGGCGTGTCACCAGGAGCCACCCTCCCGGGCTCCAGACCGGTGGACTTTCCCGCCACATAACAGAGAGACGGGGAAGCACGCTCTGTCAAAGCGGACAAAACACACAAGGCGTTGGGGTCTGAGTACGTGACGACAAGACGGTTGAACTCCCAGTACGTGCATTGGCACCGGCACCTCGCAAAACTGGCTTTAAAATAGAATCATGCAAAAAAAAAAAAAAAAAAATGCAACCACAGAGAATCGCCAAGAAGCGGTCTAGGATGTCAACCCTGTAGGAATTTTAGGAAATGTCCAAAAATGTACAAATTCTATTAAAAAAATACGGCAAAAATTTCAGTGGGAACACAAGCGCTGTCATCGGCTCCGTGTGGGATCTTCCCCTAAACACTGTAACCGCATGTGTGAGGTTAGCGACCCGGTTCTGTAACAAGGTATACGGGAGCTACTTCCAAGTTTATTCCTCTCCTTCAGGGACTTACAGCGGCGTTGCCGTCATGTCTGCTGCTCAGGACGCTACCAGCCGCTCCCCGGCTCCGCAGGCCTCGCCGCACACGGACATCCCCGGCACCTGCTGTCTGACGCTGCTCGGGTCCAAATGCTTTAGGACCAGCAGAACTTTCTCTCTGTGTATTTTTAGGTTGTTGTTTGGGGGCCGCTGGGTGGCCCAGGGGTTGAGCGTCAGCCTTGGGTCATGATCCCGGGGTCCTGGGATCGAGTCCTGCATCAGGCTCCCTGCTCAGTGGGGCGTCCGCCTCTCCCGCTGCCCCTCTCACCACTTGTGCTCTCTCTCTCCTAAATAAATAAATAAATAAATAAATAAATAAATAAATAAATAAATAGATAAATCTTTAAGTTCTTCTTTAGTTCCAAGGTTTTCTAACTTGCCTAGGATTTCTGGATATTCATAATCCGCCCCCCCGTCCCCAGTAGAGATACCGCAAAGCCGCCCCCTTGCCTGACCTGTACAACTCAAGGTCTTCTGAGCGCGTGGACCTCACCGGCCGGACTCCCTTCCTGACGAGGGCCTGCACCACGAGCCAGGCTCCTCAGGGAGAAGCCACTGCTCCCCGTGTCCCCTGGGGCCCAGGCTGGGTTTGAAGCAGGAAACCCTGGCCCGGGCCTCTGGGGGCTTCTGAGGCAATGGTGACAGGGGAGGTGACAGGGGAGGTGACAGGGGAGGTGACAGGGGAGGCTGGCCAAGAAATAAGCCGCCCCTTGAAGCCACCACAACTGCCCCTATTATTGTTATTCTAGAGGCTTTGTTCATCGCAGATAAAGCCTGGTCAACTCTTTAACTACTAATCCATTGCTCAGTTTATCATCTTCTATAGAGGCTACTTTTTTTTTAAGATTTTATTTATTTATTCACGAGAGATACAGAGAGAGAGAGAGAGAGAGAGAGGCAGAGACACAGGCAGAGGGAGATGCAGGGTCTGCCCAGGGAGCCTGACGTGGGACTCGATCCCGGGACCCTGGGGTCACACCCTGGGCTGAAGGTGGATGCTAAACTGCTGAGCCACCCAGGCGTCCCCGTAGAAGCTGCCTGTAGCCTATGAGGTAGCGGGATAAAATAGCACTGGATGTTTATACCATGACCTACTATTTTTTATTATTTTTTTTGTTTACTCACAAGAGACCCACAGAGAGAGGCAGGGACACAGACAGAGGGAGAAGCAGGCCCCATGCAGGGAGCCCGATGCGGGACTTGATCCCAGGACCCCGGGGTCACGCCCTGAGCCAGAGGCAGACGCTCCACGACTGAGCCACCCAGGCATCCACCCCCCCTTTTTTATATGTAGACTCCACACCCAGCATGGAGCACAGTGCAGGGCTTGAACTCACCTCGCAAAACTGGCTTTAAAATAGAATCATGCAAAAAAAAAGATCTGAGATCTGAGATCTGAGATCAAGACCTGAGCTGAGATCACGAGTCAGACACTGAAGCGACTGAGCCCCCCGGGAGGCCCTAGGACGGCCTCCCCCTGAATACAGTTGTCAAATGTTCCTTTGACCCGAATATGTCATCCCTGGGATCCATCGGGAAGAGGGCCACGTGGAAGTCCGTGGACTGGAGTCCTCAGGGGGCCCAAATCAAACATCTTCTTTTGCTGTCCTCTCCACGCCCCTTCCCACGCATCCCTTCTGAGACAGGGTCCCCAGCCTCCTCCTCTCCAGCTCAGTCTCCACATTCACCCCGGGGAGGGGATTCGGGAAACGCTGAGCACGGGATACTCTCCATCCCCCTTTGCCGTCCTTACGTGTGAATAGGAGATTAATTTTAATTCAGTCAAATGTTAAATTTTATATGAAACCATCAAGCCAGGGTGTATGGAAGCAACTTTGGGACACAGTCTCCTCAGGCAAATCATTCAACAGCGAAATAAATAAATAAATAAATAAATTGAAGTTAGTTTTTCTTCGTCTTCTAGAAGTAAATCCCTTCTTTTAGTAATCCCTCTGATTCCTATTCCTTTGAATACATGATTTTTAGCTTATAGAACCTGAAAATACCGCCCCACTCGATGCACCAGGGTAATTATTCAGGGAGGAACCAGGGGGTCTAGAGAGTCTTTAATACAGAATTTCCCGGAGCCTCACTGCTTTGGCAGGTCCCACTTGGAGTTTAGAGGAGGCAGCCAAGCAAGAAGGACGCGTCTTAACCGCCCCAGGGCCGAATGCACACCCGAGGTAAGGTCAGAGGTTAAGCGATGCCCGGGGAGCCGGCACCCAGGGCCGGGGGCCTAGAGGCCCAGAACAGGGCAGGGGGAGCCGGGCAGGGGGAGGCGGCGCGGCCCGGGGACCGAAAGGGCGTGGAGCGCCCCGTCCAAGATGCCACCAGTTGCCAGAGGGCCCGTTCTCGGTGTCACTAAGAACATGGACAGGCCACCGGGTGTAAGACACACGGGGCGCGCCGGGTGTCCCAGGGACAAAATCGTGCATCTTACAGGGCTGGGACAGGAGGTCCCCTCAGCGGGGGGAAGGGAATGAGGAAAATGCGCACAATTCAGAGGGAATAGGACAGTTTGCCCGAAAAGCAGGTTCAGGCAAGGGCCGCAGATGACAGCGTGGGGCCACCCCGCGTGGGGACCGTCTGGGGGGCAGAGAGCTCCGAGCACCCCTTCCGGAGGGCGGCAGGGGCCGGGGCCGGTGCCACCTGTGCCGCGTGGCAGGGGTGCGGCGGCCCCCCCGGGCCTCCCTACGGTCCTGCTGCCCGGCCACCCGCGGCGGCCTGTCGGGGGGCCAAGGGGAACAAGCCCGCGGGCCCCGCTCCAAGCCCGGAGGCCACGAGGAGGGCGCACCTACGGCGGCTGAGCAGCAGCAGACCGCTCAGCGCAGCCCGGGTGGGCTCGGGGGCACTGCCCTGGCCTCCCACTTCGGGGGCTCCCTGCGGGCGGCAGGTGGGAAGGGGTGTCACCCCCGTCCGCAGGCCCAGAAGAGGGGCAGGTGTGTCCTGGGCTCCAGGCCCGGGGTGGGGGGCGCCTTCCTTCTAGGCCAGGCCTGGCCGCTGGCTTCCACGGCCTCCGGGACCATGGGGGGTGGGGGGTACCCCAGAAGCACCGGGCCGCTCTCGTCCGGAGGAAGACGTCGGCAGCAGGTGCACGGGCATCCTGCGGGGCTCCGTGCTTCCCGAGCCCGGACGTGTCCTTCCTCTTCGTGCCCCTTGGGGACCCTGCAGCCGGAGACCGGGCCCCGGGCGCCACTGGAGGTTGGGGTGCCGGCCTTGGGGGTCCCAGCCCCCAGCTCACCTGGGGACCGCAGGCACACCTGCTGGGCCGCCCCTGGGTCACGGATTTCGTGCCACGATTTCTTTTCCTTCAGGGCCGAGGTCCGGCCACACTGTCCCTCGGAGGAATGAGGACGCGGGCAGGGGGACAGTGGTTGGGGGCACAGCTCCCTAGGACCGGGGGGCCTGAGACGGTCGCCACGGTCGGAGGGTCTACGGCTAGGGTTTGGGGTTCCTTTTAGGACTTTACTTATATATTTGGCAGAGGATGAGAGGGCACAAGCTGGGACAGCAGCAGCAGGAGAGGCAGGCCCCCCGCGGGGCTGGGCCCCAGGACCCCGGGACCCCGGGACCCCGGCACCCCGGCACCCCACCCGGGAGGCCGCCGCAACCCTGAGCCACCGGCTGCTGCCCGGCCTGGGGGTCTTCACGAGCTCGTGGTCGGCTGTCTTCATCGATTAACCTCCAGGCGCCCGTCAGCCGTCAGACTGTTACCCCGGGCTCATCGGCCGCGGGAGCTGCAGGCGGGGCAGGGTGGAGGGCGCCCTGGGCACGCCGAGGTCGGGTGGGGCTTCTCCCTTTAAGGGCAGTTTGCTCTTCAGCCGGAGGGCGCTGCCGCTGCCTGCCTTTCCTCCGACTAGTCCCTGCTAGTTAGACACTAAGGAGGTGGGACCCAGTGGTTTGTGTGTGAACCAGCCCTCTAGGTAATTCTTTTTTTTTTTCTCCAAGTTTTTATTTACATTCCAGTTAGTTAACACACAATGTGGTACTAGTTTCAGGTGTAGGATTTAGCGATTCATGACTGCCAACACCCGGTGCTCATCAGAGGACCCTTCTAACCCCCATCACGTGCTCAACCCATCCCCCGTCCGCCTCCCTTCCAGCTTGTTCCCTATAGTCTGTTCCTTGGTTTTCCTCTCCCCTCTTCTGTTTGTTTCTTAAATTCCACATAAGGTGTTTGTCTTTCTCTGACTGACTTACTTAGCATAGGACCCTCTAACTCCATCGAGGTCATTGCAAATGGCCAGATTTCATTCGTTTTGATGGCTAAGTAATATTCAACTATACATATATAATAATATATTCATTATATAGACACACACCACATCTTTATCCACTCATCAGTTGATGGATGTGTGGGCTTTCTCCATAATTAGGCTGTTGTTGATAATGTGGCTATAAACTACGGGGTGCATGTGCCCCTTTAAATTAGTATTTTTGTATCCTTTCGATAAATACCTCGAGGTCTGTAATGCTCATCGAGTTTAAGAACCGTTAGGTTGGGATCCCTGGGTGGCGCAGAGGTTTGGCGCCTGCCTTTGGCTCAGGGCGCGATCCTGGAGACCCGGGATCGAATCCCACGTCGGGCTCCTGGTGCATGGAGCCTGCTTCTCCCTCTGCCTGTGTCTCTGCCTCATTCTCTCTCTCTCTGTGACTATCACAAATAAATAAAAATTAAAAAAAAAAAAAAGAACCGTTAGGTTAGGGTGGCTCAGCGGTTTAGCACCGCCTTGGGCGTCGGGTGTGATCCTGGGTCCCCGGATCGAGTTCCACATCGGGGTCCCTGCATGGAGCTTGCTTCTCCCACTGCCTGTGTCTCTGCCTCTCTCTGTGTCTCATGAATAAATAAAATCTTAAAAAGAAGCATTAGGCTAGCATTTTGCTACTCAAAATGTGGCCCGTGAGCTCACGGCATGGATATCACTTGGGACTTTATTAGAAATGCAGAATCTGGGGCACCTGAGTGGCTCAGCGGTGGAGCATCTGCCTTTGGCTCAGGTCGGGATCCCAGAGTCCTGGGATGGAGCCCCGCAGGAAGCCTGCTTCTCCCTCCACCTGTGTCTCTGCCTCTCTCTGTGTGTTTCTCATGAGTAAATAAATGAAATCTTAAAAAAGAAAAAAGAAAGAAAGAAATGCAGAACTTCTGGCCCCAGCCTAGACCTACTGGATCAGAGTCTGCATTTTTTTCTTTTCTTTTTTTTTTTAAAGAGACAGTGTGCACGCGTGCATGTGTGAGCAGAGGTGGGGGTGGTGGGAGAGCAGAGAGAGGGGGAGAGAGAATCTTAAGCAGGCTCCATGGAGCTTGATGCAGGGCTCGATCTCATGACCCTGAGACCGTGACCCGAGCTGAAATCGGGAGTCAGACTTGCAACTGACGGAGCCTCGGGGCACCCCACAGAATCTGCACTCTTACTCAGGTTTCCCACATGATTCGTTTGCACTTCACGGTTTGATAGCGCTGGGCTTGGAGGCTTGAAGAGAGGAGCGAAGGGGAAGCTCACAGAGGAGGCCCGCGGCACACAGAAGGCGCCAGAGAATGGCGCTTGAGCTTGTTGCCCCCAGGCGCCTCGTGGCCCTGCTCCCCACAGTTGTGTGATACCCTCCAGGGGCTCTGGGGCAGCTGGGGCACCGAAACTAGGTCCTAGACCGAGGCGGACGTGAAGTTGGAGATTAGCGGAGCAGGCGTGCTGGAAAGATAAGGGGTTCGGTTGAGCTTGCAGGCCCGAGGATGGCCGAGTGGTGCGGAAGGGGGTCTAAGCTGAATGCACAGAGGGTGGCCGAGAAGAAAGAGGGTGGCAGCCTGAATATTCTAGAAACTCGAAGCAGGTAAAGTGGCAGAGAGAGCTATGTGGCAGCGTTGTGTGGTGTGGGCGTGGCTGAGGAGGGACCTGTCCCCATGCTCCCTGGGCCACTAGAATGTGGATTCTTTTTTTAAAAAATAACTTATTTTAAAAAATAACTATAGAATTCAGAGCAGCTGGCGTTTTTCAAATCCAGCAATGGAAAGAGAGTCTCGATTGCTTCAAGTCCGTGACCTCTAGACTGTCTCTGATTGGTCAGTCCCATCCAAGAGAATGTCTTTTTAGACCTTAAAAGCAACTGATTAAGACTGCGATTACGTCTACAAAATCCCTACCTCTGCCGTAGGATGTAACCTCGCCTGGGAGCGACATCCTATCACCTTTGTCACATTCTATGGGAAAGGCCCCCCGAAGGGGAAGGGGTGGGTTGCACAGGGGTCCCCTTGGAGGGTGTGCCCCACGTACTGTGAGAAAGCTGGCTCTCGTCTTCTAGCATACATTCGCCGTGCAGTCCTGCTATACATGAATTAATGGCACATAAATTAACTGCAGAATTGCTGCTCCGTGTGTGAGAAACAGACCCCCTTAGAGGAGCGCGCTGGTGCAGGTGTGTCCTCGCTCAGTGGCCCCAGTGCACACACGGACTCCCCGCGACTTAGCTCTTCCTTCCCCTTTGCTTTCACGGTGGTTATGTGCTCATTTCTAATAGGTTCAATTGCTCTTGCTTCCCATTTGGGGTCCCTTCTCTCCCCCCCAGAGCCTAGTTGATTTTCATTCTTTACTGGGGGTGTTGGCGGCATCTCTATGGTTCTAAGAGTCGGAGCTGTGCAAACAGGGATGCCAGAGAAATGAGGTGGCCCCTGATCCTCACGACCCTGTCCAATTCCTCCCCTTGGTCCAGTTCTTTCTCACCCGTCCTTGGTAGCTGGCCAGTGTCTGTAGTTTTGGATTTATTCCTCCAGTATTTTGCACAAATGTGTGTTTCCCTATACTCTTTCTTGTGTGAAGGGTAGCTTACTGTAGTCTTTGCACTTTGCTTTTTTTTTTCACTTAAGAGTCTCAGAAATAATTCCAGATCAGTTCACAGAGCTCGTCTTTTTTTTTTTTTTTTTAATTAATGTGCATAGACTTCCATTTGTGGATATGCTATGATATTTTCGATCATTCTCCTCTGTATAAGCATTTAGGTGTTTTTTGTTGTTGTTGTTGTTGTTTTTCAATATGTTGCATTTACAGACCACGTGGCAACGAATAACCTTCTGGTCAGGACACAGTCAAACAAAGGAGCGAGATAACCTGATGCCACGTCAAACTGAAACTTTGACATGCTTGTCCTTATGAAACAGCCTTGCTTTCTACTTACCTACTTTCAAGACCCCACGCAGTCACTGCCCTTGAGATGGGATACAGCTGCTAGATTCCCTCAGCCACCCCTTTCCCTTGTAAGCAGGCCGGGCAAACACTTCTCAGCGGTGACCATTAACCGACTATTCCAGGGTCGGCTCTTTCACTTCAAGATGCTCTTCCCATCTTTTGGATGACCCCTCTACCTGCCTGTCCCCAATCATTGTATCTCAGTGTGGAGTCTCAGAGATGACAAGAATCTGTCTTGAAATCGGCTTGTTCTAGAATGCAGATCTTCCCCAAGGATTCATTAACATGGTGGATATTCTTTGGGTTCTCTAGAATGGCCTAATTAAATTAGAGCTCCCAGATTATGGCATTAATGGAAATCGGGAATGTCCATATGTCTTCTTTGGTGAAATTTCTGTTCATGTCTTTTGCCCATTTCATGATTGGATTGGAAGAAGACATAGACCTGGCCAACAAGCACATGAGACAATGCTCTGCATCACTTGCCATCAGGGAAATATAAATCAAAACCACAATGAGATCCCACCTCACACCAGTGAGAATGGGGAAAATTAACAAGACAGGAAACAACAAATGTTGGAAAGGATGTGGAGAAAGGGGAACCCTCTTGCACTGTTGGTGGGAATGTGAACTGGTGCAGCCACTCTGGAAAACTGTGTGTAGGTTCCTTAAAGAGTTAAAAATAGACCTGCCCCACGACCCAGCAATTGCACTGCTGGGGATTTACCCCAAAGATACAGATGCAGGGAAACGGCAGGACACCTGCACCCCAATGATTGTAGCAGCAATGGCCACGATAGCCAAACTGTGGAAGGAGCCTTGGTGTCCATCGAAAGATGAATGGAAAATGTGGTCTCTGTTTACAATGGGATATTCCTCAGCCATTAGAAAAGACAAATACCCACCATTTGCTTCAACATGGATAGAACTGGAGGGTATTATGCTGAGTGAAGTCAATCAGAGAAGGACAATCATCATATGGTTTCACTCATACGGGGAATATAAAAAATAGTGAAAGATTGTAGGGGAAAGGAGAGAAAATGAGTGGGAAAAAAATCAGAGAGGGTGATGGAACATGAGAGACTCCTCACTCTGGGAAACGAACTAGGGTGGTGGAAGGGGAGGAGGGCGGGCATTGGGGTGACTGGGTGACGGGCACTGAGAGGGGCACTTGACGGGATGAGCACTGGGTGTTATGCTATATGTTGGCAAATTGAACTCCAATAAAAAATTTATATATTATATATATAAATGAATGTCCATATGGCCCTAAGATGTTTATGTAAGATTGTGTCTAGATTCTTCTGGGAAAGAGCCATTGAAAACAGCGTAGCTTTAAAAAGGCTAAGAACCAGCGGTGCCTGGCTGGCTCAGTCGGTTAAGTGTCTGACTTCAGTTTAGAACATGATCTCAGGGTCCTGGGATTGAGCCCTGTGTCAGTGGGGAGTCTGCTTGTCCTTCTCCCTCTGCTCCTCCCCCCTGCTTGTGCTTGGTC
Organism: Canis aureus; assembly: GCF_053574225.1. Lineage (NCBI taxonomy): Eukaryota > Metazoa > Chordata > Mammalia > Carnivora > Canidae > Canis > Canis aureus. The sequence goes on along the minus strand of NC_135638.1, from coordinate 2,305,336 downwards.
TCTCTCAGATAAATAATATCTTTTAAAAAAAGGCTAAGAATTATGTATTTGTTTAACACACATAGGTTGGAGGAAGAGGTACTGGCTTGGAGTCATCCTCAAATTCATGTTCACGTAAATGAGTATTCATTTCAGGGGGGAAATTTTAACATACCAATTTTATACAAATTTTTAAAACAGCATTTAAAGTGCATACTGAACCCATCTTTTGGGTAAAGTAAAACTAAATAGCAAGTAACTCGATTAAGTTGTTGTTAGTTTTAAGACTGATGACCATAAAGGTAAAATAAAAGAATCTGACGAATGTGAAGTTAAAGAACATTTTGTTTATTGACAGATTAAAAACCACAACTCCAAGTAGTGCAAAATGCACCAAGGAACCCAAATACAAAGAACTGGTGTTAATACACAAAGTTTAAGCAATGCTACACTTATTTTTGGCAAAGTGCTGTATTGTTTAGTCTGTGTATAAAACTGACCATCTATGAACCAATCAGTATAAAAAATCCTATAAAAACAGAAAAAAATTTATAGACAGTGGCTCAAGAAAACAAGCTGCCATTTATGCATAGATGATGTACAGTATATAATCTAACCAAATGTCCCTTTTGAGTTTTCAAGTTGAAAAAAATTTGTGTCCAGAAATACATCAAGAAGGCACATAGTATAATAATCTACAATACTCTTCAGTCTAACTGATGCCCTGCCCTTGAAAAGCAAATGTGTTCACAACGATACTTGAGAAAAAAACCCAAGCTACCTTTTAAGAAAAATAACACACACAATTATTGATTAAAGTTCCAAACCTCTGGAGGAAAACAACCAAAAAGCAATCAAAACCACTCATACACATCAAGCTTGGATACACACACATCTAACTCCCCAGGTACTGATTTGGTTTTCAGAAGTCCACCTAGAAAACAAATGCTAAAACCTCAGCACATACAGAGCAAAATGGGGGCATTTAACAATTATACAATTAAAAAATATATATAAGAAAAATTCTAAATGATACATATAAAACATCCACTGAAGCTGCCTTCCTTGAATAGTAACTTCTCCTCCCACATAAAGGATACTGCTGCAAATAGAAAAAGATCTCCTTATCTGTAGGCTTCCTAGTACCTCCTCCTCTGACCTAAACCACTGTAACCGGTGTCATATTTCAAGTGAAATTAGTACATGGCAAGGCTGACACCACTGTATTAGGTAGGTTCTCTTAATAAAGCATTTCATATAAAATTTTAAGCATTAAAATAAGTAGATAAGGATGCCATTTATAATGCATCAACGTGACTGATGGCAGCGAAGCCATCCAAGAGAGTAGCCCAACTTTTAAAAGAATTTAACCAGTATGAATGGGCCTTATAAAAGATAATTTTAAGATAACATTACAAACATATGCTAGTATCTCCAGTACAAGGAGCAGTCTCTTTACTGATTCTAAAAACAAAAATACCTGGAAAACCTTAAACTTTCTCCACTAATCTATTTAAACTTAAATGCCTATCTTCCAGTTGGAATCCTTCATTTTTTTTTTTTTTTTGCTTTGTTTTGTTTCTACTTCAAAGAAAATCAGGATAAAGATAGATACTCTTTTTTTCCTAAGAGTATAGAAAGACAGTATCTTTCCTTGAGGGGAAAGAGAAATAGCAGAGACACTTAGCTTCAATGAAGATGTAAAGATGACAAACCAGTGCGCTACAAAGATTTGAAAAGTAAGATCAATGGGCGATGCTGAATGGCGCTCGCAAGTTTTAAGCAAACTGTCTTCTCACTGGAATCAAAGTACTGATACAACAGAGAAGGTACGTAAACAGGAGCAGTCTGCGTGGGAACTGGAAAAATGTACAGGAAATTAATGTAGAAAAAGCCTGCTGGAGTAGAAAGTCAAAAAACCCAATCGCTGTGCACCTTCTGCAAAAAATTCCCCACCCACCCAGCCATATAAATGCATTGTCACAGAGGATAAATAAAGGATGGTTCATCTTCAACTTACAGTGCAATACATAGTTGAGAAAGAAAAAGTAATAAACATAGAAAATACATTATAAAATGTTTTATTAACAAAAACACAAACTTCGAGGAACATGGTGCGTTTTAAAAGCTAAGAAACTCATTCGTGAAGCACTGCTTGTGTGCACCACATATTCCAGACTTTTTCCAAGTAACATTCTATGTTATCAGTTTAGAAACAGAGCACTAAGTTCAGAGGGGTCTTATTTCTCACTGCTTGAAGTTTTAAGAAATATGCACTAAAGCACATTGTAAACCAGTAATATTTACAACAGCAGAAATGATAATTAACTTATAATAAGTTGCATTTTGGCTATGTTTCAAAGAATACTTAACAGGTCAACATCATTCTGTTCTTATTGGTCTTGTGTCTTGCACACAGAAGCCCAACAATCTAGTGATCAAGAACTTCAAATGAATTATGTAACCGCTTCTTTCAGTTCCAACACGTGCCAATTTCAGGCAGAAACCTTGGGTATTGATACAGAAGCCAGTCTGGTATGACGGATGGCATGCTAACCCTTCAAACAAAACATCCCCAAGACAAAGTATTTGCTTTCCAGGTATAAACCATAAAAAAAACAAAAAACAAAAACAAAAACAAAACAAAACAAAAAAAACCACCAAAAAAAAAAAAAAAGAAAAGAAAAAAGAAAACCTACTAGGTCTAGATAAAGTAAACAAAAAAAAGTCAATAACCGAGAGATGTAAATGTATTTCAGGTATCAGGAAATTTGAAAAAATAATAGTAAAAAACAAAAAAAGACTGTTGCTGTTTTATATACAAATCTGTTCATGGTGCCAAACAAATTCTCATGGCTGAACTTCTGTAGCTTGTGAGGTACTAACGACTTGCATGTAATCTATGAAAAATGAGACCCCGTGTATTCTGAGGCTTACATCCAGAAAACATTGAGCTGGTCTGTTTTCAAGGGACCAACACATGGCCCTACGACAGACACGGTGTAAAACACACACACCTTCATGAAGACTCCACCCTACCTCTCAACTCGCGTAAACACAAATAGTAACGAAAAAACTTCTAGCTCAGTTTGACAAAACTTTACAACTTGGCCCCTAATCAGAAAACAAATAAATAAAGGGGGTAGTCGAAATGGATAGGGAACAAGGAAAGGGGGATCTAGGCTCTTGTTCTGAGGAGACATTCCTGGCACTGCATCACTGCCAGTGGAAGAGCGGCCCAACTACCACCACCTAAGGATGCTGTTTGACCTCTTCTGACTCCAAACAACCCAGGCAGAAAAGAGGACAGCGCTTCACTTAAAAAAAAAAAAAAAAAAGAAAGAAAGAAAGAAAGTCTCCCATAATTCCCTGCACCGAGCTGTTACAGGGTCATTGAAAAATATAATACTTCACATAACTTATATGCTGCTTTTTTCCCTTGAAAACCTTGTGTGGCCATGAATTTATTTAATTCTGGTCGCAGAGGACGTGGAAAAAGAAGCTATTTGATGACAGAGGTGATACCACTGTTCTGTCGGCAGAATGTGCTTTGGACTGTGGATGGGTAACTTCGAGAAGAAACCGGGGAGTGCGGGTGGCTCAGGGGGACCCATCACAACTGCTAAGAATAAAGTGACTGGCTGGAGGTAAGAAAGAGACTTTTCTCCGGGTTAACTGGCCTCCGTGGGACTCGAGCCCTGAACCCTGGCCTCCTTAGCACCGGCGCTCTGGGGGCGGCTGCGGCGGGAAGACTGGCCCAGGCCCGGGGCGGCCCACACAGGGTTGGGCCCGGACAGCCCACCTCAGGTCCCCACGCAGCCCTCACGGCGGCAAAGCTCCCTCCCCCGCTGGAGGAAACAGAGGCCAAAGTGGTTAAAGATTTTGCCTGAAGCCCCAGTTTCCAAAAAAACCCCCCAAAAGACAAAAAAAACAAAACCAAAAATGGAAACTGAGGGAAGCCAACCGGTCGCTCCTCATTCAGATGCTAGGAAGGTGTCCCCAGGAACCCCTGCTCAGCCTGGCGGCCACTTGGCAGCTCAGGCGGCGGCGTGGTCACCGCATCAGAAACACAAGGCCTACGTCTCCCCCTGGGACAGTCAGAACTAGGGGGTCACTAAAGTGCCTGGACAAGTACTTCTGCTGAATCGACAGCTGACGTGAGGTGGCGAGTGAGCCGAGCTGACAGGAAAGACTCCACACACGTTAAATAGTGGACTCACGGCTTAGTCGTAGACACACATTTTCCCACATAGAGCTTCACAGGTCTAATTGAATCCTCTGCGTGTGAGACAGCGCTCTTGCCCCACGACACTCTGTAATGTCTCTGTACCACGTCACACAGTCACGTCGGAATTACCGAATGCACTGTTCACTAACACTTAATGTACCTGAATTCCAAAATGAACTGCATGGCTAATCCGGAAAAAAACAAAAAAACAAAAACAACCAAATAAACAAACAAAAAAAACCCCATACACACAGAAATATATCAAGTTTTCTTTCAAGAGAAAGTTCAGCCATAATTCCATTGTATCTATGGCAACTATCACCTGTTAATGCTCATGTTAGTGTGTAAAAACGTATTCGTTATATACAGAAAAGATTATCAAGTACTGGTCAATAAAGTGTATGGCTGACCCTGAGAATAAATTTTTGCTCGCTCAAAATATTGATTAAGTAATACAAAATAAAATGAAATTGAAAGATGCCTATTCTCATACTTGGGAAGAAATGTCTTTAGAATGCTAACTCACGTACACCTTAATAGATTTAAAGACAATCCCCAAACACCAAACACTGTAATCGTATTGATATGTTTCCAAAAATATTCTGAAAAAGTCTACAAAAAAAAGTGAATGTTAAAAGCAAGGCATTACGTGATACACAGCGTGTAAATCTGGTTTTCAAGATAGTGTCTAAACACGTCGATAAAACTATGTGATTGGTCGTCAGTTGGCTGCAAAGAGACAGCATCTTCATTGTCCGTCCACACACGTCCACACACATATGCACAAACCACGAGAATCCCAACCAAGCTTGAAATTCTTAGTAATTGTACTGACGTGGGCAGGGCTGATGGACAGCCCAGCCACTGTGCTTGACTTGCCTAGAGTGGCAATCCCTGGTAAGATTTTGGCGACGAAGGCTATTTCTGTTCAAAGACTGTCTTTCACTATGTTCTTTTATCCACTGGGAGGGGCGAAAGCTCTTGGGTTGTTCCAGAAAAGCCGTGTGAGCAGCAAGAGCTGCCACGTAGCAATGGATGTGCTGCCCCATTTCATCTTGAGGTTCTACTCTGAAACAGAAAAACGCGGGGATGCATTAAGTAACAGAGTACGTTAGGAATGAACTTGAAAAAGTCACTTAGTGATTCAACCTGCCACAATCAATCTATTCCCGCTTCCCTGAGAGCTTAGTGTCTCCTGGCTGACACGCAAGCTTCTAGTCTGTGATCACGCTGACTGACAGTGATAGAAAGGAGAAGCCAGTTCCTCAGAGGCATGTGCCGTACACTCTGCAGATATGGTTAGTTCAGGAGACTCTTTTTCTAAAAGAAGTGCCTCATGTTTCGCGTGGACTTCAATCATGCGGCGAATGCACTCGGTAAGCTTTTCTGTGAGGGGAACTATCGCCGGCTGAGGGTCCGTGTGGGCCGACTGTTTTTGCAAATATAACGGATCTGGTTCTCACCATTATCCTTAAAAGGAAAAGATCTGAATTGCCCGATTTCACTGCTCAGAAAGCTGAGGCTCAGTGACGCTGAGGCCACGATCATTCCGTCTCAAGACCGAGATCCTAGCACAGGCCTCTCTCCACGGACCGTGCTTACGACGCGGTGATTGCGCACGCGTGAGGCTCACTGCACCTTCTGTCTGGGGGTGAATGTTCCAGGAAACGAGCTTTAAATCTCGATTTCATAGAAATATGCCCAGGAAAATCTGTTCATTTGACAAGTGTTTTTTCTAGCTAAAACGCTACGTGCTTATGATAAAAGACAACTGTATGCCTTGGATTTCTGTCCTAACAGGGCACGCTGTGGCGTGGCGTTTGCACAGTTGTGTCACCAAGGCCTGTGGGGCACCCCCCTTAAGCTACGGCTCCACCGCATGAGGGTCCGTGTGTCCTGCGTCACCGGCGGCCTAGTGCGGACGTGTGTGCCCTCTTGGCGCGGGACGCGGAGGGTCTGAGGAGCGGCCAGGGGTACTTGCACAGCGAGGGCAGTTGCCACCCCGCCCGAGAGCACTAGAGGAAAACACTGTGCCTTTCTAAGATTTTTTTGTTTTGTTTTTAATGGTAGGATTAAGGGCGGAGGGGGTCACATTAAGAAACTAAGAGAGAGAAGTTAATACAGAGACAGCAGCTTCTGAAAGGTGGGCATTTTGAGTTTTCCTGCTCAGAGTGATTCACACGCATTACACAGTCTCAAAGGGAATATACTTACTCTGGGCCCGTGAGTCTTATAAGCAGCTTTTCCTGGCCCTACAAATGTTAAATGGTGAACTATTAAATCACTATTACGATTTAAAATGCTACTTCATTTAACTGTTAGGACATGGTTCATTTTCTGTATTAAAACTGGTTTACTATGGGTCATTAAAGGCACATGTATTAAGACTATGATAGCACATAAACCTCATAAACGATACTTACAAAGGCCAACATACAATAAAGCGCACACCCTGAAGCCCATCTGTAATTCTGAAGCACCTCACTCCTCCGTGCCCAATGACAGTATCCCGAAGGACAGGATGGAAGCAGTCTCACTTTTTAGAGACATCGCTTATTTCCTGCTCAGAAAGTTTATTTACTCCAAAGCCATCCGAATTTTGGTTAACACCTGATCTATCTCAGTTTAGCGGGCCTTTTTTTTTTTTTTTTTTTTTTAAAGGATTTGAAATCCAGAAATAAAGATGTGAAAAAAATTTTGTTATTAGAAAAAACTGATAATTTGCAGTACTTTCCTATGTTCAGAAGGAATTCATCTAAATTTAAGTATGTGCTTTGGATCCTACATATGTGGAAAAGTACATTATTTGTCTAACATTTCTACATGTCACATCAAAACATAAGATATAAAAAATGAGATATTTAAAAAATGATGATTCTGACTGCATCAAAGCTGCAAACACATAACCAGATGCAGAGTGTGGTCTTGGACTAGACACTGGTTTGGACAAATGAAGTGAAATATTCTGGACTCCGGTGCAGAGAGCGGAGTATGGTTTGTATAGATGAAGTGAAGTTTTACTCAGAAAAAAAAAGGTGCAGCTCATTGCCTGAAGAAGCAGGTTGCAAAACAACATATACAGTTTGATCCCATTTAGGTTAAAAAAGAGAGACAAAAAAATGACCTGGAAGGATGTGCCCTAGGGTGTTAACAGTGTTCATCTCTGGGTTGTGCAAATATGTCTTTTAAAATTTTTAAATTTTTACATATTTGCATTTTCTAATTTTCTGCAATGCATATGCACACATGCTTCTATAATAATATATATTTACAAAGCTGCTATATATATACACACCCAGACTTTAAACACTGAGAAGTAAATATACAAATATCAGTAAGTTTAAAGTGACTATTAATTATGCTAAAATTCTTGAGTGGAATTCCACAGAGGTGAGATCAAAATCAGGTGGGAAGCATGTCTAAGAACTGAAGAAATTAATCTCAATCAACTATATGGCAATTTAATCAATACCACATCCAAAAAATTTTGTTTTAAACTTTTGTGGGAATGCCTGAAACACTGACCTCTTGATAAAGTGCTAAATCAAGTGCCAGTTAGAGTAACATTTCCCCACCAAAGATCTTAATTATGTATGAAGCTGGGTAATTATATAAGCAAATTGTTTTTCAACTTGGTAAAGGATAGGTTTACCCTCATAGAGGATCACAAGGTCATCTACGACATTAAGTCTACGACTTGTGAGTGCAGCAAACTCTGGTAAAGTTAAGCTAATGAGCCGCCTGGGTTTTGCTTATATTTGGCAAACAGGAGACTTGGACGATACCAGTGATCCAGTTGGTTGAGTTAGTGCCTGAACAATCTAAGAAGAGGCCCTCTGGATCACAGGACTAACTAAAGGTACACTCTGAACTGCTCCAAAGGTACTGCTTCGCCTGTACCACTGACTGACAGGTCTTTAGGGAATTAAGGTCGGGGCCAGCATCCCCGCAATACTGGAACAGCGCAGGCACATTCCACTAACATGCATCGTGACTAAGCCAGGCTTTGAGCTGATTAACATGGCCGTGAGCTTTATTTTAGCAGGTGGAAGCAATCTGGAATACACTTGCTGGATGCAGGCCACAGAACATCTGTAGGTTGGCTTTGGAGTATCGATCTTTACTGGCTGGGCACTCGCCTTGAACCTTTCAAGGCCCTCAGCCTACCTGCCATTCAAACAGAGCCTTTCAGATCAATTAGGACCCCCACATAATGAGAAAATATCACTTGGGCATGAAATCTTTCCTCTGTGAGGCAAGAAAACAACTCTCTGGGCAACATGTTTCTGTTAAACCGCCATTCTACTTCAAGATTTGTCAAGTTTTCGAGGTTAAGTGCCATTTGATGTGACCCAGCTAAGACTACCTGGAAGAAAATAAAAGTTTTATTTTAAGATATACTACTCTTGGGGCGCCTGGGTGGCTCAGTCGGTTGAGCGTCTGACTCTTGATTTCGGCTCAGGTCATGATCTCGGGGTTGTGAGATCGAGCCCTGCGTTGGGCTCTGCACCAAGCGGGGAGCCTGCTTAAGATTCTCTGTCCTTCTCCCTCTGCCCCTCCCTGCTCGCACGCGCTCTCTAAAAAAAAAACAAAACAAAAAACAAAAAAAAGAAACAAAGATAGATAATATAATTCTTGTTGAATCTGATACCCCAAATAACTCAGTGTGTAAAGTGCCAGAGTTATATCCTGAGACACTTAGCAGAAATGTCAGTCACCAGCAGAGTACTATAAACCCAACCGCTTTCCATTACATAACTGGGGTCAGGTTCCAATGAATATTTTTGAAAATCGAAAATGAACATGTTTTTCCGTACCATCCACTACTTGGTACGCTGTGCACCACTATGCACATGCTTTCCCGAGTTCTCTAACAAGACTGCCATCTTCTAAAAAATTAGCTTTGAGGTGTAGTAGAAATAAATAAAATGCATGCCACACAGACTGCCTGTGGACATGGTAAAACAGAGTTGACCCCTGAACGACCCGGAGATGGGGCACCAGCTCCTGTGCAGTTGAAAATCCATGCTTAACTTATGACTCCCCAGAAACTGAACTGCTGACTGGGAAATTTACAATGACATCGACAATCAAATAACACACATTTTGCGTGTTACAGGCATTAACTATTGTATTCTTACAATAAAGTAAGCCAGAGAAAAGAAAATATTATCAAGAAAATCATAAGGGACACAAAATACATTTATGGTGCTGCACTAGGCTTATCGAAAAATATTCTGTGTATGTAAGTAGACACATGCAGTTCAAACCCATGTTGTTCGAGGGTCACCCGCATTTATAACGTACCTGGGGCTACTTGGGTCATGATGTTCATCAGTCCCGCAGCTGGCCTCACCGACACCGGGGCAGGGGTTGTGCACAGCATAGACGGACATGCTGGGATGCTCGATGAGAAGGTTTTCCATAGGACTGGTTTCCACCTTGAGAGTGGTTAATCCACCTGCAGTAAAACACGGGGGAGGGGTGATAAACCAGCTCTCCTCCATCGGACAGGACTCAAACTGGAGCAAGCAGGAATCACTGGTATCAGCCAAGCACTCCAGAGACGCAGGCAAACAGGAAAAGACGGCAGGGTGCTCAGTACGGGACTCTTCACTGATGCCTTCTGCTTGGTCTTCTGCTGCCGAGAAACCAGGGCAAGTGTCTACATCAGAGTCCACGTTGGTGGGTTGACGTCCCACGAGAAAGACGAGTATCCCAGTGATATCACATTCGGGGCACAGAAAAAGAAGAGAGGACACTGTTAGCTGCTGTTCACATTCCTCTTTTCATTTAGGGTCAGACACAAGGCCATTTATATTCACTCATAATGATCACAAGGTAATTTCCGAGCACCTAGTGTGTGCGTACGCGTGGTGGAACAGTGCAGCAGGGGGACTACGGTGGCTCTGCGGGAAGGGTTCTGAAGACTGTTTCCATCCTGCCGAGTAAACGTGATGAGCAACGTGGGTCACTGTTCGCCCAGCACAGGATTTCATACTAAAGTGCACGTGATCGAACAGGGTAGGAAAGTTGCAAAACTGGGACATCTGACGTCAATCAATTTCATTGACTGCTCATCTGGCACAGGACGTTTCCTGCAATTTTTTAGGCAAATTCCTGCTTATTTACTTTTAAGGCTTCAAAGCCTTCAGGGTTACTGGTTTACTTATGCAAAAACTGCGACGCAAGAGTTTCCACTTCTGCGGTGGTGATTAGCGGCTAAGAGTACCTTACCTATGAAGTCAACAAGAATCCATTCATCGTCTTCTTTCTCACTGAATTCTGGTTCTTGGTTGGAAGAAGTGTTGACTTCACCCACAAACATTTTATTCAGTCTCTGGAACATTGTTAAGGCAAGATTGAGACTTTGGCGGGAGGTCTTTACAGCTGAGATTTCAGAACACTGTCTTCAGTCAGCCTGATGGCACGACAGGAGATTAAAGTGCACGAGGTGCTCATTCAACTCAGGCGAGAGCCAGAAGGGTCATCATCCCTAAAATGGGGAAAGGAGGTTATTTCAAACCAGCATATATTCGTACAATATGCACGTGTGGTTTCGAAAGCCTGAACCCACACACACACACACACACACACACACACACACACACACCCCTCAGAAGCAGGCGCACGCCTCAGCCGACAGCTACAGTCCTTCCCTTCCGGCAGGCGTCAATCACAAGGAAGGCGGTACCTCTTATTTATGAACCATTAAGAACTGAGTACTCAAGTGCAACCTGTAGACACACGTGAAAGGAGAGGGAAGGAGTTGGTTCTTTTTTTTTTTTTTTTTTTTTAACATTGGTGCTCTTAAAAGGGATAAATCTGAATTATGTAGTTCAAGCTGAAATAGAGCTTTTCTCTAAAAAGAGGAGCAAATACCAGATATTAATGGTCTTGCCACCTGATACTCAACTGCCCAGAAGCCACCAAAGGTACGGGATGACCACCACCGAAGTTTCCTTGGCTCATTGGCTCCTCTGTTTTGTTCTTCTATGTGACTGTTAGCATATCTCATTCCATTTAAAAATCCATAAGTACAGCATAATCTGGCCTAGAGACGTTTACACTGCGGAAGGCGGAGCAGGACAGCAGCTAGACCTGGAGACCGTTCACCGGGCGGTAGCAAGCAGGACGGTGCTGTAGCCAACACGCCTGGGTTCAAGTGCCAGCTCTGTCGCTTACGTTCTATGGGACTTCGGAAGTCGTCCTACTCCATTTGGCAATAGTTCGACCTCAGGGAGGGCAGGGAAGCAGGGAGGGACAGAGGGAGCAGGAGAGAGAATCTTTAAGCTCCACACTGAGCATGGAGTCTGATGTGGGGCTCGATCTCGTGACCCTGAGATCGTGACCGGAGCTGAAATCAGGAGTCAGGTGCTCAACCGGCTGAGCACCCCCCTCCCCGCCCGGCGCCCCTGGTGAGTTCTAAGTGAGGAACTCCAGCCTCGTCTGATCTTATTCTAGAATTCCTGATTTATATAAGCATTTCTCCCCGGCTACCTGATGGGCATATGAAATCTAACACATACCAAAGAGAACTTTTAATTCCAACCCCCCCCAAACTTACATACAGTGTCCTTCTTCCCCTTTTCGTCAAGAAGCAGCAGCACCCAGTAGTTACTCAGGTCAACAAGCTACCATTACTCCTTCTGCTTCCTACTCAACCTCTCAACCAAACTTGCATCACGTCCTGTTGACTCCAGCTGCACATGTGCTTTAAATCTGCCCACTGCTTGGCCCCACTTTCAACCTAGGTGAAGCCAATCTGCTGTCCCTCTGGACTTTGCCAATCACCATCTCCCTGATCCTACTCTTGTGAAATGGGATAATCCACTTAGAAAGGCACTTGGCACAAAGTTCTCAGTCAATGTCAACTATTTTTTTTTTAATGTCAACTATTATTCTACAAATATTTCCCAAGTCCTATTATGCATCAGGCAGAGCGCGAAGCACAGGGGAAGCAGCAGTGAATAGGGCCCTCCCACTGCAAGTGTTAACAACCCAGTATGATGAAAGTCATGGAAAAAGCACCGGGTGTTCCTCAGATCTACACAGGGAGAGGTCAGGAAGGACTCCTGCAGTAAACCGTGTTGATCTTGAGGGGTTGAGAAGATCAAGAATAGAGGAAGGGGGAGAAGGAACATATTAGAAGCCTGTAGATGTGTGAGAATATGGCACCTTCTGTATGACTTGAGATCCTGATGCATGGTCCTGACAGTAGGCTGGGGTTGATAAGCAGGAAGTGGATCCTATAGGACCTTCTAAGCCAGAAGTGAAGGGGAGGGAAAGGATTCTCTACCAGAAGCCAACAGGGGGGCAGAGGTGGGGAGGAAGGGGATGGCGGGATCACTTAGTGGAAGAGGCATCCTGTAGAAGGTACAGGTTGGGCATTCTGGACGTGCTGAATTTGGGAATCTGCAAGTCATGTACTTGGAGGTTTCTGTAGGCAGCTGGACACAGGGCTCTGGAGGGCAAGGGCATGGTCTCAGCTGGGCACCCAGGTCTGGGGGTTGCTAACACATAGTGGGTAACACAAACCCTGAGTGGATGAGACCATCCAGGGATTGTGACAACCATCTCACTATAAACGATATTCTTTCTCATGAGCATCAGTCTCGAATCCATTACTTTAGACTCGACCCTTCACTCTCCAAACAATCATCGACTTTAGCTGCAAATGTAGTTACAATCTGCAGTGGAGGAGAGTCTTGGTTGGTTGAGTTCTCTATGTGCAAGAGGGGCTGCTACAACTGGCATCCTACTCTGAATGGGTAGTACAACAAATGTGTGTTCAAAGAAATGACAATTGTCGTTTATTTCGTGGTCATGACCCGTCATCATCAGCCATCACTTATTCAGAGACAGTAAACAGGAAATGCTACTTGCATAACCAGTCTTCCAGAAACCCTTCTGGAGAGCAGCATGGCCAAATCATGAAGGTCGGAGCTCTAGTACAGAATGCAAATTCAGCTTTACATTCCACATAATGGAAATTGGAAGAAAAGCGGGCTTGCATAGTTTGTTTGACCTATTGTAGTGTCCTGTATATATCCTAAAAGAGGGGCTATCCAAGGGTTGATGTAAATAAAACTTTTGAGTATACGAGCTAGAAGGGGAAAAAGAAAAGATACTTTAAAAAACTCGCCTCCATTTCTCTTAAATTATGAAGGCCTGTATTGGCCCCAAGTACAATCCGGTGTCTGCTGAGCCAGTTGAGAGCATAATCCCAATTCTCCAGAGCATGGGGCAGGCCTCAGGTCCTGCATCAGCCGGAGCTGCTGGGTGTAAAGCAGAGCACCCCACAAGAAGACACCTGCTTGTCCTGAATGAGGGCTTTGTCCCCCAACTGCAGTGCCACACGAGGGTAACTTCGGGGCCCAGGCCAGTTAAGTGGCAGCTACAAGGCAGGAAACAACGCCGGGGCCGCTGTGGCTGGGCGGCTGCAGTTCCCCAGCGGCTGCGGGTCCCTAGCACCCCTCTGGCGCTAGCTCCAGCCCCCCGTGATGGGAGCTAGCTCATGCCTAGAGTATATACAACTCTGCCTCAGGAAAGGTGTCTCTGGAGGAATGCTCCATGGGGCAGCACAAGTCGGTCTTCTTTTGGGTTCCTTTTTTTTTTCCAAGATTTTACTCACTTATTCATGAGAGACACACAGAGAGAGGCAGAGACAAAAGGAGAGGGAGAAGCAGGCTCCCTGCGGGGAGCCCAATGGGGGACTCACAGGACTCGATCACAGGACCCCGGGATCCCAGGACCCTGGGGTCATGCCCTGAGCCCAAGGCAGACGCTCCACCGCTGAGCCACCAGGCGTCCCTTCTTTTGGTTTCCTGAAGTCAAAGGCTGCCTGGCGATACCCCTATCTCCTGCAAGGGCAACCAACCTTGGGTGGGCAACTCTGGCCAGCTGGGCAAGGGGGGAGCTCATTCTCACCTGTCCCGAGTCATGGCTGGTATTTATAGGACCCACCTGTGAGGCCCCGTGGGAAGGACACAGCCTAGTCTTGGGGAGGGATGGAAGGGGAGTTGGCCTGGGCAGCAGCAGCAGAGGGCTCTGGCTCTCTGCCTACCACAGGTGGCTGGAGCTGCACAGTCTAACGCTTCTGAGCCTCAGTCTCGCCACTGGAAGGACGGGGCGACTGCGCTGGGTCACCTCCTGTCTCTCCCCACAGGCCTCCAGCACAGTGAAGAAGTGGGGTTGGGCTACCTATGCGAAGTTCCTCTGGCCCTGCTTTCTGTACGTGTCACAAAAGACAAGGAGCTCCTGGGGTGCCGCCAACGTGCTACAACTGCTCGGCGAGGTGGCTGCAAGGCCCCGCAGGTGAATGAGCGCTCGAAATAGGACTTGATATGACCCCAAATCGGAATTTTCAATTTTAGTTAATTTGAATCCATTTAAAATTCAAATTTGAAAGTCGACTAGTTGAGCCAATTTTTGGAAAGTTTCAGGTATGAACTTCTGAACAACTGATTAAGTATTTCCAATGACAGTTTTACATATGAATTAAGATGGGATGTGTTTACACCGGAGTATATTTCCAAAGACTGAGTGCCCCCTCAAAAAAATGTAAAATATCTCAGTAATTTTGATATTAATTATACGTTTAAATAAGTAGTGATCTTGGATATATCAGGATACATAAAGTATATTAATGAAATTAACGTCACACATTTTTCTCTTTTAATGTGGCTACTAGAAAACCTAAACATGCATATGACTCACACTACGTATTGCTATTGGATGGTACGATCCTAGAAAAATCTCTCTAAAATCTTGATAGCCTAGCCTCCCAGTTACCCAGGGCCTGGCCCTACCCAGTCACTGTCATCTGTCACCTTCGCTCCTGCCCAGGAATGGAGGCTCTTGGTGGGGCTGCCTTTATGCAGGGCTGTAGGCTTAGGGCAGAACTTCAGACTTCACATCTCACTACATGTCACAGACATTTTTTTCTTGATTTTTTAAAAGTAAACTCTACTCCCCACAACAAGGAGCCCGAACGCACCCCCGAGATCAAGAGGCTCACGCTCTACTGACTGAGCCCGCCCGCCAGGTGCCCCCTGTCATGGCCTTTTCAGTAATTACAACTCCAGGGCAATGATAAAACTAGAGCGAAAATCCCAGGCAAAGCATGTGTCCTAAGAGGGCAAATTTACAAATACAGTTCTGGAATCTAGCGAAGGGGCAAAGACCCCGGCTGTTGTTGGGGCATCCGCCCTCCACAGTGACTGACCATCCTCGGCCAACGGCCAACCCACCCGCAGTCTCACCCCAGTAGAGAAAAGAAACAAAGTATCTGGGCCCCCGCATTTCTAGAAGGCAGCTTTGTCCCTGTTCTGGCTCAAAATGGCTCAAAATACCTCCCTCACTCACAAAAAGAGTCTTTTTCATTGTAAAATAAACAAAACTATACTATAAAAATAGTTGAGAAAGTAAATGGGGGAGAATAATTATTTCACTGCCTTGCTGCAATCACTGTTAGCATTTTATGCATTTTCTTCCAGATTTTTATTCTCCGTGTAAGGTTTCTTTTTATCACGAAGTCTAGTGAATGCACCATACCGTATCCTACTTTGTTACTTAACATTTTATCATTACTGTTTTTCATATTATTACATGAGCTAGAAATGCTCGGTGGGCAGAGGGAGGTGGCTAAATTTAATACTTGGGCGGGGGGGGAAGGATATTCTAGTTCGAGAATTTGGAAAAGGCATGGCTAGTCTATAAGAACTTGTTAGTATAATTTATGTCGTTTTTGAGACAAACAACCAACAGGCAGTGTGGCTCTGGAGTTTACCCTGCTATACTGGGAATCTTGGCTTTGCCACTTGCAGCTTTGGGGAACTTAAGATTTTTAGTAACCTTCTGGTGCCTCAGTTTTTTCATCTCTAAAATGGGGATCAGAGGGCCAAGGTGAGGATTGTGTATCCCTCAGAATAGTGCCTGACACATTACAGGCAGCCAGTAAATTTTAACTCAGAGTATTAAATATAACTTGGAATACTTAAGTCCATTCCAAGCCTGCCGTGTGACTGACTGTAGGCCATTTAGCATCTTTGGGTCCAAATGTCTGTATCTGCAAAATGTTTAAATAACAACTAGACCTATAATCTGCTGAAGACTTGTATGTGACAGTGAGTTGAGGTACTTACTTGTCATGTTTTACTAATAGGAAACTGAGGCTCAGAAATTAAGTAACTTGCTTGAAAGTGACAGAGCCGGTCAGGTGCGTAGCCAGCATCCCAGCATAAATCTGGGCGGTTCCAAGTGTCTTGCTTTCCCTGCACACGATTGCTCAGGCTCCTTTTCAGCCTCAGCTCTGGGTCTATGAACTTCAAAGAACAGTGCTTTTCAGTTAGTCTTGGCTGCCAGTAGGCGGCTCCAAAAACAACATTTTTAAATCAAAAAAAAAAAAAAAAGCCAAGCCTACAACTTTGATGATCTAACTTCGAACTGTGTGTACAGTTGTGGCTTCTTGATAGTTTCGAAATATCAGGTGGCTGAACTAACACATCTTCACTGAAAAGCAGCCTCAAAATGTTTTTTCTCTTTATAGTCTACCCTATTTTAGAAAAATAAATATGCTGGTTCCGGTAATTTCAAACTGATTGTAAACTGCAGAAAAACCAAGCCAAGAAAGTTGTCTTTGCTTGTTCCGCTTCTACTCAGACTGTTCAACTGGTCTCACGGGGTTTTTCTCCCAGAGACCCAGCACTGTCTGCCCCGAAGGACGAATGACAATGGACAAAAGACAGCCGTGAGTGGGAATTCCTAGCCTCTTAACCTTACATTTTTAAAGCAGGACCATTCCCAAGAGAAATATGAGGGAACAATTGAGTGAGCAAGCTTCCACAGAGAAGAACAAAAGAGAGGATGAAAAAAGCAGAAGAGATCTTGGTCACATAAACTACGGAGGTCCCGGTTCCGGCTTAGGGCCCTTAAAAATCATGCTGCCAGTTGAGAATGATAGTGGCTGTGACTTAAAATCAAATGCTTCCCAGGGATTCTCACATTTGCAATGAACAAGGCATTTCAATGACCAATCAGATGATTTCAGGATCTTGGGGGAACCTCATTATTCCTGCTCAAGGACCCCATGGGTCGCTTTCTCCTCCCCTTTTCCAAAAGCACTCTGCATTTAGAAAAGGCCCATTTAGCAACCAATGCCCCATACCTGGGAGTTGCAGATGGAACAGGCTCTTCCTTCGCCTACCCTAAACTGGAATTAACACAGGAGAGGATGGGGAGAGGCAGTTGGGAAGGTCACTAGGGAACGAGGCATGCCCACGTAAAAGCCATCTGCACCCCTTTCCTCTCAATGGGCTGTGTGGCCTCCAGCGAAGGACTTACAGCCCCCGGGCCTGGGGTCCCTAACCGCGGGCTAGGACTGGCTGCCCCCGGGCCTCGGGTCTCTAACCGCAGGACGGTACCAGCTGCTGAGCTCTCGGCGGTGGTCGGCGGCAGGGGTCACAGGGCCGGGGGTGCGACCCGCGGGCGAGGCCGGTCCCCGCACAGGTGCGGCAGCCCGGGGGCCGGGGGGCTCGGGGCCTGCGCGCGGGCGGACACCCCGCGCCCTGAGGTCCCGCGGAGGGGGGCGGGCGCGTCGGCCCCGGAGGCCGGGGAGTGGGGTGCGGGGCGCGGGGCGCGGGGCCGAGGCCGGAGCCAGGCCAACGGCCGAGGGCAGGGGGCGGGGGGCGGGGGGGGGCGCAGGTCCCGCCGCGGGCACGGAAAGCGGCGGGGTTCGGGGAGGACGCGGCCGCGCGACCCCCGCCCCCGCCCCCGCCCCCCGCACTTACGTGGGCCCGGCCGGCGGGGCGGGTCGGGTCGGGTCGGGTCGGGGTCGGGCCGGGGCCGGGCGGCTGTGCGGGTGCTGCACCCCGGGCCGCCGGCCGCCCGCTCGCTCCTTTTGTTGTTGTGCTGCGCTCGGAACAGCTGATCGCCGCGCGCCCCGCCCCGCCCCGCCCCGCCCCTCCCCGCGGGGCGCGCCAGCCGGGCCCCACCAATCGGCGGCGCGGGGGCCCCGGGGCCGTCCTGCCACAGGTTGTCACCAACGCACGTGACCTGGCGCCCGGCCCGGCGACGCGCTCGAGTTAGAAACAAGCCCGGGCAACAAAGCCGGGCGCCGAGGGGCGAGCGGAAGGGAGGGGAGGGGGGGAGCGGGGGGGAGGGGAGGGGAGGGGGCGGCCCGGCGGGAGCACCCACGGGAACCCGCAGAGGCGCGAGCGACAGCCCCGACCTCCGCGACCCGCGCGACCCCCGCGACCCTGTGCCCCAGGCAGGGCGGGGTGGGGGTGGGGGTGGGGTGGGCCCAGAGGGACGGAAGCCGTTTCTTCTGCGGAGGAGCATCCAGGCCGTTGCGAGGGATGGAGGCCCGAGACCCCGGGGGGCCGTGCACGCCCGTGTAGGGGCGAAGCCTTCCCCGTGGCCCCGCAGACGCCGGTCCCGTCCTTGGCGTCCTGGGAAACCAAGTGTGGCTCCAGGTGGGGGCGGGGGCGGCCCGCGGAACCTCCCCTCGAGCCAGGCCCATCCCCCTGGGCCCCTGTGCTAACCCCTGTGCTAACCGACCCGGGGCAGGGGTCCCTGCCGGGGTGTGTGTGTGTGTGTGTGTGTGTGTGTTCCCACCAGTGTGTGTGTTCCCGCTGTGTGTGTGTGTTCCCGCTGTGTGTGTCTGTGTGTTCCCACTGTGTGTGTGTGTCTGTGTGTTCCTGCTGTGTGTGTGTTCCCATTGTGTGTGTGTTCCTGCTGTGTGTGTCTGTGTGTTCCCACTGTGTGTGTGTGTTCCCGCTGTGTGTGTGTTCCCATTGTGTGTGTGTTCCTGCTGTGTGTGTCTGTGTGTTCCCACTGTGTGTGTGTGTTCCCACTGTGTGTGTGTTCCCGCTGTGTGTGTGTTCCCGCTGTGTGTGTGTGTCTGTGTGTTCCTGCTGTGTGTGTGTTCCCATTGTGTGTGTGTTCCTGCTGTGTGTGTCTGTGTGTTCCCACTGTGTGTGTGTGTTCCCGCTGTGTGTGTGTTCCCGCTGTGTGTGTGTGTTCCCGCTGTGTGTCTGTGTGTTCCCACCAGTGTGTGTGTGTTCCCGCTGTGTGTGTCTGTGTGTTCCCGCTGTGTGTGTGTGTTCCCGCTGTGTGTGTTCCCACTGTGTGTGTGTGTCTGTGTGTTCCTGCTGTGTGTGTGTTCCTGCTGTGTGTGTGTTCCCACTGTGTGTGTGTGTTCCCGCTGTGTGTGTGTTCCCGCTGTGTGTGTCTGTGTGTTCCCGCTGTGTGTGTGTTCCCACTGTGTGTGTGTGTTCCCGCTGTGTGTGTGTTCCCGCTGTGTGTGTGTGTTCCCGCTGTGTGTCTGTGTGTTCCCACCAGTGTGTGTGTGTTCCCGCTGTGTGTGTCTGTGTGTTCCCGCTGTCTGTGTGTTCCCGCTGTGTGTGTGTGTTCCCGCTGTGTGTGTGTTCCCACTGTGTGTGTGTGTCTGTGTGTTCCTGCTGTGTGTGTGTTCCCACTGTGTGTGTGTTCCCATTGTGTGTGTGTTCCTGCTGTGTGTGTCTGTGTGTTCCCACTGTGTGTGTGTGTTCCCGCTGTGTGTATGTTCCCGCTGTGTCTGTGTGTTCCCACCAGTGTGTGTGTGTTCCCACCAGTGTGTGTGTGTTCCCGCTGTGTATGTCTGTGTGTTCCCGCTGTGTGTGTGTTCCCGCTGTGTGTGTGTGTTCCCGCTGTGTGTGTGTTCCCGCTGTGTGTGTGTGTTCCCGCTGTGTGTGTCTGTGTGTTCCTGCTGTGTGTGTGTGTTCCCGCTGTGTGTGTGTTCCCGCTGTGTGTGTGTGTTCCCACTGTGTGTGTGTGTCTGTGTGTTCCTGCTGTGTGTGTGTTCCCATTGTGTGTGTGTTCCTGCTGTGTGTGTCTGTGTGTTCCCACTGTGTGTGTGTGTTCCCGCTGTGTGTGTGTTCCTGCTGTGTGTGTGTGTTCCCGCTGTGTGTCTGTGTGTTCCCACCAGTGTGTGTGTGTTCCCGCTGTGTGTGTCTGTGTGTTCCCGCTGTGTGTGTGTTCCCGCTGTGTGTGTGTGTTCCCGCTGTGTGTGTGTTCCCACTGTGTGTGTGTGTCTGTGTGTTCCCGCTGTGTGTGTGTTCCCACTGTGTGTGTGTGTTCCCGCTGTGTGTGTGTTCCCGCTGTGTGTGTGTGTTCCCGCTGTGTGTCTGTGTGTTCCCACCAGTGTGTGTGTGTTCCCGCTGTGTGTGTCTGTGTGTTCCCGCTGTGTGTGTGTTCCCGCTGTGTGTGTCTGTGTGTTCCCGCTGTGTGTGTGTTCCCACTGTGTGTGTGTGTTCCCGCTGTGTGTGTGTTCCCGCTGTGTGTGTGTGTTCCCGCTGTGTGTCTGTGTGTTCCCACCAGTGTGTGTGTGTTCCCGCTGTGTGTGTCTGTGTGTTCCCGCTGTGTGTGTGTTCCCGCTGTGTGTGTGTGTTCCCGCTGTGTGTGTGTTCCCACTGTGTGTGTGTGTCTGTGTGTTCCTGCTGTGTGTGTGTTCCCACTGTGTGTGTGTTCCCATTGTGTGTGTGTTCCTGCTGTGTGTGTCTGTGTGTTCCCACTGTGTGTGTGTGTTCCCGCTGTGTGTATGTTCCCGCTGTGTCTGTGTGTTCCCACCAGTGTGTGTGTGTTCCCACCAGTGTGTGTGTGTTCCCGCTGTGTGTGTCTGTGTGTTCCCGCTGTGTGTGTGTTCCCGCTGTGTGTGTGTTCCCGCTGTGTGTGTGTTCCCGCTGTGTGTGTTTTCCCGCTGTGTGTGTGTGTTCCCGCTGTGTGTGTCTGTGTGTCCCCGCTGTGTGTGTGTTCCCACTGTGTGTGTGTGTTCCCGCTGTGTGTGTGTTCCTGCTGTGTGTGTGTTCCCGCTGTGTGTGTCTGTGTGTTCCCGCTGTGTGTGTGTTCCCGCTGTGTGTGTGTGTTCCCGCTGTGTGTGTGTTCCTGCTGTGTGTGTGTTCCCGCTGTGTGTGTGTTCCCACTGTGTGTGTGTGTTCCTGCTGTGTGTGTGTTCCCACTGTGTGTGTGTTCCTGCTGTGTGTGTGTTCCCGCTGTGTGTGTTCCCGCTGTGTGTGTGTCTGTGTGTTCCCACCAGTGTGTGTGTGTTCCCGCTGTGTGTGTCTGTGTGTTCCCATTGTGTGTGTGTTCCCGCTGTGTGTGTCTGTGTGTTCCCACTGTGTGTGTGTTCCCGCTGTGTGTGTGTGTGTGTTCCCGCTGTGTGTGTGTGTGTGTTCCCGCTGTGTGTGTGTTCCCGCTGTGTGTGTGTGTTCCCGCTGTGTGTGTGTTCCCACTGTGTGTGTCTGTGTGTTCCTGCTGTGTGTGTGTTCCCACTGTGTGTGTGTTCCCATTGTGTGTGTGTTCCTGCTGTGTGTGTCTGTGTGTTCCCACTGTGTGTGTCTGTTCCCGCTGTGTGTGTGTTCCCGCTGTGTGTGTGTGTTCCCGCTGTGTGTCTGTGTGTTCCCACCAGTGTGTGTGTGTTCCTGCTGTGTGTGTCTGTGTGTTCCCGCTGTGTGTGTGTTCCCGCTGTGTGTGTGTGTTCCCGCTGTGTGTGTGTTCCCGCTGTGTGTGTTTTCCCACTGTGTGTGTGTGTTCCCGCTGTGTGTGTGTGTGTGTTCCCGCTGTGTGTGTGTGTCCCCGCTGTGTGTGTGTTCCCACTGTGTGTGTGTGTTCCCGCTGTGTGTGTGTTCCTGCTGTGTGTGTGTTCCCGCTGTGTGTGTCTGTGTGTTCCCGCTGTGTGTGTGTTCCCGCTGTGTGTGTGTGTTCCCGCTGTGTGTGTGTTCCTGCTGTGTGTGTGTTCCCGCTGTGTGTGTGTTCCCACTGTGTGTGTGTGTTCCTGCTGTGTGTGTGTTCCCACTGTGTGTGTGTTCCCGCTGTGTGTGTTCCCGCTGTGTGTGTGTCTGTGTGTTCCCACCAGTGTGTGTGTGTTCCCGCTGTGTGTGTCTGTGTGTTCCCATTGTGTGTGTGTTCCCGCTGTGTGTGT
Source organism: Canis aureus (assembly GCF_053574225.1). Taxonomy (NCBI): domain Eukaryota; kingdom Metazoa; phylum Chordata; class Mammalia; order Carnivora; family Canidae; genus Canis; species Canis aureus. Next base: position 2,283,170 of record NC_135638.1, on the reverse strand, counting down.
CTGTGTGTTCCCACTGTGTGTGTGTTCCCGCTGTGTGTGTGTGTGTGTTCCCGCTGTGTGTGTGTGTGTGTTCCCGCTGTGTGTGTGTTCCCGCTGTGTGTGTGTGTTCCCGCTGTGTGTGTGTTCCCACTGTGTGTGTCTGTGTGTTCCTGCTGTGTGTGTGTTCCCACTGTGTGTGTGTTCCCATTGTGTGTGTGTTCCTGCTGTGTGTGTCTGTGTGTTCCCACTGTGTGTGTCTGTTCCCGCTGTGTGTGTGTTCCCGCTGTGTGTGTGTGTTCCCGCTGTGTGTCTGTGTGTTCCCACCAGTGTGTGTGTGTTCCTGCTGTGTGTGTCTGTGTGTTCCCGCTGTGTGTGTGTTCCCGCTGTGTGTGTGTGTTCCCGCTGTGTGTGTGTTCCCGCTGTGTGTGTTTTCCCACTGTGTGTGTGTGTTCCCGCTGTGTGTGTGTGTGTGTTCCCGCTGTGTGTGTGTGTTCCCGCTGTGTGTGTGTTCCCACTGTGTGTGTGTGTCTGTGTGTTCCCGCTGTGTGTGTGTTCCCACTGTGTGTGTGTGTTCCCGCTGTGTGTCTGTGTGTTCCCACCAGTGTGTGTGTGTTCCCGCTGTGTGTGTCTGTGTGTTCCCGCTGTGTGTGTGTTCCCGCTGTGTGTGTGTTCCCGCTGTGTGTGTTTTCCCACTGTGTGTGTGTGTTCCCGCTGTGTGTGTCTGTGTGTTCCCGCTGTGTGTGTGTTCCCACTGTGTGTGTGTGTTCCCGCTGTGTGTGTGTTCCCACTGTGTGTGTGTTCCCGCTGTGTGTGTGTTCCCGCTGTGTGTGTGTTCCCACTGTGTGTGTTCCCGCTGTGTGTGTCTGTGTGTTCCCGCTGTGTGTGTGTTCCCGCTGTGTGTGTGTGTTCCCGCTGTGTGTGTGTTCCCGCTGTGTGTGTGTGTTCCCGCTGTGTGTGTGTTCCTGCTGTGTGTGTGTTCCCGCTGTGTGTGTGTTCCCGCTGTGTGTGTTTTCCCACTGTGTGTGTTCCCGCTGTGTGTGTCTGTGTGTTCCCGCTGTGTGTGTGTTCCCACTGTGTGTGTGTGTTCCTGCTGTGTGTGTGTTCCCACTGTGTGTGTGTTCCTGCTGTGTGTGTGTTCCCGCTGTGTGTGTGTCTGTGTGTTCCCACCAGTGTGTGTGTGTTCCCGCTGTGTGTGTCTGTGTGTTCCCATTGTGTGTGTGTTCCTGCTGTGTGTGTCTGTGTGTTCCCACTGTGTGTGTGTTCCCGCTGTGTGTGTGTTCCCGCTGTGTGTGTCTGTGTGCTCCCGCTGTGTGTGTGTTCCCGCTGTGTGTGTGTTCCCGCTGTGTGTGTGTGTTCCCGCTGTGTGTGTGTTCCCGCTGTGTGTGTGTTCCCGCTGTGTGTGTTTTCCCACTGTGTGTGTGTGTTCCCGCTGTGTGTCTGTGTGTTCCCACCAGTGTGTGTGTGTTCCCGCTGTGTGTGTCTGTGTGTTCCCGCTGTGTGTGTGTGTTCCCGCTGTGTGTGTGTTCCCGCTGTGTGTGTGTTCCCGCTGTGTGTGTGTGTGTTCCCGCTGTGTGTGTGTTCCCGCTGTGTGTTCCCGCTGTGTGTGTGTTCCTGCTGTGTGTGTGTTCCCGCTGTGTGTGTGTGTTCCTGCTGTGTGTGTGTTCCCACTGTGTGTGTGTTCCCGCTGTGTGTTCCCACTGTGTGTGTTCCTGCTGTGTGTGTGTTCCCGCTGTGTGTGTGTGTTCCCACCAGTGTGTGTGTGATCCTGCTGTGTGTGTCTGTGTGTTCCCGCTGTGTGTGTGTTCCCGCTGTGTGTGTGTTCGCACTGTGTGTGTGTGTTCGCACTGTGTGTGTCTGTGTGTTCCCGCTGTGTGTGTGTTCCCGCTGTGTGTGTGTTCCCGCTGTGTGTTCCCGCTGTGTGTGTGTTCCCGCTGTGTGTGTGTGTTCCCGCTGTGTGTCTGTGTGTTCCCACCCAGTGTGTGTGTGTTCCCGCTGTGTGTGTCTGTGTGTTCCCGCTGTGTGTGTGTTCCTGCTGTGTGTTCCCGCTGTGTGTGTGTTCCCGCTGTGTGTGTGTGTTCCCGCTGTGTGTCTGTGTGTTCCCACCAGTGTGTGTGTGTTCCCGCTGTGTGTGTTTGTGTGTTCCCGCTGTGTGTGTGTTCCCGCTGTGTGTGTGTTCCCGCTGTGTGTGTGTGTGTGTGTTCCCACCAGTGTGTGTGTGTGTGTCTGTTTTCCTGCTGACCCGGGGTGTGTGTGTGTGTGTGTGTGTGTGTGTGCGCACCGCGCGCCCGCCGACGTGAAGAAGCCTGGCGGAGGGGGTGCAGGGACAGCTGCTGCTTCCCGCCCCCCCACCGCACCGAGCTCCAGGGCCCCGAGGGGAGGCCCTGCCTTACCGGGTAGAGACGCGCGGCCCTGGCGTTCCGGGCAGCGAGCTCCGGGCCACCTGCAGGCGCGGGCCGTGCTCTCCAAGGCAGGCGCTGCGGGCGGGCGGTGGATGAGCGCGTGGCATCTCGGGGGGCAGAGGCGAGGGCGGCCTGCGGAGCCTGCGGACCGAGATGCGAGCCTCTGGCCCCGGCGGGACGGACGGCCACCACTCCCGGTGTCTCCTGCCACGTCCCAAGGACTGTCACTTGGGTCCCTCCCGAGAACCTGTGCTCGGCCCGTTTCCCACAGCACGGGTTTTAAAGGGTGTAAATCAAAGTGCAGGGGATCGTCCGAAACCCCGAAGTCCTAGCAAAAGCACGGTGGCCCTTTAGCTTTCTGCGGGGGGGACTGAGGCTGTAACGTGCGGTGGACAATGTCACGGAATTGAACGTGCTTTAAGGTCTGGCTTTTGGCGCGTGGGGCTCACCCGGACGTTGTCTCCCAATGTCACGGCGGCCGCGGAGCCCCAGCGTCTCTTGCTGGGAGAGAGCGTCCTCCCGCGGGAGCAAGGCCACCAGGGCTCTCCGGCCGCATCCTGAGCAGTCGCGCTGGGGCCTGCCTTCCCCGGCCCACAAGGCCGCTCGGCGCCCGGGCAAGGTGTGGGGCGCGCAGCCCCGGCGGCCGGGACGAGGCAGCGTTTCTTCGGTCACGAGTGGAGACCGCTCTTCTGCCCTCGAGTCGGGGCTGGCCTGGGACTGCGCCCGTCGGTGCACCGGGCGGGCGGCTGCTCTAGGGCCGGGGGCGCGCGACTCGCAGGGCCCGCAAGCTCCGCTCCGCGCCGGGAAGGCCGCGCCGAGGGGCCGCCATGCAGCGAGGGAGCCCAAGCAGGGCCCGGGCACGGACGGGGACGCGGCCTCGGGAGCCGCCGGGGAACCGGGGAGCCCACCTGGGCCGCCGCCGCCGCCGCCGCCTCACCAGCAGACCGGAGGCTGCCGTGGCTCTGAGCGCGGGACCGCACGGCTCGGGGCCAGGAAGGGCCGCGGCCCACACGGCAGGCTTCCCCGAACCCCACAGGGGGGAACTGGGGGGATTAGAAAGAAGCTTATCTTTTTTTTTTTAATATTTTATTTATTCATGAGAGAGAGAGAGAGAGAGAGAGGCAGAGGCACAGGCAGAGGGAGAAGCAGGCTCCATGCAGGGAGCCCGACGCCGGACTCGACCCCGGGACTCCAGGATCACGCCCTGGGCCAAAGGCTGCGACAAACTGCTGGGCCACCCAGGGATCCCCTAAATTTTCCTTTTAAATCTATTTTAAAGATGTATTTATTTGAGAGAGTGTGTGCCAGTGCATGAGCAGGGAGAGGGGGGTGCAGAGGGGGAGAGAGCGCCTCCAGCAGGCTCCCCACAGGGGGCTGGACCCCAGGACCCGAGACCAGGACCTGAGCTGAAATCAAGAGTCGGATGCTCAACGGACTGAGCCACCCAGGTGCCCCAGAACTTTAAATCCCTTTGCATATTTTTTTTTTTTTTTTTTTTTGCGAGGGGCGGTTTCTGCGACACTCCCAGATAGGCATATAGGTCCCTGGGAAGTGACTTTTCACGTTTATTGTAACATGGAACTAAATTTCAGAGCCCTGAGGACAGGTCTCACAGGATGAGCCTCAGGTAACCAATTGTGTTGCACGCTGGGGAGGCCACGTGGAGCATGTGCTGTCGTCTGGTAAGGAAGGGAGAGGAAATTGTGGAGCTCCCGCTCTGTACGGGGACCGTTCCCTACCCCCTGAGCCCCACGGCGTCCTCAACTGTAAGAGAGGGCAACTAGCATCAACTCGGGGAGACAAACGCAATCAGAAACGGATCTGGGACAGGAGGTGTTCAATAAATGTGTTCAGCAGCACACAGACCTTTTTCTGAGGATTTTACTTTAATTGCTTTGTTTCCAATCACCTTGTGGAAATAGGATTTTTTTTCTTTTTAAAGGAAAGACCTAAAAGCTTTAATAGTTTCTCAGAACCTGAGCTTAAAAAAACCCAACAGTGTTAAGGACAAAATGCTCGCATCGTCTTTAGTAAGTCTACAGAAGCAGGAAGCACAGAGGTCTAGACCCACGTTTGATTTTTTTTTTTTAAAGATTTTATTTATTCATGATAGACAGAGAGGCAGAGACCCAGGCAGAGGGAGAAGCAGGCTCCACGCAGGGAGCCCGACATGGGACTTGATCCCAGGACTCCAGGACCAGGCCCTGGGCCGAAGGCAGGCACTAAACCGCCGAGCCACCCAGGGATCCCCCCATGTTTGATGTCTCTACCTCACATGCGTTTTGTAAGATCTGAACGTTTAAAGCCAGAGTGGAAAACCGGCCCTCTTCCCCAGCACCCCCCCCGATACACCTGAGTTACTTTACCTGCTCAAACACAAGTGCAACCGAAACCAAGCGTGGAGGCCGTAGCGTCCATAATTAGGAATAGTATTTAAAGGGAGAGGCAGCAGGTGTATCTACTGGTTAAGAGCACGAGTTCTGGACTCAGACCTTAGCGCAAGTTACCTGACGTTGGGTTTGACCGCTCTTCGCCGTCGTTTCCTCATCTGCAACCGGGACGGTCACGCGGCCTCTAGGAGGTGCTTCTGAGGACCAAACGAGATGGCGCATGCAGGGCATGTCCTGTAACGCTTGACGCTGTACCATGAGCTTATTAAAAGGCTGTACGTGCAACCTGAGAGGACGGAGTTCCACAACCTTCCGGAGCGTGATGTGTGAGACGGGGTCGCAGACGGCCTCTCAGGAAGGTGGATTTTGAGCCAAGCCCCGAATGACGTCAAGGAGTAAGTAAGCCCTGTGAAGCTCTAGCCTGTGACTTGTAGTCGAGGCCGAAGGGACAGTGAGTGCAAAGGCCCATCAGAGGTGTGCACAGGGCCCCACGCGTGGCTGGAGGGTAGGAGGGGGTGCAGTGGAAGGAGAGGAGGTCAGCGGGGTCACGAGGAAGCCTGCAAGCAGGGACGAGAAGTCTGGATTTCTTCTCCCTGCGACAGGACACGAGAAGCTGATACCCCGGAGGGTCAGACGTGGAGTTTGAAATGCTCTTTGGACACCTCGGGGGAAACGTTCAGCGCAATCGACTCTGAGCCCAGAGTAAAGGGACAGGTGGGGGCTGGTGACATGAATGTGTGACTTACCAGGTTTTTAATATTTAAAGCCACAGAACTAGGGACGCTTGGGTGGCTCAGCGGTTTAGCGCCTGCCTTTGGCCCAGGGCGTGATCCTGGAGTCCCGGGATCGAGTCCCACATCGAGCTCCCTGCATGGAGCCTGCTTCTCCCTCTGCCTGTGTCTCTGCCTCTCTCTCTGTGTCTCTCATGAATAAATAAATAAAATCTTTATAAAAAAAAAAAAGCTTAAAAAAAAAGCCACAGAACTGGATGGAATGGGCAGGGAGACACTATCAACAGAGAGGAAGGCTGAGGCCTGGGCCCGGGGCTCCGGCATCTAGAGGGAAGAAGGACAGGGACGCTTGGGGGGCTCAGTGAGTCGAGTGTCCGACTCTTGATTTCAGCTCAGGTCTCGATCTCAGGTCCTGGGAGGGAGCCCCGCGTCGGGCTCTGCGCTCAGAGGGGAGTCTGCTTGAGGATTCCCGCTTTCTCTCCCTCTGCGCTGTGCTCCCCACCCCACACTCTCTCTTGCACAAACAAATCTTAAAAAAAAAGTTCAGTCAAAAAGACTGAGATGTAACGGCCACTTAGGTGAGTGAAAAAAATTAGAGTGAAGTGACCTTACATCAGTGACCTGATCTAAGCGCCGAAAAACCTTCAGAAGAGAAGTGTGGGCAGCCCGGGTGGCTCAGCAGTTTAAGCGCCTGCCTTTGGCCCAGGGTGTGATCCTGGGGTCCTGGGATCGAGTCCCACGTCGGGCTCCCTGCATGGAGCCTGCTTCTCCCTCTGCCTGTGTCTCTGCCTCTCTCTCTCTCTGTGTCTATCATGAATAAATAAATAAAATCTTAAAAAAAAAAAGAGAGAAGTGTGACCGGCTGTGGACGGAGAGGGCCAGATGTGATGCAGGACGGCCAAACGGTCTCTGCATCCGGCCAGACGGGTGGGTCGGGGTGACCTCGGGGGCACAGTTCTGGTGGGATGGTGGCTGTGGGATTCTGATGAATCAAAGGAAGATCGCAAAGAAGAGAGACTGTGGGGAGAGGAAGCAGAGACGGAGGGCCCGAGTGAAGTAGTTTGGGGCCGCCGGAACCGAGTGCCGCGGCCTGGTGGCGTCACACCACACGTTTATTTTCTCCCGGTTCTGAGGCTGGACGTCCAAGGCGAAGACGTCGACAGGACGGGTCTCTGCGAGGCCTGCGTCCGTGGCTGGCAGGTGGCCTTCCCGCGTGGTCCGCTCGGCGGCCGTCGGAGCCAAGTGGGAGCCCGCACAGGCCGCCTGGGTTGAACCCAGAGCTCTGTAGAGGCTCTGGCCACCCAAGCATGGTCCCCTTCTAGGTGCTGGGGGGCGGGGGCCACCCGCAATTCCCGCCGTAACACCAGGCGATTCCTTTTCACGGGGAGCTTCCGGACTTACTTCGGATCTTTACTGTGGGCGAAGTCACAGCCGCTGACATTGCTGGTGGGACCCGCGCGGTGGACAATCTGAGGCCGTGGCCGCGGGGGGGGGGGGTGGGGTGGGCAGAAGCAGAGCGCTCCAGTGCCGGAATTGGGGTGGGAGGGGGGGCGCTACACGACCTACCCCGGCCACTGACCTGGAGCCGCAGGGCTCGCCCTTGACCCCCGGGATCCTAACCCAACACCCGCTGCCCCACTGACCACATCTCCGTACCTGTTCTGGGGGCGCCGCGGTCCCCAGAACTGTCCCCTAGGAGGCAAGGACAGAGGCAGGATAGAGGAAAGTGCCCGCCCGCGGAGGTGGCGCTGGCCCGGGCACCCACTGGCGCCCGCGGGGCCGGGAGAGGGGAGGCTGTGCGGGGCTGCCCGGGGCAGGGCCCATCACAGGAGGCTGGCCCGAGGGGGCCGGGTGCTCCCCCCACCCCCGGCTCCCTGAGCTGGGCCGGGCTGAAGGGGCTCGGTGACACCGCAGCCCTCTGGTGCATGTGGCCGCCGCGTCCCAGCAGCCAAGGGGCATGTGGCTGTGTTTGCGAGCCGTGTGGTCGCTGTGCTGACCCGTGTGGCCCGGGACCCCGCGACCCCACGCCCCCATCCGCGTTGGCTTCACCTTTGGGGCAGCCAGAGCTCCGCCGCGGCGCCGCCTGGTCGTGGGCCCGCCTGCCAACGCTTCCTTTTATTCTGTTTTTCCAGGCAGCTTTCCCGAGGTAGGGCGCAGGTGGGGAGGGCAGTGGGGCAGGACCCAGGTAGGGCACAGGTGGGGCAGGGCAGGTGGGGCGGGACCCAGGTAGGGCATAGGTGGGGCAGGGCAAGTGAGGCGGGACCCAGGTAGAGCACAGGTAGGGCAGGGCAGGTGGGGTGGGACCCAGGAAGGGCGCAGGTGAGACACGACCCAGGTAGGGTACAGGTGGGGCAGGACCGAGGTAGGGCGGAGGTGGGGCAGGGCAGGTGGGGCAGGACCCAGGTTGGGCACGGGTGGGGCAGGACCGAGGAAGGGTGCAGGTGGGCAGGGCAGGTGGGGTGGGACCGAGGTAGGGTGCAGGTGGGGCAGGACAAGTGGGGCAGGACTGAGGTAGGGCGCAGACAGGGCAGGACTGAGGAAGGGCACAGGTGGGGCAGGACCGAGGAAGGGCACAGACGGGGCAGGGCACAGGCAGGGCGCAGATGGGGCAGGACTGAGGTAGGGCGCAGGTGGGGCAGGGCAGGCGGGGCAGGACACAGGTAAGGGCGCAGGTGGGGCAGGACAGTGTGCCCGGGCCGCTGTCCTTGAAGCGCGGGGCGTGTCCTCAGCTGAGCTCACCGGGAGCGCCTGGGGAGCAGCCAGGGACCCGCCAAAGTCCACTGGTGACTGCCCACCGTGACCACAGGCCTGGACCAATACGGAGGCGGGGGGGGGGGGCAGTGTGAGCAGCGGGGCGGCCACTCAGCGCCCTTGAACCTGAGCTGCGGAACCCCCAGCCCCCAGCACCCCCCCCTTCGGTTTGCTCCCCGTGTCTTTGCAGCCCCTTCCCTCCAAGGCTCCTGGAGCCTCCGAAGCGCCTGTTTGGCCACCGCCCGTGTCCTCCTTCCCCTCTTGGAAACCACCTGTCGCAGCACAGCCCGGGCTGCTGCAAACATTTGTTTTTGATAACAGTGTATTTTGAACGTCTGTGGTTTCCATTTCTATTTTTGTCCCTTACTGTCGTAATTTTTCGATCTCTTCTTGCTTTTTACAAATAGTTTTGCTTTTTCCCAGGCGTCAGTACTCTGCTGAAGCCGTCGGCTGCAGAAACTGTGCACTGCGAACTGTTGCGTTTCCAAAAATCAGTACCGTTGTCGGATGACTTACATTTTCCGATATGTTTTCATCTGCAATACTTACATATTTTTAAATATTTTAATTTACTTCTTTGAGAGAGAGAGAGAGAGCGCTCAAGCAGGGAGAGCAGCAGAGTGAAAGGGAGAAGCAGACTTCCTGCTGAGCAGGGAGCGGGACAGGGGCTCGATCCCAGGACCCTGAGACCATGACCTGAGCTGAAGACAGACCTTCACCGACAGAGCCACCCAGGCGCCCTTCATCTTCAATATTTATTTATTTATTTTATTTATTTTTTTTTAAATTTGTTTTTTTTTAATTTTTCATCTTCAATATTTAAAGTGGTCTCCATAACAATTCAGTGAATGAAGTTGGGGTAACCGTTAATATTCCCATTTTATAGATCAGAAAACTCAAGTCTCCTGGCCAGCCCGTGGCAAAAATTATAGTAAAAAAAAAAAAAATGAGCGATTTCAATTCTAGTCTAGGATTCTTCTTCCTCCCACACAACTGGCCATAATCTATGACCACGGTCGTCTGACTTCGGCTGAATGAGGATCATTTAGAAGGCGTGTGGCAGCACAGAGCGCGGGCCCCACCTCCGGCCTTTGTGGTTGGGTAGGCCTGGGGTGCGGCCCAAGGATGTTCTCATTCACACCACGGCCTCTCCACTTTTCCCCTGGCCTTCCCCTCCCTTCTCAGCCTCCCTTGCAGCTAAGGGTGGTCACGGGACATAGTTTTGGCCAATGAGGTGTAAATGGAAGCTTTCTGGGAAAACCTGTGCTTTCCTGATGACAAGACACATACTTGCCTCTTCACCCTTCCTACCTCTTCCTGCTTAGAACGTCTATGTTCCGCTCAGAGGTACAGCAGCCATCGTAGGACCAACTCATTGAAACCAGCAGGATAGGGAGATGGGAGGAAGCTTCACCTCCGACAGGTCTGAGCCGCTTACCCACAGGCTTCTTTCTGCATGAGAAAAAGAACTATTTAAGCCACTGTAGTCAGGTTCTCCATTACTTGCAGCCACGTGCTTCTCTACGCAATACAGAGCAACAGGAAAGAATGATGCACGAGAGTCTGGGGGACTGCGTGAGATCCGGCATCTAGCAAGCATTTGCGACGCCCTGTTCTGCAGCTGACACTGCGCCAGGTGAATGAGACGTGGTTCCTACCCCCAAGGTGTTCATAGTCAAGGTGCAAAAGCCACGGTATAAACACACAAATAATACATTGTGGGAAGCACAGAGACCTAAGCAAGATGCTATGAAGCCCAGGGAAGGAACCCTGGCTAGGGAGGTCAGGGAAGGCTCCCAGGAGGTGACATGTGAGGAAAGCCCTGGAGGATAAGGAACGCTCTGCTAGGTAGAGAAGAGAAAAAAAAAAAAGCCTGTGCTTGTGTCCCTTCTTGCCCCTAGCCTCTGGGGCTAGAGGCTGGCCTGGCTGGGTGGGGGCTTGTTGGAACAAGCTGCTGGCAGAGCCGACAGCCCTGCAGGAAACTCAAAGTCCAGAGAATCAGGAGGGAAGTTGTGAGGGTTGGCAAAAACTCCTGGCAGCAGGTCTGGGGAGCCAGAAATCTGGGGCAGAAAGACAAGAGCAAGGTATCAGAGGGCAGGCAGGGAGGGGCAGGGCAGGAGCCTAAGAGGATGGGTCAGGGCCTGCTTCTCAAGCAACTTAAGAAACTCAGGGCACTAAATATCCTATTTCATGATTTCTTATCATCCAGCTTCAACTCACCATCAGCCCCCATCTGACTAGGCTTGTAGGAAGGTCAGTCTTAGCCGTTGCTGGGCCTTCCCCTTGCACTCAGAGCTGTGCTAAAATCCTGCTGTGTTACTCGGCCTGCAGGGCTGTGCGGTCCCCCGTACCACTGTCCAAATGACACAAAACCCTTCTCCCTGGTGTATCATAGGTATTCCCACCAAGTGCCTGCTGCATCCTTTGGTGCATCTAGAAAGCAGGGCACAGGTGCCTGCTGCTGGTGGCCCTAGGGACCTCTTTCTTCTCCCCAGGCTCAGACTTCTCTTCTTGGTTTTGGAGAAATACCTCTCTCCAGCCCTGCTTCCACCCGAGGCACACGCTCACCTATTCAGCTCAAAGGGCTTAGGACTCAGGAAATACAAGCCAGGAAGGCAAGTGTCTCTAGGCCAACTCTGTGGTCCACCTGCCCAACCTCCCCTGATACTAAGGACAGAACCCTTAGTAAAGTGGAAGAAGCAAAGGGAGAAATGGAGGGAGAAAAGTTTAAACTTCTAGTTATTAGGCCATAGACCGATGGTGATAGTGTGGTTTAAAGGACCAAGGGCAGAACACATACATCCCAACAGTGTGAAGACAGAGTCGGGGAAGGGCCCGAGAATGGTGAGAACCAGGAAAGAGGAGCAAGAGGCTGAAGGGGATGGATTGAGACAGGCTTGGATGACCATTTCTTGAATTTGGATTTTATTCTGTAGGCAAGAAAATTCAGGAAACGTCCATGAGCTATGCTGACACAAGATCCTGTTTTTTTTTTTGTTTGTTTGTTTTGTTGTTTTGTCTTTTTCATTTTGTTTTGTTTCCAAGGAAACAACTCTGATAGAAGGGTGGGAGGTTAAATTGTGAAGAGCCTATGATTGGCCATAGAAATAAGAGTAATAATGGAGACAGAAAAGCATGGTCACGGTTCTAGGATAGAATCAACAGAATTTGGTCACTGACTGGCTATGGGGGAATGATGGGGTCTGACAGAAGCTGAAGAAGATTCCAAGACTTCTATCTTGGGAGATTGGGCAGTTGGTGAAGACAGAGGATAGTGGACATGGGTGTGGGTGGGGATGGGTGATGGGGGGGGGGGAAGAATTAAAGGCATCTAGCACTGGGTCTAGGCCAAGCACTGTTTTACATATATTGTTGTCATAAAAACCCTACAAAGTAGTAGGAGTAGTAGGTTCATTACATCTCAGATAACTAAGGCTCAGAGATGCTGTTGCTCACCCAACGTTACTCAAGGTAATGGAGTCAGGGTTGGAAACCGTATCTACCTGACTCCACCATCCATGCTATCCCCAAATGCTTCCGGAGTGCCATCTAGTTGGGATATCTAGGAGTCACTTGTGAGTCTGGGTCTAGAGCTTGGGAAATAGGCAGGAGGTGCAGGCATCAGTTTGGGAGCCTTTATTATGTAGACGGTTCCTGGAGTCTTTGAAGCCAAGCAGAGGAGATGAGCTGGGAGAGGTGTGTGTGTGCATGAAGGGAGAAGGCAAGGACAGACACCAGGAAGTTCCTATTTAAGGGTCATGTCACTTAGGATTAAAAACAAGATTAGGATTTGTATTTCTGTCGTCACAGAGGTTCTGAGGCGGGGTTCTCAGACACTTCGTTAAAGACGTAGGCCCGTATTTTTTTCTTCCACTATATTTAGTGTTTGTGTTTCACCCTCACATCTGCTACCATCATGAGATGGTCACCTTAGGTCCCACCATCACATTTCAGGAAGCAGGACGGTGGAAGAGGGCAGCCCAGTGAGGCTGATTTTAAGGAAGTCTTTCCAGAAGACCCACCCCATAATCTCTGCTTACCCTCCCCAGAACTTAGTCACATGATTGATCTTCAAGGGAGGCTGGGAAATGTAGTTCTTTAGCTAAGCCCCTCACTGCTCTCACTAAATCAGGGTTGTCTTGCTAGAGAAGAAGGGAGAATGCAAACTGAGGTGACACCTAATCTCTGGGGGTAGACGGAGGAAAGAAAAAGGTAAAGAAGAACGTTTGGGGGCAGGGGAGAGAATGATGCCATAAAAACTGTAATAGGATGCTTTTCATTTCAAATGATTGAAAAGTCAACCCCAGCTAGTTTACATTTTGCTCAAGTAACCAAAACAATTGACAGGTAGGGCAGGTGTGTTCATTGGGTTTCTGACTCTTTGACTTTATTTTCTTGGCTCTGCCCGCCCTGTGTTGCCCCTGCACGCAGGACGGCTTAACAAACGGTCATAAAACGGCTGACGTAGTTTCCAGTGCTCACACGGGCACACCACATCCGGAACAAAACAGCCCATCTTCCTAGCACAACTGAAGTCCATTCATTCATTCAGAAATATTGCTGACTAACGACTGCGTGCGCTTTTCTAGAGGTCGGGGATACTGTGAACAAAACAAATAGGAATCCTGCTCCACTGGACCTTGTTTTAGTCATGGATTGCTGCGTAACACATTTCTCCAAGACTCAGAGGCTTAAAAAAACAAACGTTTATTATTTCACCATTTCCATGGGTCGGGAATTTGGGCGTGGCTTAGGGACTCTAGGTGCCTCTGGCTTGGGGTCTCTCATAAGGCTGTAGTCATCTAAAGGTCTAGTAGGGGAGGATCTACTTCCCAGCTCACTCATGGGGTTGTTAGCCTCATATCTTCCTGGCTGTTGGCCAGAGGCATCAGCTCATTGCGACGTGAGCCTTTCCATTGGGCCAGAGGTCAAGTAAGAGGCAGGACAGCAGTCAGTCTTTTGTAATTCTAATCTTAGAAGCGATGTCCAATCACTTTTTCCATACCCTATTTGTTGGGAAATTAGTCCCTAGGTTCAGCTCCCACTGAAGGAAAGAGGATTCTCTAAGGGCATGAATACCAGAAGGTGCGGGTGATGGGGAACCACTTTGAGGTTTCTACCACTAGAGCTACAGTCTCGTCAGGGGAGATAGTAAGCGTAAATAGATGCATCACATGTAGGTGACGATGCATGCTATGAAGAAAGATAAAACAGAATAAGGGAAGGCCTCTTTCATGAGATGACACTGGGGTGGAATCTGAAGCAGAAGAGGCATCAAGGGTATCTGTGGAAGAGTATGCTGGGTAGAGGGAAGAACAGGTGGGAGCTCTCTGAGGCTCCTGGGAGCATGCTCGGTTATCTTGAATGAATCACACAACCAACCTGGCTGGAGCAGAGTAAGCAAAGAAGACAGTAAAAAAGGTGGGGTGGGAGACATTAGGTACAGACTTCCAGGACATGGTAAAGGCTGTATTGGAGGGTTCCAAGCGTGGTGTGACCACAATTTACCTCACTTTTAAAAGGAAACAGATGATACAAGGGCCAAGAGTGAAAGCAGGAAGACCAGGTAAGATTCTACTGCAGTAGAGGTGAGGGATAATGGGGTCTTGGAAGGGGCAGAAGTAAGAAGTGATTGGATTCCAGATGCATTTGAAAAGATTTGCTGATAGACTGGATTTAGGGTATGAGAGTGGAGTCGAAGATGACTCCAAAGCTTTCAGTGTGAGCATCCGTATGTTGAGGTGGCCGTTCGCTGGGATAGAGAGGACAGGTCTAGGAGAGTAAATCAAGGATTTGACTTTGGTCTTGTGGCCACAGTAAGCTTGAGATGCCTATTCGATATCCAAGGGGAGATGTTGCAGGGGAAGTTGGAGTATGGAGTTGGCAATAGAAATTTGGGGGTCACCAGCACGGGGTTGGCATTTATAGCTACAGGACTGAATGAGATTAATCACCCAAGGAATAAGACTTAATGAACAAGGGTAGACATGTCTCAGGCCCTTTGGAAATGGGAGCTTTAGGAGGATCTGGTGAAGGGAACTGAGAAGGAGCAGCCAAGGAGAAAGAACAGATGGTGCTGAGGAGGCAACCACCAGGTCCACCTTGGAGGCCAAGAGGAGAGATGCTCTCCACCTTCCAGATGCCTCCAGGGGGGTCAAGTGAGGCCACAAGACTGAAAGGGTGGTAGAAAGTCATTGGTGACTTTATAGAGAGCAGCTTGTACAGAGTCCTAGACTCAACAGCTGGGTGATGGTGGATTCTGGAGAGACTGGAGTTTTGAAAAGCGATGTAGTGGGTACAGGCCTCTCAAGAATTTCGTGGTTAGAAACAATAGAAGTACAAGAGATTTAAGTCATAAAAAATCAGAAAATATCTGTATCAATAAACAAACACCACAGCATTAAAACTCAGGCCACAGAAAGAGGGAAATTGTTTTCAGCAAAGAGGACATGGGTGAGAATCTTTAAAATGGAAAAAAACTCATGCAAATAGGTAAGAGGAACATTAAGACCCTACCAGGTAAATGGAGAAAGGACACAGACAGACAATTCACAGAGGAGGAAATACAGTTAGTAAACAAAGATAAAGAAAAATGTTTGGCACCATTAGCGAGGAAAGAAATACAGATTAAAACCACAGGATGACGTGTTTCAAACTATCAAATTAGCAAAAGCTGTTTATTCCCTTTAACCCAGCAATTCCAGTTCAGGGAATCCTAAGGAACCAAGCCAAAATGCACATGAAAGAGCTGGCCACGGTTTTATTTACAAGAGTTAATAAGAGGAAATAATCTAAATGCTGGACACCAACAAAAAAAAAAAAAAGAAAAAGAAAAAGAAAGAAAAAAGGGCTTAGAAAATTTTGGTACATTCATACAAATATTTTAATCACATGCACACCAGATGCACGCACGGAGAAAATGGGAAGAATCTGTGGTAATACAGGATCTTAGTCCATTGGGGCTGCTATAAAAAAAATACCAGAGACTAGGTCAGTTATAAACAACGGAAATGTATTTCTCCCAGTTCTGGAGGCTGGAAGCCCAAGACCGGGGTGCCAGCATGGCCGGGTAAGGGTCCTTGTGGGGTCACTGACTTCTCTCGGTACCCTCATGTGGTCAAAGAGGCAAGTGACCTCTCTGGGGCTTCTTTTATAGGAACACTAATCCCAACTTATGAGGGCTCCAGGCTCATGGCCTGCCGCCCTCCCAGAGGCTCCACCTCTAATACCGTCACCCTGGGCATTAAGTTTCCAACATATCCATTTGGGGCGGGGGCACGATTACTCAGGCCATAGCACCCAGGAAAATGCCTATACCACGCTAGTTGAAAACAGCAGGATTGCAAAGGGTATAAACCCTATATCCTCACCCATGGGAACAGTATTTATAGGAAAAAAGGAGACCTGTGCAATCGTTGCCTCCAGCTCAGGCAGGAAGACTGGCTGCCTTTCCTCCAGGCCCACACGGCTGTGGAGTTCCCTGCCAGCTGCCAAGTCCTGGGATTACAAAGAAAATTCAGAAAATTCTGCCCTCGAGGAGTCCACACCTAACTAAAGCTTCAAAAACTGTTCCAGGGGAGTAAATAATAAAGTCTCAATGGGTGTGACCCCAACTGGGATCCCGAAATAGCAAACGTGGGCCACAAAGGGTGTGCCAGGCCCACAGCTGGGCCTTCGGTGGCCCTTCCCCGGGACCTGCAGCCTGGGGTCCAGGTGGCCGGGCACGGGGTGCGGGGGGCGGGGGCAGGCTCGGCTGCCAGTGGAGTCCTTCCCGGAGCCCCCAGTGCTGGAGCTGAGGTGGTCTTGACCGCAAAGGAATGGAGGTCAAGGAGCAGCTCGCGGAGTTGGAAGGTAAAGCCGAAGCTTCCAGACAATGTGTTACCCAACTTTGCTCCAAGAGGGTTGGTGCAGCCCCGGCTCGGGAGCGCTCAGGGGGTGACCCGTGGGCGCTGCTCTCCTCTGGGGTTGCTCCTCTAGCCGCCCCCCCCAGGTGGCAACAACGGCTGTGGGGGTTCTCGCAGTGGAGTCGGGGGCTGCTCGAGGATGGAGACGGCCACCACCGGACCTTCCGTTTCTAGGGCCTTCCCGGGGAGCTCACGTGTCCTTGGAAAGAATTTCGACTCCCCCGCAAGTGGAAGCACCGTGTCGTCAGTTGCGAAACCAACCAGTTGCTATTATTTTATTTTCTGGCAGTGTCACCTCAACCTTGGGTCCCTCACTATCAAATTGCAGCTACTTGACAAATGCCACGTAAGAAAAATAATGGCTCTGATAGCATCAGGGACAGAGCTCTCCTGGAAGGCTGTTTTCTGAAATGATGAAAGAGGTTATTTTTCTAAATGATTAAGTGTTTCAGTCAGTGGCGTGCAAGACAAATTTAGAGAGCGAAGGCGTGACTTTAAAATAGATCGTCAAGGTCAAGCTCAAGGCAAATGAGCTAATTATGAAGATAAGTACATTTTTTAAGAATCCAGTTCTCAGGAGGAACTCTCAGTAATTACCATGTCATTGGGACTGCAGAGTCTAAAGACAAACTGGGTTCAAATCCTGGCTTTGCCCCTGCTGGCTGTGTGACCCCGATGGAGCCAGTTACTTAATTTCTCTGTGCTGCAGTTTTTTTCCCCCTCATCTGTGACGTGGGGACAACAATAGGACCTATCTACCCAGTAAGGTGTTGTGAGAACTAAATGAGCTAATGTCTGCAAACAGTCCTGCGCAGCACCGGGCAAGTGATACCTGCTATGTAAGTGCTTGTTAAATAAGAATATTAATAAAAGTAACCGCTGATTTTTCCTTGCTATCTTGTTAATAAGGCGATCATCACAAGTAACAACTAGCACGTAAAATAGTCCTGCGACGATATATTGACGTATTCGTTCATTTATGTTTCTTCCTTCTCTAGGGGTCCTTCTGTCCCCCTTTCAAGCAGGTAGCCGCAGGCTCTTGTCTGGCCTGTGTCTCAGACCTCACTGCAAAAATTAACTCATGGACTTAAACGTGAAACGATAGAACGGATCCCTGGGTGGTTCAGCGGTTTAGCGCCTGCCTTTGGCCCAGGGCGTGATCCTGGAGACCCGGGATCGAGTCCCACGTCGGGCTCCCTGCATGGAGCCTGCTTCTCCCTCTGCCTGGGTCTCTGCCTCTCTCTCTCTCTCTCTCTCTCTCTCTGTCTATCATGAATAAATAAATAAAATCTAAAATGAATAAATAAATAAATAAACAAATAAATAAAATCTTAAAAAAAAAAGAAGAAAAGAACATAGGAGAAAAATCTCAGAATCTAGGATTCTCAGACATGGCGCCGAAAGGAATGACCTATGGAGGGAAAAGTGGTTACATCGAACTTCATCAAAATTACAGACGTGCTCTGAGAAAGGGCCCCGTTAAAAGAATACAAAGAGAAGCTATAGAATAGGAGCAAATATTTGCGATCCACACCTTCCGCAAAGACCCGGTATCTAGAGTATATAAAGAACTCTCAGCACTCAATCAAAAAAAAAAATCTAGTTATAAAATGGATAAAACCCATGAAGAGACATTTCACCAGAGAGGAACACAGATGGCAAATAAACACACGAAACGACGTTCCGCATCATTCGCCGATACGGAAAAACGCAAACTAGAACCACGGTGAGGTGTGACTAGACACCTATCAGCGTGGCCCACCCCAAACTAGCGGCAGCAGCGAAGTCTGGCGAGGATGCAGGGAACTGGATGGCTCAGGCTTTGCGAGCAGGGACGTAACAGGGCACAAGCGCTCTGCAAATTTTGGCCACGTCTTGGAAAACTAGACGCGCGACTGTCACATGACTCAGCAGTTGCGCTCCCAGGCATTTATTCCGGAGAAACGAAGACTCGTGTTCGCACACGAAGCCACACATGAGTGTTTACAGGAGCTCTATTTCTAAGAGCCCAGATGTCTTTCCATGTGTGAATATTTAAACAGACTGTGGTGACATTTCTACCAGGGGATCGCGCTCAGCAGGACATGGGAACGAGCTTCTTGTATTTATATATTTCCTTTGCTTATTTTTTGAAGTCGGCGCCAGGCCCAGTGTGGAGCCCAATTCGGGACCAATTCATGACCCTGAGATCAAGACCTGGGCCGATACCAAGAGCCAGATGCTTAACCGACTGGGCCGCCCGGGTGCCCCAGGAAACAACCTGTGATATAAGCCAAGACCTGGATGAAACTCCAGGGAATTATGCTAAGTGGAAAAAAAAAAGTCAACCCCCAAAGTTACGTACTGTATCGTTCTGTTTATACAGCATTCTTGAACGAAATCACGGATAAGGGGAACACGATAAGGGAAATCACGGATATCAGGGGCCGAGGAGGGGACAGGGTGTGTGGCTGTGACAGGGCCGTGAAGGGGATCCTTGGGGCGCTGGGAATGTTCTGTCCCTTGATGCTTTCAAAGTCAACATCCTCATTCTGGTCCTGATCCTTACAAAACTACGTGTTCATAACTCTGCTACCGCTGGGGGAGGCTGGTAAAGGGTTCCAGAGATCTCTCCGGATTACCTCCTACGGGAATCGACAGGTATCTCAAAATAGAAAGTTGAATTAAAAAAAAAAAAACAAAAAACGGTTGTGAGGAACATCTGACATACTTCCCAATAGAAGTCTTTTTTTTTTTTAAGATTTTATTTATTTATTCATGATAGACATAGAGAGAGAGAGAGGCAGAGACATAGGCAGAGGGAGAAGCAGGCTCCATGCAGGGAGCCCGATGCAGGACTCGATCCCGGGTCCCCAGGACTGCGCCCTGGGCCAAAGGCAGGCGCTAAACCTCTGAGCCACCCAGGGATCCCCCAATAGAAGTCTCACACGCGTAGATGTGCTGTCAGCAAGGTCCTGGCCCAAGACCTCTCAGGGCGAGCTGGTCGGTGGACGGAGCAGTTTGCTTTTCCCGAGGGCCTTTGGAGACTGGAGGTGCTGATGGTTTCTCCCACGCTGAATTCGCTCCCTGCGTGGCGGATACAATGAAACCCGACGTGTGTAAGAACATCTGGAGGAAGCTGTATGGATCCAGATGTTTTTACACCCCTACAAGTGGATATCTGTGCGGGGCTGTAAATGTGTGCACCGTGTGTGCAAGGCGAGAGCACGGCTCGGGAGGGTTTGGAGAAGGGTACGGTGTGGCCTGCGGGTTCAGCTCTTGGGCCAAGGGCCGGAGCAGCTCCGGGCAAGCAGCCAAGGTGGTCGGGGTTCTTCCAGAAGGGCCAGCTGGCGGGACCTGCAGGGCTGCGGCCTTTCCACGAGCCGGTTTCATCCATCAGGCCTGCACTAGCAGGTGGGCCGTGCTTGCCTGGAACGGGCCCTGCCCTCAGCGTGGCTCAGTGGAGACACTTGCCGCCTGTGGGGACCTGAAGGTCAAGGCTTCCTGGGCCCCGGACGGGCCGGTGGCGGGCAGCAGCGGACCCCAGGGGTGCGTCCAGGGCCCGGCAATCGGCTGCTGACCCTCCTGCCCGCCTCTTAGCGGCCTGCCCGCGTGGGCCCCCGCCGCCTACCCGAGGGCCCTGCGTGGGATGGGCCCCTCATTCAGGCTCTGCGGGCTCCCCCGAGTCAGCCCCCTCCGAAGCTGTCCTGATGGATCACCTTGGCCCGGCTTCACCCTCCTGGAGGGATGTGGCGCAGGAGAAGAGGGGGATGGCTGCCGCCTCCGGAGGCTCCCATGGGTGCCCTCGCTGAAAGGTGCAGACGTGCCTCTGGGCCCCGGGTCTGAACCCCCCGGGCTCCGGCAGCGGGAAGGGCCCATGTTCTTGCAGCTCCTGAGACCTGTGGCTGCTGGTCTCCTGGAACCTTCTTCCACGGTCGCTCTGGTTTGCAGACTCCCACAGGGCTCTTGTGACCCTCTGTCTGGATGGAGGCTGGGGGCCGGGGGTGCTGAGGGCGCTGGCAAGAGGCTTCTCGAAGGATATGCAGGGCTGTATGCATTTTTTCCCAACAACACTTGGTGTTTTATATTTGATTTCCAGCGTCATTCGCTGGCTCTTTCTGGGCAGGTGCGCCGCTGTTGCACAGCCTCCTGTTTTCATTTCGCGAATGTGCCCCCCCAACCCCCACCCCTGCAGCAGCCAACACCCAGCTGGGCTCCCCACGGGGCTGCCGGAGGCTTCAAACATGCGATGCTCGAGCCCGAGAAAGTCTGCCTGCAGGGCGCCTTCGCCCAGTGCGGGGAGCCGTGGGTGCCCCACCCGAGAAAGCATCCGGGCCATGCGGGCCTCTGAGGCTCCCGGCTCTTCGTGTCTCATCGGGCCCGAACTCTCTTTCCTCGGGGGCGAGCTCCTCCTTCTGTTGAGATTTGTGTCTCTTGGGGTGACGTTGGCCTTCTGCAGAGGCTGGGTGAGCTCACCTTCTGCTACCCTCTTTTTTGAAACATTGGTGGGGAAATTGAGCCACTCGTGTTAAAGTCCAGTCTGCAGCAGAAGGGCCTGCGCTGAGAAACGCTTTGGAGGAGGCGCGCAAGCCCCAAGACCGGCCTGGGTGCAGCCCGCGGAGGGTGCGGCCGGAAGGCGGCTGCTGTGGGAAGGAGAGAAACACCATCAACCCACACCTTACCTGTATGGGGCTTGGAGCCATAGTCTACTGGATGCTCGCTTATTTACATCTATTCCCCCTTTTTTCCAGCAAGAGTGCCTTCTGTTTACTTGGGCCTCCATCCTCCACGAGCCATGAGGCATCAGGGGCTCCCCCTTTGCCTCAAGAGGAGCAGCCCGCGCCGGAGGCCCAGCATTTCCCATCCCTCTTGCTTCACGGTTGGTTCAAAGGTGAGCAAGTAATCTAAGCCCGTTAGATTGAAGCCAGTGTAACGAGGCCCTTTTCTTCTTTTTTCCCCATGGTGCACCTGACTCTGCACCTTGTGGTGCGGCAGCCGCGGCCAACCTGCTTTCAGGGGAGCCTGAGAATCACGCCGTCCACGGAGCGGAGCAAGTCACTGGAACCCCGACCTGGTCGTGTGGTGAGGCCAGGTCTTCTGTCCTTGGGATTGTCAGTTATGTGAGCACAGACATTTCCTAAGGCAGGTTGAGTTGGGCTTTTAGATACTTATAACCAAAATACTTCTGCAGACGGTGCTTATGGGGATTTGCTTTATTTTATTTTTTATTTTTTATTTTTTTTTTAAAGTATTTTTTTTCAATTTTTATTTATTTATGATAGTCACAGAGAGAGAGAGAGAGAGAGACAGAGACAGAGACACAGGCCGAGGGAGAAGCAGGCTCCATGTACCGGGAGCCCGATGTGGGATTCGATCCCGGGTCTCCAGGATCGTGCCCTGGGCCAAAGGCAGGCGCCAAACCGCTGCGCCACCCAGGGATCCCATATGGGGATTTGCTTTAAAAGGAAGACTGGAGAGTAAGAATTGCTGCCTTTTATTCAGTGATTGTTAACAGAGCTGATGATTGTCCTTCTCCGACTGACTTCCCTCACTCAGCATCATCCCCTCCAGTTCCATCCACGTCGAAGCACATGTTCGGCATTTGTCGTTTCTGACAGTCGAGGAATATTCCATGGTACACATAGACCACGGCTTCTTTATCCATCATCTGTCGATGGACACCGAGGCTCCTTCCACAGTTTGGCTATTGTCAATCGGAGAAGGACAAACATTATATGGTCTCATTCATTTGGGGAATATAAAAAATAGTGAAAGGGAATAAAGGGGAAAGGAGAGAAAATGAGTGAAAATATCAGTGAGGGAGACAGAACATGGAAGACTCCTAACTCTGGGAAATGAACCAGGGGTGGTGGAAGGGGAGGTGGGCGGGGGGTGGGGGTGACTGGGTGACGGGCACTGAGGGGCCACTGGGCGGGATGAGCACTGGGTGTTATGCTATATGTGGGCAAATTGAACTCCAATAGAAAAGAGAGAGAGAGAGAGAGAGAGAGAGAGAGCTGATGAGAGTCCCATTGCTTGACCTCCACCCCCATTTGCTGGACAGATGCATCCCCCGCCCCGCCCCCCTGCAGAAACAGTCATTTGTTTGGTGAAGCTAGCGGGGCGGAAATATCTCCCCGTGGCATCCAGCTCCTATTTCTGATTCCAGGCTTACCAAACTATCCTCTGACCTGCGATTTGGGCCCTCGACTGGGTTGCGATCACACAGGTGCCCTCCCACTCCTCGTGAACGCACTGGCATTCCGTGCACTCGGCCAGCCTCCTGTGAGCTCGGCGAAGCAGCCGGTCGCTGGAGTTTGCATGAGCTGCAAACCTCGAGGCTCTGGCTGCAGAGCTGAGAAGTGTCCCGCCTGCACGCTGCCCCACCATTAGACCGGGGAGCCAGGCACCTAACCCCTTCCATCTCTGACGAACTCGGTCACGCAAGGGGACGAGTACAAAGGCCGAGTGTGCGCGGTCAGGGTTGTGGCTCTGGCAGCACAGTTGGCTCTGGGACTCGGCCGGCCTGGGTTTGCTGCCGCTGCTTTTCGTAGAGTCTTGGGCAGGTCAGCAGCTCCTTCAGCCTCTGTTTTGATTCTTCTCCTATAACGTGGAGATAATAATCATCTTCTCATGGGATTGTTGCAAGAACCAAACAGAACGATACACATGAAGCCCGAGCACGATGAAAGCTCCGCAAGCAGCGGATTTTATAGGAAGCCAGTGAGCCGGCACGGTCTGCAGGCCAGGCAGGCTGCGTCCACGGGCTGTCCAGGGCCCGTGGCTTCTCCATCCCACCCGGTTTCCCAGACTTAGCCGGGCTGCACACTCATCGGAAGGCCCGTAGTACACTGCAAGTTCCCTGGCTCAGCTCAGAGCTCCCAGTGAGGATCTCTAGGGGAGGGGCCTGGCGCTCATTTTTTAAATTTCTTCCCAAATGAATTTGGTGAGTGGGTGGATAATTGCTCTTCAACTGTTGCCTCTGGTATAATAAGAGTTGGACACAAGTTGACTAAGACTGTAATAAAAATCACTTTTATTATAATAGGGACCTCCACCTTGGGTTTCACAGAGGAGACAGTTTAAACTAGGCTGTGGAGAACAGCAGAACTTCGCGAAGAGGAGACAACGGAGGAAGCTTCGCCGTGTAGATCGCGCACAGAAGAATGTGAAAATCTGCAACCTCTGTCGTTCCTTTCATCGGAACTCAAATAGACATTTACTAAGATCACTTGGACAGTAAAGTTGTTATCTCACCCAAAAGAATTTTGGTTAATTTTGCCTTTGGTTAATTATCGTCGCCAAAATTTGGTGTCAGCTGACTCAAAAGTTCTTTTTCTTTCTTTCTTTCTTTCTTTTCTTTCTTTCTTTCTTTCTTTCTTTCTTTCTTTCTTTCTTTCTTTCTTTCTTTCTTTCTTTCTTTCTTTCTTTCTTTCTTTCTTTCTTTCTTTCTTTCTTTCTTTCTTTCTTTCTTTCTTTCTTTCTTTCTTTCTTTCCTTCTTTCTTTCTTTCTTTCTTTCTTTCTTTCTTTCTTTCTTTCTTTCTTTCTTTCTTTCTTTCTTTCTTTCTTTCTTTCTTTCTTATTTCATTCTCTCTTTCCTTAAAAAAGTTCTCTAGCTTACTGAAGCAAACGTGAACCCATGACATTGGGAACCCACCTGAGAAAGACCCAACAGGGCCACAGAAGCATCAGATCAAGAGAAAATAAGTACAGTCAACAATGCAGAGCTTCAACCTCGCTGGCAGCTGGCCTATGCTCCCACCCTGCGCTGGCACTCTTTCACCGAAAGTAAATGGAAGAAGAAAGCTTCATGACTCGTTGAATTTGGGGAAGGAAAGAAGAAAGAAAACCTTAGGGCCTGCAGGTTTTGTGTCTGAATTGAATGGAAGCCTATTTCCCATGTGTCATACCTGACTGTTCCCTATAATTTCTACCAGATACACAGCCATAGGCTTCAAAGGTGCTGAAAGACGGAGAACCCATTGATTTTTGATTTTCCTTATGGGAATTCTAAACATACAGACAGGTTGAGTACTGTCATGAGTTACCATACAACTGCCATCCAGCTTCAACAACCATTACCATGTTGTTCGTTTTGAGAAGCAGTCTGAAAATCCATAAGGACCAGTGCTTGGAAGTTAAAGAACGGTCATTCCAATAATTTGGGAGAGGAAGACAACAACTCTTAGGTAAACTTCCTAAATAATTTGGGCAAGAGATATTTTTTGTAGTTAAAACACAGTATAAAACAGAAAAAGACAATGTTGAACCTCTGGGGTAGCTCTTTTTCTTTAAATTTATTTTTTATTGGAGTTCAATTTGTCAACATATAGCATATCACCCAGTGCTCATCCTGTCAAATGCCCCCCTCAGTGCCCGCCACCCAGTCACTCCCACCCCCCGCCCTCCTCCCCTACCACCACCCCTAGTTCGTTTCCCAGAGTTAGGAGTCTTTATGTTCTGTCTCCCTTTCTGATATTTCCTACCCATTTCTTCTCCCTTCCCCTCTATTCCCTTTCACTATTATTTATATCCCCCAAATGAATGAGAACATATAATGTTTGTCCTTCTCTGATTGACTTATTTCACTCAGCATAATACCCTCCAGTTCCATCCACGTTGAAGCAAATGGTGGGTATTTGTCATTTCTAATGGCTGAGTAATATTCCATTGTATACATAAATCACATCTTCTTTATCCATCATCTGTCGATGGACACCGAGGCTCCTTCCACAGTTTGGCTATTGTGGCCATTGCTGCTAGAAACATCGGGGTGCAGGTGTCCCGGCGTTTCATTGCATCTGAATCTTTGGGGTAAATCCCCAGCAGTGCAATGGCTGGGTCGTAGGGCAGGTCTATTTTTAACTCTTTGAGGAACCTCCCACAGTTTTCCAGAGTGGCTGCACCAGTTCACATTCGCACCAACAGTGTAAGAGGGTTCCCCTTTCTCCACATCCTCTCCAACATTTGTGGTTTCCTGCCTTGTTAATGTTCCCCATTCTCACTGGGGTGAGGTGGGATCTCATTGTGGTTTTGATTTGTATTTCCCTGATGGCCAGTGACGTGGAGCATTTTCTCATGTGCTTGTTGGCCATGTCTATGTCTTCCTCTGTGAGATTCTGTTCATGTCTTTTGCCCATTTGTTTCTTTGCTGTTGAGTTTAATAAGTTCTTTATAGATCTTGGAAACTAGCCCTTTATCTGATAGGTCATCTGCAAATATCTTCTCCCATTCTGTAGGTTGTCTTGTAGTTTTGTTGACTGTATCCTTTGCTGTGCAGAAGCTTCTTATCTTGATGAAGTCCCAATAGTTCAATTTTGCTTTTGTTTCTTTTGCCTTCGTGGATGTATCTTGCAAGAAGTTACTGTGGCCGAGTTCAAAAAGGGTGTTGCCTGTGTTCTCCTCTAGGATTTTGATGGAATCTTGTCTCACATTTAAATCTTTCATCCATTTTGAGTTGATCTTTGTGTCTGGTGCAAGAGAGTGGTCTAGTTTCATTCTACATGTGGATGTCCAATGTTCCCAGCACCATTTATTGGAGAGACTGTCCTTTTTCCAGTGGATAGTCTTTCCCCCTTTGTCGAATATTAGTTGACCATAAAGTTGAGGGTCCACTTCTGGGTTCTCTATTCTGTTCCATTGATCTGTGTGTCTGTTTTTGTGCCAGGACCACACTGTCTTGATGACCACAGCTTTGTAGTACAACCTGAAATCTGGCATTGTGATGCTCTGGGGTAGCTCTTTTGTGCTGTATCACTTCACCCAAATCCCCCCAAATACTATACTAGGAAGAGAAACTTGTTTTCTTTTTTTTTTTAAAAGATTTTATTAATTTATTCCTGAGAGACACACAGAGAGAGGCAGAGACACAGACAGAGGGAGAAGCAGGGTCCCTACGGGGAGCCCAATGCGGGACTCGATCCTGGGACCCTGGGGTCACACCCTGAGCCCAAGGCAGATGCTCACCCGCTGAGCCACCCAGGCACCCCAAGAAACTTGTTTTCTAGAACACTTCCTTCTGCAGCTCAGAGGGCAAAACAGTTCAGTTCAATTCAGCAGACTTGCTGAGCCGTTGTAGACCCTGTGCTAGCCCGTGCAGGGGGGACTGTCCTAGTGCTACGGGGCCGGAGGGGAGGGTCTCAAAGTGTGACCCGTTATTTGGAAGGCTTTCCTGGGACGTGGTGTCTGAGTGGCAATCTGAAGGGTGGACGTCTCACAGCAGGCGTGGAAGGAGGCGGGATCCCAGGCGGAGGGAACTGCATGTGCACGGGGGTGAGGGGGGCGGCTGAAGACAAGGGTGAATCTGAGGGTGTGACTTTGTGATGAAAAGGCCATTTAACGTTGGAAGAACCTTAAAAAGGTGACCTCCTGGGGTGAAGCACAGGTCCTGTCTGCCTCGACTGGCAGTGCTGGGTGCTGACCCAGAGCCATTCCTGCTGTATTTTCCTTGCTGGCACAGCTGCCTCCGTCTCTATAGGCTGAAAATGCCAGGAACTCCGTAACCAGCCTCTCCCGAAGCTGGGGCACGGCCGTGCCATCCAACTCCGGCCCAAGAAACCTGAGAGGAAATTCATGCAGGTGGACTTCTGGAAAGAGCTTTCTCCTCAATAGAATAAATAAATTAAAAAAAGATTCTAGAGCAGAACCTTCCTTTTGCCTTTGAACGTAATTGTAGGACTCTGTGAGCTTTATTTTTATTTAATCTTTTTTATTTATCTTTAAAGATTTTATTTATTTATTCATGAGAGACACACACAGAGAGAGAGGCAGAGACCCAGGCAGAGGGAGAAGCAGGCTCCATGCAGGGAGCCCGACGTGGGACTTGATCCCTGGTCTCTGGGGTCATGCCCTGGACTGATGGTGGCGCTAACTGCTGAGCCACACCAGCTGCCCTTTCTTTCTTTCTTTTTTTTTTTTTTTAAAGATTTTATTTATTGGACTCTGTGAGCTTTAAAGCTGCGGCCACGATCTTGTGTCCCAGAGGCACAAGCTGAGGATGAACCAGGGCCCAGGTGCCGTGGGCGGCAGAGGAGGAAGATGGAAAGGGACTGGGTCGAAGACGTCACTATGCCACTCTACGCCTCTCACCTTAGGTCTGGAACTATGTGTCGTATGAAATGATGTATTTTCCTTATTGTTTAAGCTGTTTTGACTTGCCTAAGCCCTGGGTGAACATTGGTCCAGAAAACAGAAAAAGCAGTTGCTCTGCTACTTAGATGGTTCCTCCTTTACAGCCTTTTCGTACTTTCAGAAAGTATTTAGAACATCCCGGCGTGTGCAGACAGCAAAAACAATCCTTCTGCATTTTTGAAAAACCTCCTATCTAGCCAAATCGTGCACTAAAAATAAAAGGGCTGATGGGGAAAACACAGTTAAGAACAGGTCGCTCAGAATCTTAAGAAGTTTCTAAGCGGAGCCCTGATAAAAATGCTGACCATCCTCGTGAATACCCTGCACTTCACTCTCTGTTGGCATTTGCAGCCTAATGCGTGGCCTTTGTTTCTTTCTTTTTTAAGACTGATTTAGTTATTTTAGAGAAAGCGGGCGTGCATGTGTGGTGGAGGGCGTGAGGTGCAGAGCAGGGGGAGAGAGAAACCCCTGCAGATCACACTGAGCTTGGGCCCAAGTGGGGGCTTGATCTCCCCACCCTGAGAGGGAGGCCTGACACTGCAGCCTGAGCCGAGGCACAGAGTCAGGACCGTGCCCCAGGCGCCCCAATGCATGGCCGCCCTTTGCAGCCTCATGGCCTGGCACTGCTGTTTCCTCCTTAGGGACGAGGGTCCTTAAGGGCGTTGGCTTCCAACAGGGGTGATTATCACCATAATTAAAAATCCAATCTGGCTTTCTTGAGTCACTTGATTTACACGAGGGGCAGGGTCTCCATAGTTTCTCACCTGCCTCAGGAAGCGGCAAGCCCCCGAACCACTCCACTCGAGGAAGGCACTGGCGTGGGACGTCTCAGCTTTTTCCATCAGGGCCCTCAAATAGGATGGACACTTCCTCTTTGTGAGAAGGTTTGCCTGGGTCAGGTCAAAATATTAACATCCTGGAAAAACTGCCTGGGAGCCCGCTGGGTTTCTGTGTGATGCTGATCCCCTTCCCTGTTCACCTGTGGCGTAGGACCCAGGAGCATTAAAAGACACCACTGTGGCTAAAACGGAAAACTTTCATGTTAAGCATGTTTTACCAAAATTAAGAAAAGACTAACTGGGCACATGAAGGAAACAGAGGAATGGAGGACTGAAACGAGCTCTGGTGTATGTGGTGGTGTCCATCAATGTTTATTTTTACTGGTCGTTAATACAGAAATTAAAAAAAAAAAACGACCCCTGTGGTGAACAGATGGTGCTGGGAACACTCAGGGACCTGCCACTGGGGCTTCAGAATCTAAACTCGTGTCATTGAGTTCCTCTGTGTTTCCCTGAGAGCGCTGCTCCTCCGTCACCCGGGGGATAACAACTGCCCCGGATTTGGTGTGTTATCATTCCCATGTCTGTCTTTAGGGGTTTTCCAGATTTGGGCATATCCCTGGGGACATATAGTTGAGAAATTTTAAGTCAATGTCATCACAGTAGACGCAGTGTTCTTCACCTTTGCTCGTTCCTGGTCCGTTCACCCGACGGACGGAAGAGGGGCCCGAGGCAGGGCCTGCTCCCCGGTCCCGTGTCCCTGTGCCTTGGTGTCTGCTCCCAGCCTCTTTCAGAAATTACGGTGGGACTCTGACGTAGCCAAAACACGAATATTGGTCTCTGCTCTTGGCTCCTGACCCAGTGCTCCTGAAATGCCTGTAATTCCTGGGCGGGAGGAGTGTCTCGTTCTAAGACGGCAACCTTGGGGGGTTCCAGGCGGAGGACTGGGCGCCGGAAACACCGAGCCATGATTAGATGTTTGGAATTTTCGGCTCTGGCCGCCCGGCCCCATTCTTTGGAAAAGGGAGAAGGGCTGGAAATGGAGTTAATGACCCATCCTGCCAACGGGACGAGGCCTCCACAAAATCCCGACGGTCCTGGGGGGTGGGGGCTCGGAGAGGTTCCACACCAGGGGGAGGAGGAGGCGCCCCGGCCCCTCGGGGACAGGCGCTCCTGTGCTCAGGACTCTCCCAGACCTTGCCTTCCGGATCTCGTCACCCGTAGCCTTTATCAAGTCTCTCAGGAAACTGGTAGACGTGTTTCTGGGTTCTGTGAGCCGCCCCGTAAATTAAGTGCACCCAAGGAGGGGGCTGTTGGAACCTCCCACGTACAGTCGGTAGGTCAGGAGCACAGGTACTCCCCGGGCCTGCAAGCGGCCTGCAAGTGAGTGTGTGACCCTGGGTAGACGGGGTCAGGACTGAGTCCAGCTGTAAGACAGTCACCTGGTGCTGCAGCCCCGCTCGCTGGCCTGGGGAAGTCCCCCCTCACACCCATCTGATGACCCGGGGTCCGAAGTATTTTGTGTGGGTAAAAAAGGAAAATACTCTGGAGATAGACTGAACTGAGGGGTTCCCCGCTGCCCACCCGCCACAACAGAAGAGAAAGACCAGGTTTCTCATTTTCGACACACGCTCACCCCCCACCCCACCCCGGAGCTCCCTCCCCTGGAGTTGGTCTGCTGAGCCCCGTGCTCATCTGGGGGGCTCCTTCCATCTCCAGCGTGCGGGGACAGAGCGAGAGGTTAGGGGAGGGGACGCACCAGAACCCGAGTGTGTTTAGAGTTCGTTTTAATTTTTTAAATTAATTAATTTATTTTTAAAAAAATTTTTATTTATTTACGAGAGAGAGAGAGAGAGAGAGAGAGAGAGAGAGGCAGAGACACAGGCAGAGGGAGAAGCAGGCTCCACGCAGGGAGCCCGATGTGGGCCTCGGTTCCGGGACCCCAGGATCGCGCCCTGGGCCGAAGGCGGCGCTAAGCTGCTGACCCCCCCGGGCTGTCCTAGAGTTCCTATTTAGCTGACACCGATTCGTAAGAGGAGCAGCGGCCTGCATGGACGGGGCCAGTCCCGGTGGGCGGGTGGGTGGCTCCCCCGGGGCCTAAGCTGCGGAGCAGACGGAGATCCTGGCCGAGGAATCTCCCAGGAAGAGAGGAAAGCTGGAGACAAAGGGCAAGTGAGAGATGAGCTGCAGGAAGACTCGCCGAGGTCGTCAACCTGGGGTCCTGCAGAGCCACTTCCGACAGCTCCTCCTCCTCCTGCTCCCGCCAGCCCCTCCTCCAGCGGCCTTGCTGGGCTGCTCTTGATCTTGATGCTTCTGACTTAACGCAGCCAACTCCATTGTCCTTGCTACACGCTACAGACTGGATGTGGGCGGGCCTCCAAAATTCATATGTTGAGATCCCAAACCCTGATGTGACGGTTTTAGGAAGTGGGGCCTTTGGGACGTGACTAGGTCATGAGGGTGAAGTCCTCATGAATGGGATCAGTGCACTTACAAGAGACCCCAGGGAGCTTTCTTGCCCTCTTCTGCCCCTGGGGACACAGTGAGAAGATGCCCATCTGTGAACAGGGAGTGAGTCCTCGCCAGATACTGAATCTGCCGGCACCTTGACCTTGGACTCCCCGGACTCCAGAACTGTGAGAAAGAAATGTCCGTTGTTAATAAGCCATCTAGTCCGTGGTAGTCCCCTGCAGCAGCCTGAACAGATCTTCGTAGTGTTGTGATTAATGCATCCAGACTGTTTTCCTAGTATATCCAGGTAGCGTTGTAGGGGCACCTGGGTGGCATCTGACTTTTGATCTCAGCTCAGGTCTTGATCTCAAGGTCATGAGTGCAAGCTCCCATGTTGGGCTCCATGCTGGGGATGGAACCTACTGAAAAACAAAACAACAAAAAAACCCTGCGGGTGGTTTCATTTGCATACAGATTAATTTTTATGTCACAGAGCATTGGTTGACTGTTTACAGGAGACTCACTACCAGGATAGACATCACTGTACGCGACGGTACAGCTCTCTGGAGAGAATACAAAAATGATGACTTTGGCCTACCACCAGAGCAACTGCACAACTCAAGTGACCACGTAAAGCTTGTCTAGGAGTCTAGATTGGTTTTGTTTTACACCATATGGGATGATGACATGCCAGCGGGGCTCATCAGGGGTGCTCTTGCCAGCTGCTGAAAACAGAAGTTGGCTACTCTTGGAATCTGATTTAAAGCTGGACAGACTTGCTTTGTTAGAGGGTCAATGTTTTGTCTAAAGTTGCTTTTTTTTTTTTAAGATTTATTTATTTTAGAGAGAGAGAGAGAGAAAGCATGTGCGTGTGTATGTGTGGGGGGAAGGGGCAGAGGGAGAGAGAGAATCCCAAGCAGACACCCCACCGAGCACGGAGCCTAACTTGGGCTCAATCTCACAACCCTGAGATCACAACCTGAGCCGAAATCGAGTCGGATGCTCAACCGACTGAACCACCCCGGCGCCCCAAAAGTTGTTTCTTTTAAAATTGAATAAGATCTCTGCATACATAAATAATTATTATATTATAGTAGCCTCCACTCTGCTATCTCCCCACCGAGGGCCTCTTCTAAGTGTATAAAACTAGTGGGTGGGCAAGAGTAAATGGGATGAGTTTCCTAGCATTGGCATATGTGACCTGTGGATCTGGAGCCCACGCCTTGGCACACGACCTTGAGTGGCGGTGGCTGTCGACCTCTGGTGTACTCCTTTCTAACCAGGAATGCTTTTCCTCTCAGCTCTCACCAGCCCGTTCTAAGGACCTATGACTTGTTCACAGACGACAGAGAAGAGAGACATAGAATATCAGGGGCAACAGTGAGAACTGTCTTCTACAGAGAACCTTTTCTTTTTTTTTTTTTTTTTTTTTTTTACTTATTTTTCTTTTTTCCCTGGAAATGGAGAAAAGCCCTTAAATGGCAATAGCAAACAGTGAGGAGGCTGCCTGGACCACTGAGGGGATAGTCCTAGAAGCTATGCTGCATTCCTTAGCTTCGTTCCCTAGTGCAGAATTTTGTAGATAAGCGTGTTTTATTTATTTATTTTTTAAAAAAGATTTTATTTATTTATTCTTAAGAGACACAGGGATAAATAGAAACATAGGCAGAGGGAGAAGCAGGCTCCTTGTGGCGAGCCTGATGCAGGACTCGATCCCAGGGCCCCAGGATCACGCCCTGAGCCAAAGGCAGGCGCTCCACCACTGAGCCACCCGGGGGTCCTGATAGGTGTGTTTTAGAAGTAGAAATGAACATGTGCTTTTAGGTGATGGGACCTAGTGGATTTTATGAAATGAGCACTGGATCAGGTGCCAGGAGACCTGGCTTTGAACAGCCCAGCTGTTTATTTGAGTAGTTTCTTCACATATAAAATGAAATACACCAAAAAAAAAAAAAAAAAAGAATACACCATCTACTAATGAATGGGTAAATAAAATATGAAATATCCTCATAACGGAGTATCATTCGGCCATAAAAGGGAATGAAGTACTGGCACATTCTACAACATAGACGAGCCGTAAAAACATTACCCGAGGTGCAAGAAGCCAGATACCACCGACTACGTATTATCTGACTCCATTTATGCGAAACGTACAGAATAATTAAATGTATAAGGAGAGAAGGTCAGCTAATACATTGGCTAGTGGGCATGGGTTTTGGTTTTTTTTTCTTTCCCAGAGTGATGAAAATGTTCCTAAAGTTGGCGTGTGGTGATGGCTATGTTCGTGACGTCACGAATAGAATAAAAGCCACCGAACTGCACACCTGTAGTAGTGGGTCGGATGCCATTACATCCCAGTAAAGCTGTTATTTAAAACAAGAAAGGAAACAGAATAACCTCTACCCCGCTCTGACATGTTGTGAGGCGCAGATACGTTGTTTTCCAACCAAGAAAGGCATCTCAGAGCGTGTAATGGTACTTTAGACTCCACCCCGGCCCCGGTCTGGAGACGGGCGTGCTCAGGGCCCTGCGGCCCAAGCCAGGGAGAGCAGCTCTGGCTCCTGAGAGGGGGTCGGGCCGGCTTCCCGCCTGGTCCCGCGCAGGCCGCTGTAGGCCAACCTCTGACCCGGCAGGTCGCCGCGATGAGTAAACGAGGGACGAAGGACTCCGTGGTGAGACCCATGAACTGAGAGGCCCGAATGGAAGCCGTGAGATACACCATTCGACCAGGAACATTCAGAGTCTGGCTGTGATGCGGGCAGGTGGCCGGGGGCCTGGGCGTCGACCTGCTGCATGACCGAGGGGTGCTCATCGTCCTCCGAGTGCCTGCGGATCACGGGGGCCCCTATTCTGCTGAAGACCGCAAACCACGAAAGCCTCACTCTACGTTGACTTCAGCAGCGTCGTAGCTAAGACGGCTTCACCTTCTCTCAGCTGTCATGAGCCAAGGAGAGGGCTGGTCTCCAGAACAAAAGCACC
The DNA here is from genome assembly GCF_053574225.1 of Canis aureus. Taxonomy (NCBI): domain Eukaryota; kingdom Metazoa; phylum Chordata; class Mammalia; order Carnivora; family Canidae; genus Canis; species Canis aureus. Next base: position 2,249,697 of record NC_135638.1, on the reverse strand, counting down.
GCAAGGTCTGGCCTAGCCGTGCGGGGAGGACCCGGGGCCTGCGGGCCAAGCCGGGGCGGCAGCTCTGCTGCAAGACGAAGGCCAAGCATTCATGAGGTGCTTTGGAACCAGGGCGGCAATTTTGTGTGCTCCTTGCATTGCAAGTACCTGTGAGGGAGACAGGAAGAAGCAACTGCTCCATTTTTCCATCTTTAGCAGAGAACAGAGAAGTGAACTCTCCACTTTCTGCTATGGGTTCTGGAGCTGCCCCCCCTTTTTCACTAAACTTAAAAAAAATCCTTGCCGTCCAAAGAGATCCAATGAGAACCCCTCTGATGGACCCCCAGGTCTTACGTGTAAGCGACAAGCGTGACCACATCACTAATGGACCTCAGGATGTGAGCTGCTCGGAACCAAGAGCTACTTCTTTCAAGGTCTGGATATTCCCCTTTAGAAAAGGATTGTGGCTTAAGAGAGATTTCCTCATGACGTGGAAAAAAAGGACATGATTAGTTCTGAAAAGATCTAGAACACATGGTATAACTCAACTGGTGCCAGGACCTTCTTGCCGATGGATGAACTCCAGACTTTTCCATTTATGCCCAGGTAGTAAGTCCCTGGTCTTACTAGGACTTACTAGTCCTACCCAGGAGACTTGCAGCATTGATCCAGGAAGTTGCTATTTTTCATTTTTTTAAAAAAGATTTTATTTATTTATTCATGAGAGACAGAGAGAGAGAGGCAGAGACACAGGCAGAGGGAGAAGCAGGCTCCATGCAGGGAGCCCGACGTGGGACTCCATCCCGGGACCCCGGGGTCATGCCCTGGGCCAAAACGGCGCTAAACTGCTGAGCCACCCGGGCTGCCCCTCTTTTTTTTATTTATTTTATTTTTTTTAATTGACTTATTTTTTTGAGAGAGAGAGGAGGGGAGGGGCATAAGGAGAGAATCTTCAAGCAGACTCCCGGCTGAGTGTGGACCATGACGTGGGGCTTGATCCCACCACCCATGAGATCATGACCTGAGTCCAAACCAAGAGTCTAAACAAAAAACAAACAAACAAACAAAAAAAAATTAAAAAAAAAAGAAAAAAAAAAGAAACCAAGAGTCTGACACTCAACCAGCGGAGCCACCCGGTGCCCCCTTTTCCCCACCTTTTATTTCCCTTCTTGTGTCTCCAGTCTTTCTTGGGCCACATGCCCTGGAGCGAAACATCTAAATCCTAAACTTCAAAAGCCTTGACGAAAAACTTACTTGCGTAAGGGAACTGTATGTACCACATAGAGTAGCTCATCTTTCCATCCCCTCCTCCACTTACTGCGTCCAAGACAGACATCTAGAAAGCCAGGAAGCCAACAGAGGAACCAGTAAACAAACACAAGCCACCAGTAAAACCAGCCCTGCCCCACCCCCGCGCCCAAGGAGAAAACATCCCCCAATCTCTAGACCCTCGTGTTTGCAGAACACTTTAAAATATGTTCGGCTGTTACTTTTGGTTCTTCTGCGTTCGATGTGATTTATTTTAGAGCATCGATCTGAGGAGCAGGGGCCCGTGTTTATTCAGGGAACAGTCTGATGTTCAAGCGGGGACTTTGGAGTCCGGCAGAGCTGGGCTGGAGTCGGGCTCCATGCTGTGTAAACCGGCGGACTGGGCAAGTGACTTAGCCTTCCTAATCTCCATCTGTAAAATGGGGATAATGACCCCTGCCTCAGATCTGCTACAAGGATCAGATGACATTCTATATAAATGGGACAATAATCTAGAATGATCCCCTGTCCCTATGTACACTCTTCTCTCCAGATAGCCGGTCCCATTTGCTTCTTATCTCTCCAGTGTTTCTTTACCCAAATATAAGCAAATTAAATAATATATGTATATTATATTCATATGTGCACTTATAAGTGTATTCTTCTCTTGCTCCTCGCTTACATAAAAGGAGTGTACAGCTGTTCTGTACCTTGCTCTTTTTTTTTCTTCATTTAATCTCTCTTGGAAATCTTTCCATATCAGTACAAGAGCTTCTTCATTCTTTTTTTTTTTTTTAAACAGCAGCATGACATTCCATTGTGTCTGTAGCACAGTTTATTTAACTGTCCCATTGGAAGTTACTTGGATAGTTTCCAGACTTTTCCCATAACAGATAAAGCTATCCTTGTACATAGTGTCATTTTGCATGAGTATGAGTATGTCTAAAAGGCTTATGCAAAAAATAAATAAATAAATAGATAAATAAATAAATAAATAAATAAATAAAATAAAAGGCTTATGCATTTGTAGTATTTTTTTAATTTATTTTTTATTGGTGTTCAATTTACTAACTTTTTTTTTAATTTATTTTTTATTGGACATTTGTAGTATTTTTAAACAACCAGATTAAGGTCTAATTAACTGCATTTGTAATTTTGATTTTTTTTTTTCAAATTGCCTTCTTTTTTTTTTTTTTTCCAAATGCATTGTGCACTCACCAGCAGTGTACGAGAATGTGCTCCAAACTCCTAGAAGTGCATGCTTCCATCGGTAGGGGTAGAGAGGATTTGACTCTTTAAAAATGATTGTGTTAAGGGAAATTTTTACATGTTGATTCTTCTTTTTTTTTTTTTTTTTACATGTTGATTATTCTTATGGTAAAATGTAGCAAGCGGTAGAAATAAACGGTACAAATGGAAAGTTCTCCTCAGCAAACGCCCTTTCCTTCCCTGCCACCGATCCCAGCCGCTCTCACGTTGCCGACTGCTTGAACCACCAACTGTCAAATCCGATGGCCAGTTCTCAGTCCTCGGCCTCCTTGAGAGCTCCAAAGATCTCTTCCCAAGATTCTCCTTTCCTTTGGCTCCCACGACACAAGCATTCTTCTGGTGCTCTCATATCTCTCTGATCCTTTCCCATCGTCTCCGGCTTCCTTTTTCTTCTCTTTGCCTGGAAGGACAGGCCTAGTAACAGGCAATACTGATTTAGTGGTGACGATGCACAAGAGCAGCGGGACTCTAGGCCGCGGGCGGGGTGTGGCACTGTGGGGACGGAGAGCTGCCACCCTTCCTCCTGTCTCTCTGGGTGCCCTGGTCAGCTGGGGCTGCCGTGCCAGAGGACTGCAGACCGTAGCCTAAACAGGAATTTACTTTATCACAATTCTGGAGGCCAGAGGTCCAAGATCAAGGTAGCAGCAGAGTCTGTTTGTCTTATTTTTTATTTTATTTATTTATGAGAGTCACAGAGAGAGAGAGGCAGAGACACAGGCAGAGGGAGAAGCAGGCTCCATGCACCGGGAGCCCGACGTGGGATTCGATCCGGGTCTCCAGGATCGCGCCCTGGGCCAAAGGCAGGCGCTAAACTGCTGCGCCACCCAGGGATCCCCTGTTCGTTCTTTCTTTCTTTCTTTCTTTCTTTCTTTCTTTCTTTCTTTCTTTCTTTCTTTCGAGGGAGGGGGGAGGCACAGAGGGAAGGAGGGAGAGAGAATCTTAAGCAGGTTCCACACCCAGTGGGGAGCCCAACACAGGGCTCGACCTCATGACCCCGAGACCACGAACTGAGCTGAAACCAAGAGCTGCACGCCTAACCTGGTGGCCTAACCTGCCGAATGACCCGGGCGCCCCGGGGTTGGTTTCTCCCGAGGCCCCCCTCCTTGGCTTGGAGATGGCCGTCTTCATGGCCACATGACATTTTCCCTTTCTGTGCGTCCATGTCCCCTCCTCTCCCAAGGACAACGGTTATGCTGGGCGGTGCTCACCATAATGGAAAGGACAGTGGAGTCGCATCATAAGGAAGCGTGCTTGTTGGCATGAGCTGAACTCTGCTCCGCTCTCGCAAAGTCATGGGTGGAAGTCGTACCCCTGGGGCCCCAGGAGGCAGCTGTATTCAGAGGTGGAGTCCCTAGACGGGGTAATTAAGTTAAAATGAGGTCCTTTTTTAAACAAACAAAAAAAATTTATTTGTTTATTCACGAGACACACAAGAGAGAGGCAGAGGGAGAAGCAGGCTCCATGCGGGGAGTCTGACGCCGGACTCGATCCTGGGTCTCCAGGACCACACCGGGGGCTGAAGGCGGCGCTAAACTGCGGAGCTGCCAGGGCCGCCCTTGAAATGAGGTCCTAATCTGAGTGGTGACCTGACAAGAAGAGACGAGGACAGCGGCACACGGAGGGAGGCCAGGTGGGAACACAGGCGGCAGAAGGCGGCCGTCTACACGCCCAGGAGAGGGGCTTCGGGAGCAGCCGAGCCTGCTGGCCCCGGAGCTAGTCTGGCCTCGGCCCGCAGAACCGGGAGAAAATGCGTGTCTGTGGCTTAAGCCACCTCGCACAGCGGCCCCAGCAAACCAGCACCGGGGATCGTGCGTCCGATTCGCAATACGTCAAGCAAATAGCTCATTTCAGCAAAGAATGTGCGTTTGAGAACATGAATCCGTGAGGGCCCGCCCGGCCCGTCCCTGGAGCTGGGCCTCCCTCCGAGGGGGAACGAGGCAGGTGCCGCGGGGGCAGCGAGCTCCCTGGTGCTTTGGGCCGGGGTCGCCCCGCCAGGCTTTGGGCCCCGCACTTCGGTGAAACAGAAAAGGGGGGCGGGGGGCGGGGGGTATGTCAGGGACAGGTGGGTCGTGTCATGTAATCTAAAAAGGAAAACGATCTTCTCTTCCAGCGCGATACGCCGGGACACCTCAACCATATCCCCAAGGCCGCCGGGAACGCACTTGCGGTGACTTTAACAGGTTTTGCTGGGTTTTAAGAACTTTGCAGACCTGCGCAGCCGTTCTTGTTACAACAGGCAGAGTAGCTGGCTCCCAATTACTTGTCTTATTAAAAAGGATTCACAGGGCCACCTATTATTAGGGCATATTATTTTTCTCGATGCTTCAGACGCTTTGGCATTTATTTTACGGTTGCCATAGAAACTCAGGTCGGTAATAAGCGGCTCTTTTAATTCCGATAATTAGGCTTATGTAAAGGAATATTTTAACGAGGGGAAGAGGTTAGAGAACTCCATCAGAGGACTGCGGGAAGAAGAACCCGACTCCCCAAATGGTCACAAAATTAGCTTCGACTATCCTTGGTCACCATTGCCTTCTGGGACAACTGCTGAGTGTTCGTTAGTCAGGCCTTCCTAAGGACCTGCGGTTTTCCCATAAACATCGGAGGTTTGCTTACTTCTGGGAAACTGCAATTCCATCCACCCCAGTCTCCCTCTGACACCCAGGCTGCTCCCCTGGCCAGAAGGAGAGGCCACTTCTCCTTTTCTGCGGTAAATCAGACAACATCTAGGTTTGTCTGGTTTCTCTTTAACCTTCACAGACAATGAGGGCTTGGTGTTTTTTTTTTTCCCCTTTTTAAATCAGTTGAGAAAAAATAATCATGCCTTACTACCTGTGGGATATTTGGAAGCCACCAATCTTGTGTTTTTAAAAGTCTTGTCTTTCTTACATCCACTGCCTTAGAAAGGCATTTTGCAGGAATATTTGTTAATTAATTTTAGGGACCCATGCACACGGCACAAAAATCAAGAGCCAGACAGTGAAACCATCTCCTTTCTGTGCCTGTCCCCAGGTGGCAACTGTTGTCACCGGTTTCCTTTGTATTGTCCCCAAACTACTCTGTGACACCAAAGACACAGGCTCGCACACACGGAGGCAGCGTATTGTCCGTGCCCCAGGGAGCCTCGCTCTCTTTCACCTCTGCTGGCCAGTCTGGACGCCAGTCTGCATCATTCCTTGGGGAAGAGCTGTGCCCCGCACGGAGGCCCTTCCCGGGGTCGCCAGGCGCCAGGCCCACCGTGGGGCCCGGCAGCCGGGTGTGCTCCTTGACCTGGGCTGGCCGCTTGCAAGCCCGGTGAAGAAATCCGCTTACACCACCACACGGCGTGTGCAAAACGGAAACGAAGTTGCACAGAACAATACCCTGGTTAAAGGTACTGCTGGGCTTGGTTCTTTCCTACTGAATTCCGCTGTGTCCTCTGGAAGCGCCGGAAAGGCCGGCCTGCGGTGCGCGCGGACTCGGGGCGCCCCCCACCAGCCGGTGGGCTCTGGGCCGCGGGACCGGGACGCCCTCCGATGCAGCAGAGCTTGACAAGGGGCGCCCAGGCTTCTTGGGGTATCTGTGTGGCGCCTACGGGGTCTTAGCCGTCGGGCTACACGCTGAAGGTACAGGCTGAGGCATACGAGCACGGCTCCACCGCCACCGCCACGGACCCGGAATCTGGTCTCGCAGAGGAGTCATTTGCTGCAATGATTTAAAAACATGCATTTCAGAATGAAAGTAAAGTATGCCTGCGGGGGAAAAAGAAATCAAACCGTGTGACAGAGTATATGGTACCGATCCCCTCCTTTTTTTTTTTTTTTTTTTTTTTTTAAGATTTATTTTGGGATCCCTGGGTGGCTCAGCGGTTTAGCGCCTGCCTTTGGCCCAGGGCGTGATCCTGGAGACCCGGGATCGAGTCCCACATCGGGCTCCCGGTGCATGGAGCCTGCTTCTCCCTCTGCCTGTGTCTCTGCCTCTCTCTCTCTCTCTCTGTGTGACTATCATAAATAAATAAAAAAAATTAAAAAAAATGATTTATTTATTTTGGTGGCAGAGGGGCAGGGAGAGAGGGAGAGAGAGAATCTCAAGCAGGCGTGCAGCCATGCACAGCCCGACGTCTGCCTCCATCTCACAACCCAAGATCATGCTCAGAGCCAAAAATCAAGAGTTGGGGGATCCTTTGGTGGCTCAGTGGTTTAGCACCTGCCTTCGGCCCAGCATGTGACCCCAGGGTCTCAGGACTGAATCTCATGTCGGGCTCCCTGCATGGAGCCTGCTTCTCCCTCTGCCTGTGTCTCTGCCTCTCTCTCTCTGTGTTTCTCATGATTAGCTAAATAACATCTTTAAAAACTAAAAAATAAAAAAAAAAATCAAGAGTCGAATGCTTAACTGACTGAGCCACCCAGGCGCCCCACCAATCCTCTCTTCTTATAGGAAAAAAATAAATAAATCCTCTGACCATTTTGTGCATACAGTTTCTGTGTTTCCTTCACCAGGGGAGAAGGACCGAACTGCAGGTTGCTTGAACCTCTAGCCCATTGGGAAGTGGTTTTGGGGAGTGCGACTCAGTTTCCTGGAGTTTGATCACCCCTCTGTGATGCTTAGTTTTATCCTCCTGCTTTGGCGGAGGGAGGCCCAGACAGCTGAGTGGGCCTGGGAGGGTGTCCGCGGGAGAGACAGCGGGGGTGTCAGCAGGCTGAGGAGAGTGGGTGGGCCTCGCTTCTGGCCGTTGAGCTTTCCGACTCACCTGGGACTCACACCAACAATCTTGCAGCCACCCCGGGACCCCACATCCCCCGCGACCCCCACTCTCAGGCCTTTGGGCCCAGACTGAAGTGTGCCACCAGCTTCCCAGCTCCCCCCCTTCTGGATCAGCCTCCACGGCCACAGGGACTACGTGTTGTCTGGTGGCTGGCCTGCTCGGGACAACGCCTCCCGTCGTCACAGTGGGGGTGACCACGTTTCTGACGGCTGCAGAGCAGTCGAGGCCCTGAGCCTCTGGCGTGTGGCCTGGCGATGCCACTTCGCAGCGCCACTGTCCTGCGCAGCCAGCCAGCCTGTCCATCCAGGCCTCAGTTGGTGCGGGGAAGGCCGCGGTGACCGCGACCCTGAACAGCCCACACAGCTGCCGCTGGCCCGACGTGGTCCCTTGTGGCCTGTTTGCCCACAGGCCCGAGGCCGCCAGAGGTCAGGCTGAGGTCGGCCTCCGCCCACCTCACTGAGGAGGGAAGAAGTCTGGAGACAAGGGAGGGAGGACTCACGACTTCCCCGATGCTAATGTCCGTTGGTGGAGCTTCTGGGCCTGTCTCCAGTGTGCTTGGTCCCGATCTACTTCTAAGATGTTTCCGAGCCTGCTCTGCATCCTTCTATCATCTTCTGGATAAAAATATCTTTTGCTCTCGGTCTAGAGCCTTGTTTCTCTGCAAGGGTATATATGCCACTTATCTTCTTCTCTGCTTGTTTTCTGCTGGGGCCAAGCAGTTGGCATCATTCCCTGAGCGTGTCGAGCGCCTCCGAGTGGACGGGGTCGCACCCATGCCCCGTTTCCCCCTGCACAGCTGGCACGTGGGAGCGAGGTAAGAACAGTCAGCTTGTACTGTGCACCTGCTAGTAGCAGGCTCAGGGCCTGCACCCCTTGCACTTACTGCTTGGTGGGGAGACATGGCCAAGCACACAATCAACCAAAGTAAGAAGCAAAATCTATAACATGCCATTGGGAGTCACAGGCAGTCGTTTTAGGGTTCTGGGAAGGATCCTACTTGATTTGGGGGTTCAATACAATTTTTATAGACAGAAATGAGGGATCCCTGGGTGGCGCAGTGGTTTGGCGCCTGCCTTTGGCCCAGGGCGCGATCCTGGAGACCCAGGATCGAATCCCACGTCGGGCTCCCGGTGCATGGAGCCTGCTTCTCCCTCTGCCTGTGTCTCTGCCTCTCTCTCTCTCTCTCTGTGTGACTATCATAAATAAATAAAAATTAAAAAAAATTTTTATAGACAGAAATGAGATTTGAATTGGACCTGGAATGATTGTTAGGGTTTCAACATTTATTTCATATTATCGAGCATCCTTTACACTGGGTGCTGGGATTCAAAGTCCGCCTAGCTGAGCACCTAGTGTCTAGCAGGAGACCACGTGTATATCCACGGAGACTCTTTTGGGGGCAACTAAACAAAATCGGCTCATGCTGGCTTAAGCAAAGAGCACTTGAATGGCTTGTACAATTGCGAGTTCTGGGGAGGGAGGTGGCATCAGGTGGCATGGGTCAAATACTGTGCTCCTGGCTTGGGTTTCCTCTTTTTCATCCCCATTTCAAACGGGCTTCCTCTGTGTATTGGTGGTTAGAAGTCATGGTGTGGAAATTGGCCACAGACAATTTCTGGATTACACCAGCTGGTAGGCCTAGACAGAGGGGGATCGTTTCACTTTCCACATATAGGGTCCTGAGAAAAGGAGGCGATTGCATGGGTTGGGTTCATGTGCCCCTAATTACAGCCAGATGGTCCTTCCTGGAGCCACATTTGGGAGCCATGTGTGACCCACAGGAGTGAAGGAAGGGCACTTCTCAAAGTGCAGGGTGGACTTGTTACCAGAAAGAGAGGAGCCAGGGAAGAAGGGCTATGGGCCGACGTGCACAGCGGACGCCCCTACACAGGACGCCTCTGGTAAACTTTCTTTTCCTTGGCTCCATGACGCCACATGCTCTGGCTTGCTTCCAAACTCCCTAGCTATTATTATGATGATGATTATAATTTTCGGTGGTAAAACATAAATAACATAGACTTTGTGTTTTTAACCATTTTACGATATACAATTCAGTGTCATTAGCAGCATTCACGATGTTGTACAACCATCACCACTATCTTTCCAAAACTTTTTTTTTATCACCCTGAATGAAACTCTGTACCCATTAATAAATAACTCCCCATCTCTCCGCGCCCCCCAGACCCTTGGTGGCTTCTACTCTGCTTCCTGGTTCTATGAACTTGCCTATTCCAGATACCTCATCCAAGTAGAACCATGTAATAATTGTTCTTTTCTGCCTGGCTTATTTCACTCATAGTGTTTTCAAAGGATCATCCATATTTTCGCAGGTAGGAGAACTCTATTTCTTTTAAAGGCCAACATTCCACTGTATGGATTTACTACGTCTGTTAATACACCTTTCGGCTCTTGTGAATAATGCTACAGTGAACACTGCCATACGAGTACCTGTTTGAGTCCTTGTTCTCAATGAATTTGGGGTGAGATTTCTGGGTCCTATGGTAATTACACATTCAGCTTTTTGAGGAACCCCCATGCTGCACTCCACAGCGGCTGTGCTATTTTTTAGTCCCACTAGCAACGTACGAGGGTTCTGATTTCTCCACATTGTCACCAACACATCATTTCCCGTTCTACAGATTACAGTCATTGCGTTAGTTTGCTCAGTCGGCCGTAATAGGATGTCACCGAGGGGAGCTTAGACACCATAAGTTTATTCTCTCACGGTTCTGAAGCCTAAATGTCCAAGATCAAGATGCCAGTACGTTGGCTTCTGATTAGGCCTCTCTTCCCGGCTTGCAGACAGCAACTTCTCACTTGTCCTTGAATGGCCTTTTTTCTGTGCATGCACGGGAGAGAGAGAGAGAGGGAGAGAGACAGAGAGAGAGAGAGAGAGGGAGAGAGAGAGAGAGGGAGATCTGGTGTCTCTTCCTATAAGGATATCAGTGCTATTAGATTAGGCCCCACTCTAATTCCTTCACTTAACTTTAATGATCTCAATGGCCCCATCTCCAAACACCGTCGCATTGGGGGGTAGAGCTCCACATACGAAAATGGGGGCATGGTGGCACAGATCAGTCCCTAACAGCCATCTTAAGAGGTGTGAGGTATTTCATTGTGGTTTTCTCTAGACATTCTTCTGTCTCCCTTGGTGATGCAATCTACTCTTCGTAGCCATAAATGCTGGAGGTGTCAACACTTGTCCAGGAGCCCTCCCCTCTTCTCGTCCCACATGTGCTCGCCAGGTGCGTGGTGTTCTTTCCTATGGTTTGAAGGAGTGGAGAGGCAGCTGCGTGCTCTGTTTGCCCCCGCCCGATCCACCCCCATTCTCTGCACGGGGAGGCTGACCCCTGCGATTGCACAGCTGGGCCCGTTTGCTCGCCTGGCTCCGGAGCTGGGGCAGGACTGGCTCCAGTAGATCAGAAGCGCGGAGGAGAGAGGTTTGCCAGCTGCCTCCTTCCGTGGCTGTCGCTGGGGGCAGTTAGGATTTTAACATACCTTCTGGAGTATTTTGGCCCTAGGCATGGTGGTGGTTTCCCACTGTTGCCAGTTTCTGAACGTCTCCTTACTACTTAAAAAAAAAAAAAATTTTGCCCTGGGGTGCCTGGGTGGCTCAGTCGGTTGTGTCCAACCCTTGGGTTTCAGTTCAGGTCATGATCTTGGGGTCGTGGGATAGAGCCCCACCTCGGGCTCCATGCTCAGCACTGAGTCTGCTTGTCCCTCTCCCCCTGCTCTTCCCCTCAACCATAAATTCATAAATAAATACATAAATACATAAATTCTTTACCTTGCCCACAACTGTCTGAATAGATCTCCTGCGACCTGGCTAATAACACAGAAAGACCCCTTTTTTTTTTTTTAAGATTTTATTTATTTCTTAGAGACTGAGAGTGAGTGGGAGGGGCAGAGGAGGAGGAAGAAAGAATCCAAGGCCGGCTCCTCAGTGAGCAAGGAGCCCGACGCGGGGCTCGATCTCATCTGGTGGCGGCTGTGAGATGGTGACCTGAGGTTCGGCCATCCCCAGAGGGACCACTTACAAGACCGCTGTCCAGGCGGTGAGGGCCTGCACCAGACACTCGGAAGAGAGCTACGGGGAGAGATACATGAGGAATGAATGCCACCGCGTGCCTCGGACGACCAACCGGTATGCTCTTTGGGAGCGGGGATTGTGTTTCATTCATTCTTTAACCCCGACACATGGTCCTTATTAGCTGCTCCATAAATAGTGGTGGGATGACTGATGGGAAGCGTCAACAAAGATCCCAAGGTTCAGGCCTGTGTTCCTTCCCTTGAAGAAGGGGAAAATCAAGTCAATTTACAAGTACTTAAATAACAGTAAGAATGACGCAGAAAGATACTGTAGAAACAGCATCCGTCTGAGAGTCAGGGGATCTAAAGCCCAACTTTCCCACCCAACCTTGGGCAAACGACTTGACTTCTCTGCCTGAGGTCCGTTTCCTTCTCTGCATATAGGAGTACGAACCTCCAACCACAGAGCTGCCCGGAGGAGTACCTGGATGACATACGCGGACCACGTATCTCGGGGACCATTCCCGGGGTTTGTCCCGAAGTATATACTTCAGGCCCCCGTCAAACAAACCATGAGTTGTGTCTGTCGTGCTCCTTCCTGGAAAACCACTGCAGATTTAAAAATCCTCCTCTACCTGCCGTCTGCAGAGTCCTGGAAGGGCACAGTTTGTGCCACTGTTACTCGTTAGCTTGTATTTTAGCTCTTAGGACTCTGGGCTCTTCGGAGCGGGGCTGAGGACAGGAGCCTTCCCCTGTGATCGTGCTTTGACCTTAGGCCCCGCATTCAGACCAGCAGGAGCACCTGAACTCTGCCGCAGAGGTGGAAGCAGACTCTAACCCTCCACCTCTGGTGCCCTGTGTGTCTCTGTCTCCTCTATGCTTCCCTAAATGCCCTCTGCCACACCAACGCCTACTGGGCTCGGGGAGAGAATTTCCCAACTGAACTGGACAGATGCCTTCATATTTCAGTCTGTTAAATAATGGTTTGTTATGTCTGTTCAAAAACGATTGTCTCTACGACTCTGTACTGAATTTGCTGAAATAAGTAAATAAATAAATGCATGCTTCCCCAGGAGACGATGCGGTTGTGGGAACTGGGCAAACAAGAGGAAGGAGTTCCCTTTCAGGATATTTATAATTCAGATAATGACCTCCGTTGACTTGTTACCCAGGATTAACCTTCCCTTCTAACTCATGACAGTTGACTTTCTTATTGTTTTTGTCGTCACTCCTTTCTCCTTTAAGACATGGCTGTAAGACTTGTCTTTCAAAGACCCTCTATCTGTCAGATTTTATTTTAGAGCATTCCAAGCCTCGGGTGTCCAAGAACACTTGTAAATCATGCAGTTTACTCTTGTTGAATATTCACGGCTTCACATAGTTGCTATTTCTATAAGTTTACCAAAGCCAGCTGGTGACTTTACGCTGAGAAAAGTGTGCTTTAAAGCAGCAGATATTATATATCTTAAATATGTATTAACATGTTGGAATAGTGTGACTGAAATATTCCTTAAAGTCCATAAAATCCAATACAAAGGCAAAAAAGAAAAAAAAAAGAAAGAGTATGCAATGAGTCTTCATTTGAAACATACAATTTATTCTTTTCTAGAATTTCCTATTTTCTGGATTCCTTAATCTATGGTTTCTTAGGCTTACATGAAAATGCTCCTGCTACCTTGTGGAAATATTTGCATTCTAACCAAATCATTTCAGAACTTCTCAAAGGCTGAGAGAGATCTAGGCTGCCTCCATTACTTTTGAGGTTCCCAGTATATTAATTTTTTAAAAAAATCACTAAAAGGGTTAAAAATTGGGGTGTTTTGAAAGTTCACATTTTTAACAGTTGATGCCTTTAACACACACACAAAAATTACAACACAAAACAGTTGTGCTAGTCGGAAGATAATTTAAAGATTCAACTTTTAAAATCCACAGTACACTGGAAGGTGATATAGTTTCTTCAGGGATCTCAATTTTAAATTTGGATGAGGGTGTCTTCTTTCAATCCCATCAGTGTATTTTGGTGTAATCTCCATTGAAGGTAATGTCAGAAGCCTAAATTCAAGACTCTTTATAAATGTAAGAACTGGGCCAGATAACCTTCTGGGTCGGTGCCCACTCCTCCTCCTTTCCGTTACCATAAGCCAAGAATATTTAATCCATAATTGGGAAACTATATTATTATTTAGTAACACATAATGAATTAAAGATGATGATCAAGTCTTACCCATGTCCAGTTGTGTAAAGAAAAACTCTGAATAACCCTAGCTTGGGGAAGTGTAACAAAGGGCAAATTCTAAGACGAGTTTTCTCTCCAAATGCTGACGCCGAGGCTTTTCTCCGCTAATTTTTAGAGGTATTGGTTTGCTAAGTCTTGTTTAGATCACAAGCTCCTTGCAAAGGAACTCTACGTATACTGAGCTGTTACTAAAAACTAGTAATTAATCTTGTTGGGTAGTTGCCATCGAAACTATTTAAGATTTAAATAGGAAAATAATATTCCACTTATGACACAGGCTACACTGACATTTGCACGTATACTTTACAGATGTGGAAATACTCTGCACTCTGTGCTTACGACCACAGACGCCATCTGCTAGGCAACGTGGAGTACGACCTACAAGGACATGCAAGTAAATACCGCTCACTCAAGTGATTGCCTCTCATTTGGAAACACCCTGCTTCACTTTTAGTAGCACAGAAAAGATATTCCCCATCTGCGTGTAATTTGCAGCTGAAACGACCCTTTCGTACAGACAAGTTGGCTGTTCCATGGTGTCAGTAGAGACCAGGCCTAGCTGGACTTAGATCATTAGCCATCTCGCCCTGGGAACTACTGGGGCAGTGGGTCACAGGAGAGAGGGTCGATAGGGTCGATGTGTAGCAGAGCTCCTCAAAGCAGCAGCAGAGAAAGGTCTAGGCACCAGGGTCTTCTCGAGAGGCAGAGAAATCTCACCGTAACTTCATCTGCTCCAGGCCAGCTGGGGTGGAAAGTGGATAAATGAAGGTCAAGCAACCTGGGTCCGAAGCTGAGCTTCTCCTTTTTGTAAAGGAGAAAGAGCCAAGCGCAGATGTAATTTCAGCAGAGATCACAAAAGAGGGCAGAGAACGGAGCTTTTAGAGAATAAAAGGAATTGACAAATATATTGTCCTATTAAACACGCAGAAGAATCGTTTTGGATGTCAACTTCCCCCTTAACAAGCTTCAAAGCTTATTAAGCAAGTAATAACTATTTGTTAACGTCATTTTAAAAGTTACACATTTTTAAAGTGATTTTTTTCCTTCTTAACTGAACAAAGAATGCCCCTCCCCGCAAAAATACACTGTATTGAATTAACACGATTGCCAATTCCTCAGCACATAGATCAGAAAGGCCAAGCGGCCTTATGTGCCGTTTTTCTGAAAAAGAAAACTCAATTGCCCTTTTAAAAATATAATCAGCAAGTTGAAAACAAAGAAAAGGAAAATATATCCAACAGAAATAAAAAGATCCTAAAGATTGAACTTTTTGTTCTCCTTGAATAATTTTAACGCTACCATCTAGATGGATATTAGCACCAAGTCTGACAATAATCTTAAATATTGCAAACATAGCTATAATTTTTGGAACATTAGCTGTTTTTACTAAGATGGTGGCAAAGTTGCATTGCTTGTTATCGGTTTTTGTAACTGGAGATCTAGATTACAATTTTCAAGGGCTCTATGGGCAAACGCTCTGATGCGAAGTGAGGGACTTTAATTGGAATAAACTTCAAGATCTTTTCTCATTCTAAAACTAGGAGCCTATTGTTTGTCAGAGTTAGAAAGTTTTGTAGTGCTATTTGTGGGTATATTCCCTCCAGAATTTCTTTCATTTCTCTTTAACAACAAAAAAAATGACAAAGAATATGTTCCGGAGGGAATTTGTGACTGTTTGCTCAGACAAAATCGGTCATCATTCAAGGTTAAACAGTGACCGAGTGGCAGAGAACAGATTGGCAATTATTCGGTTTTAAATTCTGAACTTGAAATTAAAATGAGGGAAAAAGTTCCTTTTGGTGTCTTACAAATCCCCACTGGTGTGAAGTCTGCAGTTGCAAATGAGGAGTCTTTAGCTGTGCCCGGTGGGCTCTGGGGAGCAGGTGCTGAGCCGGGGAAGGGGGGCAGCAAAGGCTTGTGGGGGAGTGAAAGCTGCCAGGACAAAGGGGAGGCAAGCCCGCTGGGGCAGGGGGGGCCCCTCCAGCCCAGGCCCACTTGACAAAGGCTTTGCCAAAATCAGGGGCGCTCAAAGCACAGCTTGCACGGTAAAGGAGCCTTCTATCTGGCTGAAAAGTCTAGGCCTTGTCCACAAGGAAGAGTGGGACAACCTCCCTGCCTCCTAATAAACAAACAAACAAATAAATAAATAAATAAATAAATAAATAAATAAATAAAAATAAAAATAAAAATAAAAAGCTGGAGCAGCTCCCGAAGGAGTTGAAGCCGGAGGCTGTCAGCCAACCGTGCTGCTCCCAGCTGGGCTGTGAACGGGGCAGGGGGCCTCCGGGCCCTGTGCGGGGTGAGCCCCCTTCACTCTCAGAACCCCTCCATCGCCCCCATTTCCTGGGCCCTCGTCCCCTCCCTGGCCCTAGCAGGAGTCCAGGCTCTTCTCACTTTGTTATGCGGAGCAGTTAGCTCAAAAAACTGGCCCCGTCCGGTCCGGTCCGGGTGAGAGGAGCTCCTGTTGTCCCTTCAGAGGCCTTCCCGGCTCGGCTCGGGTGGAAACCACGCAGCCACGCCCTTAGTAGGAGCCAGCGTGGGGGCAACTCTGGCTCCACCTGGCATTTCTCCTTCTCATCACAAACGGAGACAACAGGGATGGGGAGAGCTGAGGGCGACATTTGGGAACAAAAGCCGACAGGTTTCCTGCCCTGGGTGCCCCGGGCCCTCCCACGACCCCCGACCCCTTGGGTAAGAGACCGGTTTTGGGGAGGGGGGAGTGGTAGAAACTGAAGAGTTATTTTCTTAAATATTTGCAACTAAATCCCTAAAACGCTGTTTTAAGGAATCTGATGTCATCCCTGGCCTCTACTTGCCACTTGACAAAAGCTGATTGTGCTATTTAGTTAATAATTAATTCTGTAGAGAGCAGGAATTTTACTACACAAACTCAAAAGTACAAGAAATACCATATTCTTGATTTGCTTAAAGCCCAGTGGGCACCCCTATGTCTTTCCTACATTAAAATTCTGGAGTCTTATCGGCGGCATGTATCACATTGAGGGCCGACTCTTCGGGAGGACAGCTTCCTAAACAAGGGATTTTCAGGTCAGAGGGTCAGTGTTTTTCAGATCGGAACACTCAGTTCCACATACCGTCCCTCGCCCAAAAGTATCAACGTGTCTGATTATCCACCCCCTCAGCAGCCTGGAAGTTCTCAATCTTTTCGACTTTGGCCAAGCAGATGGGCAAAAATTCAATTTTGTTATTAATTTGTATTTCCCCAGCTACTGGCAAGATTGAGCAACTTTTAATGTTTATATGGCACCTGCACTTTCTTTGATCCACTGGGTCATTTGTCTTCTTACTGGTCTAGAAAAGCCTTATGTAAGTAAGGGCTCTTAACGCTTTTCTTGCACGTGTGTGCTGCAAATATTTTATCACTTGTCTTTTGACTACCTGTGGGCTAGCAAAGACAGAGCCTCCTGCCCCTCAGCTCATAATCCCGTGGAGGCACCAGATGAAAGATGGATAATAATAACTTGATTAAATGATACGCAGGTAATACTTCACAGTAAATGCCACAGGGGCCATTTGGAAATACCTGCAGCAGGAAAAATCTGTTTTCAGTTAAAAATCCCTTTTATTTTTATTTATTTTTTAAAAGATTTTATTTATTTATTTGAGAGAGAAAAAGAATGGGGGGGAAGAGCAGAGGGAGAGGGATAAGCAGACTCCGTGCTAAGCGCAGAGCCGGATGCAGGGCTCAATCCCATGACCCTGAGATCCTGACCTGAGCCGAGATCAAGAGTCGGACAGAGGCTTAACCGACTGAGCTCCCCAGGTGCCTCTAAAAATGCTTTTTAATGTGTAATGAACACAATGAAACTCCATTGAAGGCCACTGGCATACTTTTACCATGAAGTCAGGCATAAAGATCAGTCCTTTTAGATTTTTCCATAACTTGACCACTTTTAACCTCATTCAATCTCTACCACTTCTCACATGTCCTCTCTCAACCTACCACTCCCAATTCCATTCTTCCTCAGAGTGTTTCTATCCAGTCTTCTATTTTCACAGTGATGGTATTTGTTAGTTTGTGACAGAGATTTTGGATGGATCTCCAGCAAGTCTTAGACTCTGAATATGCATATTAAAGAAATTGGAGAAGGCTTAGTTTCTTCAAATCCTTGACTATGCAAAAAGTAGTTTCAGACTTTAACATTTTAAAATTGGAGAATCTATTTTCCTGTTGAGTATTCACTCAGTTAGCAGATATTTGATTGCATACCTTCTATATACTTAGGCACTGTTTTTTTTTTTAATATTTTATTTATTCATGAGAGACAGAGAGAGAGGCAGAGACATAGGCAGAGGGAGAATCAGGGTCCATGCAGGGAGACCGACGTGGGACTTGATCCCAGGACCCTGGGATCAGGCCCTGAGTCGAATGCAGACACTCAACCACTGAGCCACCTAGGGGTCCCTAGGCACTGTTTTAAATATCATTATATCCTGTTAGAGGGGAAGAGGGGAGGGAGACGGAGTAACGGGGTGATGGACATTAAGGACGGCACTGGGTATTATACAAGACTGATGAATCACTGAACTCTATCTCTGAAACTAATAATACATTATATGTTAATTAATTGAATTTAAATTAAAAGATTAATTTTAAAAATAACATTATATCCATGAGTTCATGGAATTTACATCCTAAATTGGAGAAAGAGAGAGAGAGAGAGAGAGACATCAAATGGTAAAAACGTAAGTCTATAATGTCAGACAGTGATACATACTATAAGGAAAAATAAGGCAAGATAAGAAGAGTATTATGGGTTGAATTGTGTCCCCTCCAAAACTGAAGTCCCAGTACCTGTGAATGTGACCTCATTTGGAAAGAGGATCTTTGCAGATGATCAAATCACAATGAGGCCATTAGAGTGGGCCCTAATCCAATGACTAGTGTCCTCATAAAAAGGGGAAATTTGACACAGAGACGTGCCCACAAGGAGAATGTCATGTGAAGATGAAGGCAGAGATCTGGGTGATGCTTCTACAAGCCAAGGAACATCAAAGATCGCCAGCAAACCACCAGAAGCTAGGAGTGAGACATGGAATAGATTCTCTCTCATGGCCTTCAGAACAAACCAATTCTGTCAACACCTTGATCTCAGACTTCTGGCTTCTAGAACTCTGACATTTCTGTTGAAAAGGTCTCCAAACGGTAGTACTTTGTTATGACTGCCCTACGGAAAGTAAGATTTTAGATGGGGTGATGGGGGAAGTTCACATCTGAAAGGAGAAGAGAATATAGTCAAGAAGGTAACTGGAGAAAGCACAGACCAGTATTGTTATTCCCTAGTAGAGGGAGTAACAAGTGCAAATCCCCTCTGGTGTGCACACGAGTGGCAAGTGTAAGGACTGCCACAGTCGGGGTTCCTGAAGCATGGTGAGCAACATGAAGGAAAGTGAGGGAGATAAGGTCAGACGCCCATAAGGTAGGGACCAACTGGCCACGTGTGGATAATGGCCTTCTTCCCCAGGTAATAAGAGAAGCCACTGGAGAGCTGTGGGCAGAGAAATGACATCATCATTGTCAAAAGTAGCATGTTCAGTTTTCTGTTAACCAGAAAACAAGTTCCAAGTTCCTGATTGATGGTTTCACTTATGCACCTGTTCTAGCCAGGAGTCCTGGGGTTGCAAGTGACAGAGATTCAGCTCAAGCTCTCCTAAGCAAGGGAGGGAACTTATTAGTTCACGTAACCAAAAAGGCCATGAGTATTTAGGCAGAGCTGGGGATCAACCCATATCATCAATAATCTGTCCCCTTTTCTCCTTCTTTCAGTTCTCCTTTCCTCTATGTTGACTTTGTTTGCAGATAAGCTTTTATTATTATATGGCAAAAGAACCACCAGTAGCTCCAGACTTCATGCTTCTTAGTATTAGATATCCCAGGAGAGATTCTTTTTCTCCTACCATTCACATAATCCCCCAAAGAATGCTGGTTGGCTTCCTTGATTATGAGCCTAGTCCTATAATAATCAGTGGTGGTTTCTAGAGATAGTTCTTTGGCTGAGTGGCCTACATCACATATCCACTTCTATGGCAAGGAAGCAGACCCACAGGTTGCACTATCTAGGTGGGTGAGAAGCATTTACCAAAAGAAAGAGTTATGTGGGGGCCACAGAGCTGTACAGCTTCAGAATTCTAATTCATGTTATAGTCTACATGGATGCGACCCACTGCAGTGCACAACCCCCGAGAGGCCTTATGGTGGTCCTTGGTACTCTAACCTGAGGAAGGGGGAAAAGAAGCTGTGCAGGCAAAAAGGGCAGGCATCCCCTAGTACATCTTTTTTTTTTTTTTTTTTTTAAGATTTTATTTATTTATTCATGAGAGACACACGGAGAGGGAGAGGGAGAGAGAGAGAGAGAGAGAGAGAGAGAGGCAGAGACACAGGCAGAGGGAGAAGCAGGCTCCCTGCAGGGAGCCTGATGCGAGACTTGATCCCAGAACTCTGGGATCACGCCCTGAGCCGAGGGCAGACACCCAACAGCTGAGCCACCCAGGCATCCCTCCCCTAGTACATCTAATTACAGAGCTAGTCATTTGTAACTTTAAGAAAGAACTTTTTTTTTTTTAAAGACTTTATGCAAAGTTGGCTGGACTTCTGGCTTCCTGGAACAAAATATGACTCATAAAATGCAAATCTACAGCAGATATATAAATACATTTATTTCTTCTAAAGAATGATATCTAATAGTCCTAATTATGGCATATCTTAGGCTTAAGTCAAGTAAATAATTCACCTTTGATAACAGTACTATAAATGGAGCTGTGATTCACAAGTGCATGGTTCTTCCTAAGAACTCTGTGCATTCATTTATTACAGTTATAGACTGGCCCCTAATATTGACAGGTTCCATGCCAGGAATTATAAATATGGCAAGGAGACCAAACAAACCTTGTTCCTGTCCTCATGGGTAAGATGGATATTAGACAACGAACACACAAATAATATATAATTATACTGTGGTAAGTAGGAAGAAGGAAAAGAACTGGGTTTCATCAGAGAGAATTAACAAAATTGGGGGTTGATTTAGATCAGGATCAGGGATTCATCTGAGGTTGTGCCATTTAGGCAGAATGCTGACGTATATATAGGAATTAGTCAGATTTGAAGAGTGGGAGAGGAAGGGAAAGTATTCTAGGCAGAGGGAATAGCATGTACGAAGGCCTTAAAGAGTTTCAGATATCACCAACACCCCTGCCCAGGCCCAGGGACGTGACCCCAGACGCTTACCAATTGTATTGTCCATTTCATTTTTATTGCTGCTTTCCAATGATATTTCAAATTAACTAAATCACACACATTCTCTTTTCATCATTATAGAGTAGATAGAATGTTTAGATTTTCCCCTCTGACTATAATTTTTAAAAAAAGATTTTATTTATTTATTCATGAGAGATGCAGAGAGAGGCAGAGATCCAGGCAGAGGGAGAAGCAGGCTCCCTGTGGGGAGCCCGATGGGGACTTGATCCCAGGACCCTGGGATCACACCCTGAACCAGAGGCAGATGCTCAGTCACTGAGCCACCCAGGAGTCTGTGTACAGTTTGTTTTTTTTTTTTAAGAAATTTATTTTTTATTTCTATTTTTAAGATTTTATTTATCTGTTTGACAGAAAGAGAGAGAGAGAGCAAGCACAAGCAGGGGAATGGCAGGCTGAGGGAGAGAGAGAAGCAGACTCTCCACTGAGCAGGGAACCCTGTGGAGCTCGATGATAGGACCCTGGGATCACAACCCGAGCTGAAGGCAGACACTTAAACTAATTGAGCCACCCAGGCACCCCTGATTATAATTTTTATATATTAATGTATATTAATATATTAATGTATATTAATGTATTAATATATGATGATGGCAAAGTGATCAAAAGTGGAATTGATGAAAGGATGATTGTAATTATTTCATGCTGGCAATATATTTTCAAGTGTTTTGCAGTCACTTACCACTTCTGTTTCTATAACTTCATGGTAGGAAAGAAGAGGACACGAGGACTTAGAGCTGAGGATGGCAGCTATGGAGAGGGGGTTAGTATTTAAAGGTAATTCTCTAAGGTTCTCTTCTGGGATCTGCTAAGTGAAGGACAGAAGTCTGGGTACTGACTACTGGGGAGGAGGTAAAACTTGGATGTCATGGTCCAGGCCCTTGATCAATCAAGGTCCAAACAGAAAATAGATGGCACACTCAGAAGGGTCTTGGTCTCCTGCTTTTCTAGTTTTAGAGTTATTTGTTGCTTTTTTTTTTCTACTCAGTCAACTCCTAAAAAATGTATATAGCCCAATAGATTTCTGCAATCATGTGTACCTGAAATATGTAATGACAAGATACTTGAAGAAAGGCACTTTTGTCATACTATTATTACCTTTATTGTTCATCTTGGTTTTTCAAATTATAGAAGTTTTTAAATATGAAAACCAGCACAGACAGTAAGATAATGTGTACTCATATATCCACCACTCTGATTTAGAAAATGTTAATATTTTGACATTTTTTTTTCCAAATTTTTAAATAAAATATCACAGCATGCAAGGCTTCTTGTTACTTCTCCTTACCTCCTATTTATTCATTCATTAATGCCTTCATTCATTACTTTCATTTTTAAAAGGTTTATTGAACTACTTACCCTGCTATAAAAGCCATGGGATAAACACAAGATTGAGACTTATTTCCTTTCCTCAGGGTGTTCCCAATCTAGCAATGATATCCTCAAAATGGTTGGTTGGTTGTTTTCAGTAGGTAGCTGTGAACATACAAAAGGAGGGGAAAAAACTAGAGAAATGGAAGCTTCTACAGCGAAAACCAAAGAGTGAGATGGATAAAACTCCAATTGCACTAACACAGTGACCACTTTGCCTCTTTCTGTTTCTGATAGAATTGTATGGTAGATGCCCTTTTAGCAAATGAAAAACCTGCTACTAAATAGGTATTTGACACTGGTTAATTTTTATATGCTAGTCTGTGCTAAGCATATAGACAATACTAAATGCTCAAAAGAAACATTAATAGATTACTTTCAGGTCTAAAACTGCGTAATTGTATACATTTTTAAAATTGTACTTGAGGGTGAGTACCCTACATTGGAAAGCATAATGCATTCAGATCCTCTTATTCATAATTGACGGTAAGTTCTCCAAAATCAGATAACAGGAAGGCCTGCCTATTAGATGAGTAGTGGAAACTTTTCACAAGGGAAACTATTCCTTTCAAGCTTGAATTTCTTCACATTCTGCAATTCTGCTGGGTCTGGTTTGTCTGGGTCGGCAATCGGGAAGATTGCAAGTCTGTGTAGTATCTTGGTCGCAAATTAGGAGGTATCCCCTCTGGGCTCATAACAGCCCTGCCAACTTGTGCCTCTGTGGGAAAAAACAGGTTCTCTTTCCTCAGAGACAGCCCCAAACCAGTCCACACCAGCCCCACTCACCCCCTTGGCCCAGCGTGTTTGTGCACTGCACACACTGCACAACCAGGTGTCTTGTTTCCAGTGCCAGAAAACATGGCTCTCAGCATACTACACCGAACACCTCCCAACGCCGGGCACTTGGCCAGGTGCTGGAAATAAAAAGAGGAATAAGACAGAGTCTACCTTTGGTGTCTGGGAAGTGGGCCATATAAACAGATACCACAATAAGAGCTAGTAAAGTGATCAAAGAGAAATGCAGACAGGATCACAAATGAAGGAACTGCTCATTTTTCTTGGATGGGGCTGGGGTCAAGGCAAATTCAGAAAGCACGAGGCTTTGGAATTGGGGTTCATAGGATGAGTAGAGGTTCATGAGGTGGGTGAAGGGCAACAGGGCTTTTGATAACAAGGAGAAGCTTGGGAGTCTCTTCCTGCAGCCGTAGCCTCAGGAAAGCCTAGGGCTGCAGCTTCATCACTTTGATCTAGGTTTTGGGTCCCACCATTTTCATTGGGTTTGTCTATGTCTCTTTTTGTCTTTGAAGTGATCCAGACAAGCTCAGCAGTGGGGCTCGTATAAACAGTGTAAAAAGAAAAAACAGTGTTCACTTGCCAGCAATGTCCCCCCACATAGCTCTCTTGGGAGTCTGGAGAGGCAGGAGGTGGCTGGTCAAAGGCCAGGGATTTGGGAACATTGCCAAATGGCCTCCTTGAAGATACAGCACACAAGGACATTCCAGGAAGAGGGAGCAGTATAATACCACAGTATTTTGTTTGCCAGATGGAAATATCCTTAGTGACAAACATATTTAATTTGGCTGCAGGTGTGACCTTTGATTATGCAATAGAATTGTGCAGCAGCTAGAATGTAATTTCCGAACGACCTAGGCTGCTTATTTCCCTAGAAGGATTAGTTAGTTTTGCCCAGAAAAGCTTTTCGAAGACCACAGACTACATTTCTAACTCTAATGAACCTTTCCCTCTCTTGGCACATTCTACTGGTTGCTGGAAGAATAGGGAGGAAGCATGCGCATAGCACAGCTCCACAGAAGCCACTGTCACTCTCAGAAAAACAACTAGGTGCATGTCCCTTCCGCAGGGTGTTAGAGGGCTTCTCCAGGTCATTCAGGGAGAGTGGTCCAATGCCTGCAGCGGACTGATTGTAGAGGGTGGGGGATCAGAGGCAACAACCTTTACTTCTCCCCCCATGGTAGGGACTCTGGTGTTGCTGTGAGGTTCTGAAAGGGCGGTGGCCTCTGAATCTTGTTTGTGGAGTTCAAGGAGGACTAGAAGCTTCACTGGGCACTGTGCACCACAACAAGGACAACAAAAACAAACCTGCTGACTGTGTTTTTACTGATTAGTTCCAAACTAGCTATTCCGGGCCACACACTCTTAAACTAGGTTCTCCTTTGATGACCTCTATGTTGAAATAAAAGGAGGTGGTGAGTTATGCAGCAGCAGCCCTCGGGAACTGCCTGAGGGCCCTCATTGCAACAATCTGATAACAGCAGAAAGCACTGAGGAGTATCTCCCCACCCATGTTTGTGATCCTCCAGTGCCCAACACCCTCCTTCTGAGGCTCCCACTGACCAGGGAATGGAGAACCTTGGCCCATATTAGTATTCAGGTAGGAGTCATCAATGAGAACATGAGACAAACTCAAGAACACTTTGTAAACACAAAAGAACATTCCTACAAAGTAGGCAGGCCCATTAAAACATGGCAGGTAAAAAAAAAAAAAAAGAAAAATTTTTTTTTAAAAGACCAAGTTTAGCCACAGAGAGTTGAAGGATATGCTAACCTGTATTTAAGGACCCCACAAAAGGGGATCACATGTCTATGAATATCTTTGGGAAAGTATCATGCACCAAAATGTCCTCAATCCCCCTAAAAGACTTCACATTCTTCAGCTCAGGAATGAAAAAGATACGTCATTCCACCAGATACATATGCCAAAAATCCAGGAACCATCATTTATTTCTCTCTTTTCTCCATTACTTTCCCCCATCAGTCTGTCAGCAAGCTGATCTTCAAATTATATATTGATTTGTCCATATCTTTTTATGTTCATGACCACCATCCCAGTCCAAGCCACAATAACCTCTTGCCCAGACAACCTCAAAATCCCACTCACTGGCTTCTCTATATTCACTTTGGCTCCCCTCCGTCTCAGATTGCAGTATGGGAAGGTCTTTCTAAGCATAAACTGATAGAAGAAATGAACAAAGGAAGAGTTATATATATATTTGACAACAAAGAAGGCCTAAAAATTTGAATGTCCAAAAAACATCACCACACCTATCTCTTAGCAGAAGTGAGAGGGTTGGGGCAGAGAGAAATTTCACTTTCTACTATACATGTTTCTGTATGATTTCATTTAAATTAACACAACAAAACATGTTATAAATAACTGAAAATAAGCAACAAACTGGAAAAATATTTGACACAAATATGGTAAAACTTAATAGATTTGACAGTCTTAATATATAAAAGCTCATCCAAATCAAAGAGAAAAACATTAAGACCATCAGCATTTAAAATGGGTAAGGAAAAGGGCGCCTCGGGGGCTCAGTAGGTTAAGCAACCAACATTTGGTTTCTGGTCAAGTCATGAGCTCATGGGTCGTGGGGTCAATTGGGCATTGAGCCCCTATTTGGGCTATGCATCCAGCAGAGTCTGCTTGAAGATTCTCTTCCTCTGCCCCTCTCCCCACTGGTGTATGTGTGTGTCCATGCACGTGCTCTCACTCTCAAATGAACAAATACACTTTTAAAAAATGGGTAAGAAAAAAATTATACTTTGACATAAACTAGGTTTTTTTTAACTACTAGTTTTTTAACAAAAAATGAGTAAGAATATTGACACTAAATCACTGAAAATCAAATATAAATATGTAGTAAAGAAAAAATGTCCTATCTCACTAACAGTCACATAAATGAAAATTAAAAGTGAGATATCACTTTTTACGTATTACCATGACTTTAAAAAATTTTAATAAATCAATCACTTTCATCATAATTTCTTTGTGGGAGTATATAATTTCTTTGGTAATAATTTTGGCAATGTCAGATATCTTAAAACTTCAGACTTTTTTTTTTTTAAGATTTTATTTATTTATTTGAGAGAGAGAGTGAGAGAGAGAGAACAAGGGGTGAGGAGGAGTGGGTTTTAGGAGAGAAGACTCCCCACTGAGCAGGGAGCCCTCCACAGAGCTAGATTCCAGGACCCTGAGATCATGACCTGAGCCAAAGAAAGATGCTTAACTGACTGAGCCACCCAGGACCCCCAAAAGTCCATAGCCTTTGACTAGTGATTTTATTTCTAGGACTTTATCACAAGGTAATAATATCACAGATATGGACAAAGATTAAACTACAGTGTTTCATCTAAGAATTATATATAAAATCAAAAATTGGGGAAGGATCAAATAACAAGAGCACAGTTAAATCAATAGTGTTACATCTATCAGTAAGATAAGTTATAATAGTGTCAACAAAAATATTTATGAAGGCTCAGTATAATAAAAATACCTATTTTCCATAAGTTAAATATAAATTTAGCATAATTCCAATAAAAATACTTTCAGTTTTTTTTTTTTTCAATAGAAAAACTGATCCTAAAGGTCGAATAGAAAAAATTAACAGCAATGGCCAGGAAAACACTGGCAAGGGAAAAGAGCAATGAGAAAGCACCAGTATTAGCAGATATATATGAAAACGTATTTTATGCAATAGTTAAGAGAGTACTAGAATATTAATAGACAAATGGAACAGTATAGACACCAAATACATATGTTAGTTCATTCCATGGAAAGAGAAGCATCTCAAGTCAAAGAGGAAAAGGTAGACCCATGAATAAATGATGTCAAGACAAGTAGAAAGATACAAACAGTTGGATCTATGTCTTTTTTTAAAAAATTTATTTATTTATGATAGTCACAGAGAGAGAGAGAGAGGCAGAGACACAGGCAGAGGAAGAAGCAGGCTCCATGCACCAGGAGCCTGATATGGGATTCGATCCCGGGCCTCCAGGATCGCACCCTGGGCCAAAGGCAGGTGCCAAACCACTGCGCCACCCAGGGATCCCTGGATCTATGTCTTTGCAACATTTGTCTCCTCCAAAAAAACTCAAGAAAGACAAAGAAATATAAAAACTAAAACTATAGAAGTACTAGAAGAAAACAAAGATTAAAAACATTTTTTAATGGGAAGGTCTTTATAATGATGATTCAAAATCTAGAAGCCATAAAAGTAAATATTGATGAAGTCTGGCTATATAAAAATATATTATAAAATTTGAACATGGGAAGATTCTACAAGAAAAGACAAAGCCAAAACAAACTGGGAAAAAAGTGATCTATGTCCCAGACATAGGGCTAATCTCTTTCATGTACACAGAGCTACTATAAATCAGTATGGGAGGCCTGTAACCTATAGAAAAGTGGGCAAAGCTTATGAAAAGAGAGGTTCGTTCCATACACATTTTAGGAGTGTGTGTTCTAGCTCTGTGAAGAATGCTGATGGCATTTCAATAGGGATTGCATTGAATGTGTAGATTGCTTTGGGTAGCACAGACATTTATTACTATTTGTTCTTTCAATCCATGAGCATGGAATGTTTTTCCATTTCTTTGTGTCTTCCTCAATTTCTTTCATAAGTGTTCTATAGTTTCAGAGTACAGGTCCTTTACCTCTTTCATTAGGTTTATTCCTAGGTATCTTAATAGCCAAAGTACTGTTGAAAAAGAAAACCAATGGCGGGGGCATCACAATTCAAGCTGGGTTTCAAGCTGTATTACAAAGTTGTGATCATCAAAACAGTATGGTACTGGCACAGAAACAGACACATAGATCAAGAGAACAGAACAGAGAACCCAGAAATGGGCCCTTTACTCAACAGTCAACTAATCTTTGACAAAGCAGGAAACAATATCCAATGGAAAAAAAAAAAAAAAGATAGTCTCTTCAATACATGGTGTTGGAGCAACTGGACAGTGACATGCAGAAGAATGAAACTGGACCACTTTCTTATACTACACACAAAAATAAATTCAAAATGGATGAAAGATCTAAATGTGAGACAGGAATCCATCAAAATCCTGGAGAAGACAGGCAGCAACCTCTTTGACCTCAGCCACAGCAATTTCTTGCAAGACACATCTCCGGAGGCAAGGGAAACAAAAGCAAAAATGAACTGTTGAGACTTCATCAAGATAAAAAGCTTCTGCACAGCAAAGGAAACAGTCAACAAAAACCAAAAGACAACCTACAGAATGGGAGAAGGTATGTGCAAATGACTTATCAGATAAAGGGCTAGTATCCAAAATCTATAAAGAACTTAGCAAACTCAACACCCAAAAAAACAAAAAAAATCCATTCAAGAAATGAGCAGAAGACATGAACAGACATTTATCCAAAGAAAACATACAAATGGCCAATGGACACATGAAAAAACGCTCGACATCACTCAGCATTGGAAATAGAAATCAAAACCACAATGAGATACCACCTTACACCAGTCAGAATGGCTAAATTTAACAACTTGGGAAACAACAGATGTTGGCGAGGATGTGGAGAAAGGGAAACCCTCTTGCACTGTTGGTGGGAATGTGGACTGGTGCAGCCACTCTGGAAAACAGTATGGAGGTCCAAAAAAGGTTAAAAATAGAACTTCCGTAGGATCTAGCAATTGTACTAGTAGGTATTTACCCAAAGGATACAAAACATAGTGATCCCAAGGGGCACCTGCACCCCAATGTTTACAGCAGCAGTGTCCACAGAAGCCAAACTATGGAAGGAGCCCAGAGGTCCATCGACAGATGAATAGATAAAGATCCGGCAAATATATACATACGTATATATGTACACACACATACTGGAATACTCCTCAGCCACCAGAAAGAACAAAATCTTGTCATTTCCAACTACGTGGATGGAACTGGAGGGTATTACGCTAAGTGAAATAAGTCAGTCAGAAACAAAACAGATGAACATAGGGGAAGGGAATGAAAAATAAAATAAGAAGAAAATAGAGAGGGAGGCAAACCATAAGAGACTCTTAACTCTAGGAAACAAACTGAGGTTGTTGGAGGGGAGGTAGGTAGGGAGATGGGGTACCTGGGTGATGGGCATGAAGGAGGGCACTTGATGTAATGAGCACTGGCATTATATGCAGCTGATGAATTACTAAATTCTACCCCGTAACTATTAAAAAAAAAAAAAAAGAATATGAAAGAATGCTGTACCGGATGTTCAAGACTCTTTAAGATTTCATGCCCCTTTAAAGAAGTTGAAATTTGAAACTTTGAAACTGTGGGTAACGCATTATAGGTGTGATGTATGCAAAAAAGAGACAGCAAGGATCCCCAGTGAGGGCACCAGGACCGAAGAAAAGGCTTTGGCCTTATGTCAAAATACTGGTTAGTAGGGGTGCCTGGCTGGCTCAGTTGGTAGAGTGTGGGTCTCTTGATCCTAGGGTTGAGTTCAAGCCCCACGTTGGGCACAGGGTTTACATATATATGTAAATATTGAAAATATTGTCAATATTTAAAAACTGACAAATAAATGACGTGTCTTAAGTTAAAATGTTTAAAGTAAAAAAGTTTATAGGAAAGGATATAAGAGTAATTCTAAAACTATGAAAAGATGCTCATCTTCACTTGTTTTTTTTAGAGGGGGAGGAGAGGGTCAGAGGGAGATAGAGAATCCATATTACAAAAGATTTATTTATTGGAGACAGGGAGAACAGGCAAGGAAGGGGAGGGGCGGAGGGAGAGGGAAAGAGAGAATCCTCAAGCAGGAAACCCTGAGGTCATGTCTGAGCCGAAATCAAGAGTTGGATGCTTAACTGACTGAGCCACCTAGGTGCCCCTCATCTTTACTCTTAATAAGAGAAATGCAAATTAAAACTAAACTGAAATACTACTTTTTTTTTTACTTATTCAATTGGTAAAAATGCCCAAACTTTTTGGCAAGGCTGCTGCAGAGAACTGGGTTCTCCCACTGCTAGTAGTAGTGCAAAATGCCGTAAATCTTATGAGGAGAATTGAGCAGCGTCTATCAAAAACATAATTTTGACCCAGAAATTCTACTTCTGGGAATTTATTTAGGCCTTTGCATGCAAAAATAGTGCACAAAGCTAATAATTTAAGCACTGGTTGTCACAGGCAATGAATAGAGAAAAACAAGTGTCTACCACTAGAAGACTGGTTAAATTAACCAGTATGTGCTAATAAAAAAAGGATGAAACTCACTATGAACTTCTATGGAAATATCTAAGGGAAATTATGATCATGTGAACAAAACATACTATCTTTTATGTAAGAAGTTGCAGGGAGAGAATGAAATCTATATTCCTATTTGCATTATTATCTGCATGAATAAAGGAAAGGATGCTGTATTAGTTATTTATGTCCCTATAACAAATTACCTGAAACCTTAATGGATTAAGACAACTGATATTTAATACCTCATATGGTTTTTGAGGGCCAGGGGTCAGGAAGTGGCTTTGCTGGGTGGCTCTGGGTGGCTCTGGCACAGTGTCTCTCCTGCAGCCACAGGGAAGTTGTCAGCTGGGGCGCGGCCGTCGGCAGGGGCTGCACATCCACTTCCAAGCTCACCCGTGACTGCTGGCAGGCAGGCAGGAGGCTTGGGTTCTTTGCCGCACGGGCCTCTCCCTGGGGCTGCTCACACACCCAGCTGCAGGTGACGGGTGAGGTGTGGGTGGGGATCCCACGATGGTGAGTGCAGACCTTGTAGCACCTAAACTCAGAGGTGGAACATCATTCTCGTTAGAAGCAAATCCAGCTCATGCTCATGGGGAGAGAAATCGAAGCCTAGTCTCTTGAAGAAAGGAGTATTCCAGAATTGGTGGACATAGTTTTTAAACTGCCATGGAGCATGGTTAACGAAGGGTCATGGGAGAGTGAGGAGAGGGGCAGATACGGAATGGGTTGGAGAATTTCACCGCTATCTTTAATCGTGGTAAAATATACATAACAAAATTTATCATCTTAACCGCATACAGCTCTGCATCAAGTCTATTCACGTTGTTGTGCAGCCATCACCACCAACCACCTCCAGAAGTCTTGTCATTTTGCAAACTCGAACCCTGTACCCATCGGAGGATAACTGCCCCCTCCTTCCCTACAGCCCTGGAAACCACCATTCTTTCTATCTCTGTGGATTTGACTTCTCCCAGGTACTTTATGTAAGAGGAATCATACAGTTCGTGTCCTTTTGTGACTGACTTATTTCACTTAACCTAATGTCCATATTATAGCATGTGTCAGAATTGCCTTCCTTTTTAAGGCCGAATAGTATTCCATTGTAGGTATATACCATATTTTTTATCCAGTCATTAATCAGTGAACATGTGGTTTGCTTCTACCCTTTGGCTATCATGAATGATGCTGCTATGAACATCTGTGTAAATAGCTCTTTGAGTCCTCACTTGTGTATTTTTATATTAAATTTTTTTTAATCTCTTTGAGTCCTCACTTAGGTATTTTTATATTTAAATTTTTTTAGGGATCCCTGGGTGGCGCAGCGGTTTGGCGCCTGCCTTTGGCCCGGGGCCCGGGATCGAATCCCACGTCGGGCTCCCGGTGCATGGAGCCTGCTTCTCCCTCTGCCTCTGTCTCTGCCTCTCTCTCTCTCTGTGACTATCATAAATAAATAAAAACAAAAAAAATTAAAAAAAATAAATTTTTTTAGACCATGGAAATTGCATTCATAATCAGTTGTTACATATCAAACAACCCTAAAACTTGATGACTTATAACAACAATGACTTCTTATTTCTCCTGGTTCTATGGGTTGGCTGGGTTGTTCTTCTGCTTGTTTACCTGGCCTCGGTCACATGGTAGCGTTCTGCTGATATGATGGGCCCAGAGGTCCAAGCTGGCCTCATTCACACGGCTGTCAGTTGGTCTTGGCTCTCGTTTTCCTCCCTGTGACCTCTTACCCTCTAGTAGGTTAGACCAACTTCCTCACATAGAAGACTCGGAGACGTGTTCAAGACAGGGAAAGTGGAAGCTGCAAGGTTTCTGAGGCTTACACTCTGGAACTTGCATAATGTAATTTCTGTTATCTTCTATTGGTCAAAGCAAATGTCAAAGACAGCTCAGATTTCAGATAGAGAAAGACAAACACCACATGATTTCACTTCTATGTAGAATCTAAAAAAACAAAACAAAAAAACCCCCAAGCAAACAACAGCAAAAAAAAAACCCAAACAGACTCAAACACAGAGAACAAACTGGTGGTTGCCAGAGGAGAGGTCGATGGGGGGGAATGGGTGAAACAGATAAAGGGGACTAAGAGGTGCAAACTTCCAGGCATAAAACAAATGAATCACAGAGATGGAAAGGATGGCATAGGAAATAAAATCGATAATATTGTAATAATGTTGTTTGGTGACAGATGGTGGCTACCTTTACTGTGGAGGGAACTGATTAATGTATAGAATCGTTGAATTAAAAAAAAAGAAAGAATCGTTGAATTATGTTGTTGTACAACTGAAACTAATGCAACACTGAATGTTAACTGTGCTTCAAAAAAACCCCCCAAAACCCCAGCTCAGCTTCAGGGGGTGGGGAACAGACTCCACCTCTTGATGAGAATAGCTGTAAGAAACCTGTGGCCATATTCAGGGGGACATGGGTGGCTCAGTCGGTTAAGTGTTCAACTCTGGTCAGGATCTTAGGGTCCTGGGATCGAGCCCCAAGTTGGGTTCTGTGCTCAGTGTGGAGTCTGCTTGAGATTCTCTTTCTCTCTCCCTGCCCAGCCCTTCCTGCATTATGCTTTCTCTCGCTAAAAAATAAATAAAATCTTAAAAAAAAAATCTGTGGCCTTATTTAATCTACCATAGAACATATTACTTATTCCAAAATATTAAAAATGTCTATAAGTAAATCTTAACGATATGGGAAAACTCATATTTTAGTAAGCAGAGAGCAGCACCGTATACGAATCATGATTTATATCTTTACCACCATTGTCTCCTGGCTTCCCAGCAGCCCTCCCCCCATGACTCTATTTTCAGGTTTTTTCCTATTTCCACTAGAGATAATGGCTCAACTCAAAATGCTTAAATAGTAAGGAAAATAGATTATTTCACATAACAGAGAGGAAGGCAGCTCCAACGGCCGAAAACGCACTGACTTGCTAATGTCAGCAGGTCCCCAAAGCCAGGTCAGCATTTCAGCCAGATGCTCACTAGCCAGATGCTAGTCTCCCTCATGGCCCCACCATGGCTGCTCCAGCTGGAAGTGGCACATTCAAAACTGCCAACATTTAGAGGAAGAAGAGGTATGCGTCTTCCTTGTGTCTCTGCCCCCTCATCTCTTCATGTGGAGGAATTTTAGACACACAGAAAAGCTGAGAGCAGTACAATGATGAACCATATCCCTGCTACCTAGATTCAACAATTGACAACCTTTTGCCACAGGCCACGATTGCTCAATCTCTCTCCTTCACTCTTTTTCCTACAGCATTTGAAATTAAGTTGCAGACATCATGACACTGTACCCCTATAGGATTCAGCCTATATTTCCTTTTTTTTTTTTTTAAAAAAAAAGATTTTATTTATTTTTTTAAGAGAGACAGCAAGGCTGAGTGGGGGTATGCTGGGGGGAGGAGGGGCATAGGGAGAAGGCCAAGCAGACTCTCTGCTGGGCGTGAAGCTCGACACTGACGTCAGGCTGGATCCTAGGACTCCGGGATCACAACTGAGCCAGTCAGATGCTTAACCGACTGAGCCATCCACATGCCCCATCAGCCTATGTTGACTAAGAATGTCTCCTACAGATCCACAATAAAAGTTCACTTAAGAAAAATTAACAGTGATTCCCTAGTATCACCTAATATTCAGTCCAGGTTAGAATTTCCTCAGTAGCCCCTAAAATGTATTTTATTACTTATCTTTTTACAACCAGAATCCAATCAAGTTTCATGCACTGTGTTTGGTTTTAGGTTTCTCTGGTCCCTTTTAATTTAGAGCATGCCCTCAACTTGGTTCTCATGGCATTGTGTTTTTCTTTTGAATTATTCTGGTGTATTTCCTCATGATGCCATTCATTTTGTTCCTCTGGTCTTTGCATTTCTCGTGAACTTCAAAATTAGATTTAGACGCTTACTTAGATTTATGTTAAACTTCTGGCAAGAATATTTCGTAAGTGGCTTATCGTACCTTTATTAGCGAGGCGAATTTCTCAGAAGCCCCATGGGAGACTTTTTCCTAAGTGCCGTTGGCCAGAGCAGGGACACATGCACTGCCCTGGACCAATCACTGCCAAGGGAAGTGCAAACACCATGCTCGGGCACTCAGAAGATGTACCTCTGTGGGCGGAGTGGTGCCTGGCTCCTCGAAGGCAGGAAGGTGGATACAGGTATGAAAAGGGTTCTGCAGGTGGATGAAGCAGGAGGCTCCCTTTCCCTGACCCCTTCCATGCACCAGCAAGTTCCACTGGCGGGACCCTTCACCGTGGATACCCACCCACTTTTCTCCACCTCCCTCCACCACTGCACTGCTCCCAGTCTCCAACGGTGCTGGCCCAGGCTCCTGCCATTACCTCCCAGCCAGTCTCCCCACGTCCAGAGACACCAGAGCTGTCTTTTAAAATCTAAGTTGGATTTCAAAGTCTGCCAAACCCCTGCTTTAATCCCTTTGAGGGCTTCCTTGTGCACTTAAGACAAAATCCTCACATCTCGACCTGGCCTACAACACATCACATCACTTGGCTCCTGCCTACCTCTCCACCTTCACTTGGCCCAACCTCCTGCACATTCAGTAAATGCCAGCGACACAGGCATTCACTCTTTGAATGTACCGGACCTTTTGCTGATTCAGGGTTCGTGCACACGCAGTTCTGTCTTGTGGAACACCATCCCCTTTGCCTGGTAGCAGAAGACAGAGTCGTTATGGGCTTGGATTGCATTCCCCCTAAATGCATATGAAGTCCTACCTCCAGCTCCTCAAAAGGGGACTGTTATTTAGAGTCAGGGTGTGCAAAGATGTAATTAAGGAAAAATGAGGTCACTAGGATGTGTCCTCATCCAAAGACTGGTGTCCTTATAAAAGATAATATTAGGACATAGACGCAGAGGAAAGAGCACATAAAGTCACAGGGAGAAGGGGGCTATTTACAAGTCAGGGAGAGAAGCTCCGAAGAAATCAACCCTGCTGACAATTTGATCTTGGACATCTAGGCTCTACAAGCGTAAGGAAATACAAGTCTGTAGTTTAAGCCACCCAGTCTGTGGCTCTTTATTATGGCTGCCCATGCAAACCAAACCAGTGGTTAAGCAGGTTGATTCTGGAGCAGCCTTCCTACATGGAAATCTTGCCTCTGCCAGTCACTAGCTGAGTAATTCGGGGCAACTTACCCTTTTCATGCCTTGGTTTCCTTTTCTGTAAAGTGTGGATGGTAACAACGGCACCAGCACAGTGCCAACCCTCCAGTTTGCCCCAGACGGAGGGGTTTCCCAGGATGCTGGACTTGCAGTTCTAAAACCTCAACAGTCACCCTAAAGCAAGTATCACCCTAGAAGAACGCCCGCTGCTTGGTAAGCACTAAGTAGCAAATGTCGTCACTATGATTATTAATTACATTTTCAGATCTCAGCTTCACTATCACTTTCTCTGAGATAGTTTCCTGACTCCATAATCTGGATTAGGACTCCCTGTTAAACTCTTTCATAGTGTAAGGTTCTTTCTTTGTTAGGGGTACCTCACTGAACCCAGAATGAGAATATCCATTCTAATTTTCAATAACCATAGGTACTCTTGATTTCTAACTGGGCACAGGGCTGACTGGAATAAAACCTACTTCCCAGTTTCCCTTGTAGAAAACCAAATTCTGACCAATGGGGTATGGGCAGATGTGATATGTGCAAATTTTGGGGTGTTCCCTTAAAGCAGAAACTTCTTTCTTTAAAAAGATTTATTTATATATATATTTATATATAATATAATTATATATTTAAAGTTTTTTTAAAAACTTATTTATATATATAAGAGAGAGCATGCAAGAGAAAGCGAGTGCATGCGCAGCGGGGAGGGGCACAGAGGGAGAAGGAGAGAGAAACTCCAAGCAGACTCTGAGCTCAGTGTGGAGCCTGACGTGGGGCTTCATCTCATGATCCTAAAATCATGACCTGAGCCAAGACCAAGACTCAGAGGATCAACCAACTGCACCACCTAGGCACCCCAGGTAGGAGGTTCTCAACCTAGAGAAGCTGTCGATAGAATTCCCGGAGCCTGTGAATCAGAATGGGAAAAAAAAAAATCACATCTGTAGTTTCATGAACTGCTAACTGAAGTTTAGCATTTGTTTTATTTATGCATAAAGGCAACAAGGCACAGAAATATTAGCAGGGACTGTGATCCTGTCACCGAATGAAATCACAGACGTTTCCTTACCACCTAATCACTTTGCATATATCTAATACATTGTTTATGTTCAGCGCCACGATGAAATTTGATATCAGACTGACTGAAAGTCTCATTAGTTAATGCTTAAAGAAGCACACACTTTGCTAAATGCCATGGCACAAAAATGACTTCTCTTTTAAAGAGAAGGGCGTCTTGCTCCTTATCCTTTCACTCTTGGGATTGGTGCCATGTGGAACTACTAGAGGGACGTCTCGGAAACACAGGCGAGGGCTACACTCCTCACGTGGTGGGATGACCAGACTGAAAGGGCCTAGGTCTCCCCCATCTCCATGCAGCCTGAGACTGCTTACACCCAAACTGCTACTTGACAGAGGAATGAATGTTTATCTTGTTTACATCACTGCTATTTTGTGTCTTTATTTGAGCAGCTGAATTTATATCCTTGTTAACACAATAGCAGTTATCACATTTTATAATTATATATTTATTTGAAGTGATTTTTTGGGTAAATGTCTTTATCTACTACTAAAGAATACGTTCTTTGAGGACACGGAGCATGTCTGTTGGCTCACTCTGGAATCCTGGTAAAC
This sequence comes from Canis aureus, assembly GCF_053574225.1. NCBI lineage: Eukaryota > Metazoa > Chordata > Mammalia > Carnivora > Canidae > Canis > Canis aureus. Next base: position 2,212,796 of record NC_135638.1, on the reverse strand, counting down.
TGGTACGTTGTAGGAACAGAGTGGACTTTCAATAAATGTTTTATTTTTATTTTATTTATTCATGAAAGACACAGAGAGAGAGAGAGAGAGAAAGAGAGAGAGAGAGAGAGGCAGAGACACAGGCAGAGCAAGAAGCAGGCTGCATGCAGGGAGCCTGACGTGGGACTAGATCCTGGGTCTCCAGGATCAGGCCCTGGGCTGAAGGCGGTGTTAAACCGCTGTGCCACCGGGGCTGCCCCCAATAAATGTTTTAAAATGAATGAAATAATAGCACAATGTTTATAACCATGTTTGGCTATTCAAGTAATACTATACATGCAATATTTATAAGCAAAAAAGCCTATGCATAGAAAAAAAGGTTAGATCTAATACCAAAATGTAAACAGTAACTGTTTGAATTACTCGTTTTATCATGTTTCCTACATATATATGTATACTTTTTATCCTTTAATTATATATTTTATATATATATGTATTCTTTAATTATATATATCATTAAAGGAAATCTGGAAAACATAGGCAAATGTGTGTATATATGTGTGTGTGTGTGTGTGTATGTACATATGTATAAAATGAAAAATAGGCAGCCCCAGTGGCACAGCGGTTTAGCGCCGCCTTCAGCCCAGGGCCTGATCCTGGAGACCCGGGATCTAGTCCCACGTCGGGCTCCCTGCATGGAGCCTGCTTCTCCTCTGCCTGCATCTCTGCCTCTCTTTCTCTGTGTCTCTCATGAATAAATAAAATCTCAAAGACAAAAATAAAATGAAAAACATGTAAGAAGACAAAATGGACTAAGACGTCAGTTGATCCCTGAGGGCCTTGGAGAAGGAGGAGAAAGGGTGTGGAGTATTCTTATCCTGGGAGGTTTAACCAGCTATGATCTGGTGTAGACCGTCTCAGGCCCTTTATGTGCTCAAGGTGTCGTGTAAATGCCAAAAAGCCAGCCTGACTCGTAACATAAGGAGTGAAACTCACTTTTTGACAAAGGGCATGGAAAAAATAAGAGGAGGAGTAATAATCCGGAACAGTAAGACATAACTCTTTAAAATTTAGCAGTCAACCATAGGACAGTCTTTTTGGGCTTGGAAAGAAATGTTATTGTATTTCATCTATAATTACACAGATGGGACAGTTATAATCGCCAGGGAGCACATACTCTCCATCTGTGTAATTATAGATGAAATACAACAACTAATACAATAGCTAAAGGCCAAGTTAACAAATTGTGCTCTGTGGTCATTTATTTGTAAGTGTTAATTTTGGGGTTAAGCACTGAGCTTTTGCCTTGATTGTAACCTTGACTGAATAAAAGTATTTGTATATTTCAAATACATTGGTTTTGATACCAAGTAATTAGACTAAGGAACTATTTCATGTGCTCACAATTCTAAAAAAAATTAATTTCAAGATTAGCAAATAATAGATGTTCTTATCTATGTTAGTTGGTGGAAGTGTATCATCCATAGCATAATTTTAAAAAGTCCTTAATTTTTCCTCTATTGCCATTAATTGGACTTCTGCCGTAAAGTTTATAAATCTACAGGCTCATAACACCTTTAGCACACATTACTTTGATTTGCATTAATTTGTGATTACTAGGCATGGTAGTTTTCAATACAGACTGACTGACCTGGAAATAAGGAAACAAATGAGGTAGGTCCATCAGAAAGATGTGAAACTAGGTACTGGAAACAAAATGGAAGAGAAGTTAATAACACCTAATGGTAGTTGTTAAATTTTTAACAAAATTGTATAATCATGACTCTCAGATATAAAATGAACACATGTCAAAAAATTCATTTAAAGGGCACCTAGCTGGCAGTCAGTAGAGCGTGAGACTTGGGGTTGTATGAGCCCCATGTTGGGTGTAGAGATTAGTTAAAAATAAAATCTTTTTTCTTAAACATTTATTTATTTATTGGGGGGGGGGAGAGAGAAAGAGGGAGGGGGAGAGAGAGAACACGAGCAGGAGGGGCAGAGGGAGAGGGAAAGAGAATCTCAAGCAGACACCATGCTCAGTGGAGCTAATCCAGGGCTTGATCCCTGAGGTCACATGAGCTGAAATCAAAAGTCAGGTGCTGGAATCCCTGGGTGGCGCAGCGGTTTGGCGCCTGCCTTTGGCCCAGGGCGCGATCCTGGAGACCCAGGATCGAATCCTACGTCAGGTTCCCGGTGCATGCAGCCTGCTTCTCCCTCTGCCTGTGTCTCTGCCTCTCTCTCTCTCACTGTGTGCCTATCATAAATAAATAAAAGTTTAAGAAAAAAGAAAACCCCATTGCCTATTCAGAAAAAAAAAAAAAAGGTCAGATGCTTAACTGACTGTGGCACACCAAGCACTCCAAAAATAAAATCTTAAAATTGTTTTTTCATTTAACTCATTAATCAATGTGAGAACCAGTTAAAATTTTTTTTTTTATTTATTTATGATAGTCACAAAGAGAGAGAGAGGGGCAGAGACACAGGCAGAGGGAGAAGCAGGCTCCATGCACCGGGAGCCCGACGTGGGACTCGATCCCGGGTCTCCAGGATTGCGCCCTGGGCCAAAGGCAGGCGCCAAACCACTGCGCCACCCAGGGATCCCAGAACCAGTTAAGATGTTGCCACCAATTCAGAGGTAATCAAAGGACCAGACTACATAGGCAGTTAGGAATGCTTAAGTAAATCTGCTTTAACAGATGCAAACTGGTGAAACCAGCCAATATCCACAGAACAAAAATCAACAGAATCCCTACAAACATAATTTGCATATTTATGGACAAGAATTATTTGCATTATTGTCAATATCCAGTAACTTACGGAATTGTAAAATAGCTCAAAGATGATGAAAGGCAGTAAGACCCCACAGAATCAGATAACCTGAATAATGTCTAGCTCCCCACTGGGACACCCAGCAATCCTTTTATTTTTTTTTGAGAGGAGAGAGAGTGCATGGGAGGACAAGGGTGGCCTAGGGGCAAGGGGGCAGAGGGAGAGGGAGAGAATCTGAAGCAGGCTCTATGCTCAGAATGGAGGCCAATGTGGGGCTCAATCTCACAACCCTGAGATCAGGACCTGAGCTGAAATCAGGAGTTAAATACCTAATGGACTGAGTCACTAAGGCATGCCATTTTTGTTCTTTTTAAATATTTTCTTCTTTTTTTTAAAGATTTTATTTATTTATTCATGAGAGACACACACACAGAGAGAGAGAGAGAGAGGCAGAGACACAGGCAGAGGGAGAAGCAGGCCCCATGCAGGGAGCCTGACCTGGGACTCCGGGATCACAGCCTGGGCTGAAGGCTGCGTTAAACTGCTGAGCCACCTGGGCTGCCCTAAATAGTCTTTCTTAATGTTTTCCCTACATAGCTGTTAAATGACTTCTGTTAAATGCTATTTATGGGCAGACACATGAGGAGGTGCCTTAAATATATTAGCTTATTTAATTCTCCTAAGAACTTTAGGGGGTAGGATTTATTATTATTTCCATTTCGTAGAGGAGGAATCTGAGGCTCAAGAAAAGGTAAATCGGTCACCGAAGGTCAGAGATAATAGGAGAGATAGTGGGAGGTGGAGCCAGGGACTGAATCCAGGTTTCCCATCAGCTGTGAAGCCACAGATGTGAGCCTGTGAAGGTAAAAAAAAAAAAAAAAAAAAAAAAAAAAAGAATGGATCTGACCAATTTTATTACATTAGGAAGAGGGCAAAGGGAAGGATGACTGCCAAGTGTTCCCTCTGGTTGTGAGAGGAGGAATAGTGTCCATGTAAATAAAGAGACCAACAAGGGGAATTAGTTTGACTTGGTTTGCAGACAGGTTGACTTTGAAGTAATGGGAAGATGTCCAGATGGAAAAGTCCAGCTGGGCAGGAGATCAGAATTGGAGATGCACAGGAGTGATTTTTTTTTCCCTCTTATGGATCAGGTTTAAATTGTGGTATTGAAAACACTGGTGTGTGTCCATCAGGGCGGAAGGACAGAAGCTCAGAGAGAAAAGAGTTTGATGCGGGAGGAACTGAGGCCCTGCACAGGCTGCAGAGAGGCAGTCTCAGGGGGCCAGTCTCAAGCAGGTGACCGGACTATCCAGCCGGTAGGTCCAGGTAACGGGGTCCAGTCCTTCGGGCTTAGGGAGCTGGGGGCTGAGAAGCAAAGGGAGGCCGCATGGCGGAGGGAGGGGCCGATGCAATGCGCAGCGCAGACTGTCAGGCAAGCAGGGTCACGACCAGGTGCGCCCTCCAGCAAGCACCCGTCGGGCGGCCGCGTGCTCGTCCAAACGTGCGGGCAGGTGTCCCCGGGATGCAGACGCGGGCAGGGACGGCGGGGCCAGGGCAGCTCTTGGCGACCAGACCCGCCTCAATACTCCAAGGGCGGCGGCTCGGAGGGCAAAGGAGGCTTCCCCCATGCGGCCCATACCTGAAAGCTGTAAGGTAAGGTAGTAAGCCGGCGGGGAAACACTGTCTCTCCTCCTACCTTGATGGATACAGTTTCAGAAGGCCCTGGAGGAAGGCGGAGAGCGCGGGCGGGCGGGGTCTCCCTGGAGCCATGCAGCCCGGAGCCGCACTGGAGCGCAGCCCCGGAGCCCTGCAGCCCTGCAGCCCTGCAGCTCTGCAGCCCGGAGCCGCTGCGGCTGCGCAGACGCACTGGAGCGCAGCCCCGGAGTCCCGCAGCCCAGAGCCGCGGCGGCCGCGCAGACGCACTGGAGCGCAGCCCTGGAACCTAGCAACCCGGAGCCGCTGCGGCTGCGCAGACGCACTGGAGCGCAGCCCTGGAGCTCAGTAGCCCAGAGCCGCGGCGGCCGCGCAGACGCACTGGAGCGCAGGCCTGGAGCCTAGCAACCCGGAGCCGCGGCGGCCGCGCAGACGCACTGGAGCGCACTCCTGGAGTTTAGCAGCCCGGAGCCTCGGCGGCCGCGCAGACGCACTGGAGCGCAACGACCCCCGCCCGCGCCGGCCGGCGGCGCGCGGAGGCGTGGCTGGCGGGGTCAGAGGGCACGCAGCGTCGGTGTCATGGCGGCCTCCGTGCTGCGCTCCGCCTGCGGCCCGTCGCGGCTCGGCCTTCCGGGGCTGTGGTGCCGCCGCCGGCCGCCCCGGGGCCTGTGGGCGCGCGCGCGGCGGCTCCCGGGGCTCGCGGGGTCCGGGCGGAGCGTGGCCGCGGCCAGCGGGTCGGGTGCCGCGGGCGCCGACCGCTACTGCGTGGAGCTGCTGCGGTGAGCGGGCGGGGAGCGGGGCCCGTGACGCCCGTCGTCCGCCGCCCTGGCCGAGGCTTGCTCCTTCCTGGCCAGCCGTGCGGCACGCGCGCTCGCGGCCCCGGGTGTTGGGGGTCGGGCGCGGGGCGGGGCGGGGCGCGGCGCCGACCGTGGGCGTCGTGAACCCGGCGGCGGGTGACCTCGGGCCGGGGTCAGGCCGGGTCTCTGCTGCCTCGGAGCACCCGGGCCTGCGGGCCGGCTTGGGGCGGACTGCGCCGGGACATCGCCTTTTTTTTTTTTGTTTTTTGTTTTTTTTTTTTTTGCATTCTATTTTAGCAAATTGTAGTGTGACGCAACAGGATTCCCACGGATTTCAGCGCGTGGTTTCTGGGCCCCTTTGAAAAATGACGGCCCTGCTCCACCCTCTTTGCTGATTGCGCTTGTAAAGGAAGCAGGCTAGCAGTAGTGGAGATCCGAGCCGTAAGAACTCTGCAAAAAGGCAAACCTGCGGGAAGAGTGAGACTCATTTTTATATAAAGTTACCGATTTTTTGAGGATAGTAAGATATAGGGCATCAGAATGCATGCCACCCGTATCCACTTGTCCGGGCCCATCTTTGACACCTGTGATGTCCTAACGTCCGCATCCAGAGGCGGATAATCCCTCTTCCTAATTTCTTAATGTATTGCTGTATGTAAGTAAAAATATATTACATATATATGTGCTATATGCGTATGTATATATATACACACTACATATTATATATATGTGCATAGTGATCATGCAGTTCTTCCAGTAATAGTCTGTGGATATCATGGCAGTGATATCTCAAATACATATTTGCAAGTGGGCAGATACTTCATCTGTTCGTGTAGGTATTTGAGTGGAATGGAGGCTTTTGAGTGATTTATTAAAAAGCCTGGATTTTGCAGGCAGACCTGAGCTGAGTTTATTTATTTTTATTTATTTTTTTTAAGATTTTATTTATTTATTCACGAGAGAGGCAGAGACACAGGCAGAGGGAGAAGCAGGCTCCATGCACCGGGAGCCCGACCTGGGATTCGATCCCAGGTCTCCAGGATTGTGCAGTGGGCTCGATCCCAGGACCCCCCCCCCCCCCCCCCCCAGGTCACGGCCTGGGCCAAAGGCGGCGCTAAACCCCTGAGCCACCCAGGCTGCCCTGATGCGAGTTTATTAATCCCAAATCCATCACTTGGGAAAGTTGCTCACATTAAGATGCAGTTATTTCTTCATTTGTAAATTTCTACTCTTGAGAGCCTGGTTATGAGGGTTAAATGCAATGATGTATGTATAAATATGCTGGCAGGGTAGCATACCCACAGTAGTAGTTTTTAAATAGAAACAAGGGGATCCCTGGGTGGCGCAGCGGTTTAGCACCTGCCTTTGGCCCAGGGCGTGATCCTGGAGACCCAGGATCGAATCCCACATCGGGCTCCCGGTGCATGGAGCCTGCTTCTCCCTCTGCCTGTGTCTCTGCCTCTCTCTCTCTCTGTAACTATCATAAATAAATAAATAAAAAAAAAATTTAAATAGAAACAAAATGTAACTTGAAAGAAAGGTTACAGTTTCTAGCTCCTGATTGTTCATTAATCTTAAGGATTTGGCCCTTGACATCATTTGGGCACGGTCGTTTTTTGCATATGTGTCTTATGCAAGGCCTCCACATATTGAAAAAGATACCAGGCCAGAAGTTCGGCTTAGCCTGCCAGAGAGCTCTGCTAGGAATCTAGGTTCCTGGGAATATCTCAGACCTAATTTCCATAGGTTTCCTGGGGGATGGTTTTGAGGAACCCCAAGGCTGCTTTAGGCCTTGGGATTAGTGCTTCTAAGGAGGTAAGGAGGTGCTAGTGGTGATGTCTCAAAGCGTACCTGTTCTCCATTCTCCCCCAGACACACTGGGGAGCCGCTGTTTTGTGCCTTGATGGCACAGGTCCATGGAACTAGAACTAGCACAGCAGTCCTCACACCAGATATGCTGATTTTTCATTGGTCTGCCCCTCCCTACCAGACTGAAGTTTATACCTATTTTTGGTGTCTAGCACAGTGCTGCCGCATAGTGGGCACTGAATAAATGTTACCATTAATGAATGGATGAAAGGTTCTTGGCTCTGTTGCTGTATAAAACCATCCTGGTATGGAATTTCTCGCTATCTGGAACATTTCTCCCATAACTGGACCTTGGTTGGCTACTTAAGATAACCTCGTCTACCAGTAATCGATATTTATAACAATAATCTTGAGTGAAGAAATGGTTCCAATATTCAGTGTATATCTTCGTGTATGTAAATAAATTGGTAATGTTGTTTAGAAAAATTTCCAACCAAAATTAAAAAAAAAACTTTACAGAGAAACCTTTCTCTGTGTAGAGTATCTTATTCCCCAAAGATTGTTACCATACTAGAATGTCTTCATTTTTCATTTCCCTTTAAGAAATCTAAAGTGTTTCAAATATTGCATATTTTTAGAAGATATGAAACAGGTTGCTTATCAAGCCTCATTTTGCAAATTAGGAAATAGATATGGTAGGTAGCATTTCTGTCAACTACTTGAATAGAAATTAAGATAGTAGTCATGATTCCTAGTCACTGTTTTCTCCCTGTTTCATATTAACAGCCTAGTGTTTTAAACACTTTAAGTTCAGAGACTTTTTATATTACAATCGAATTTTAAAATATATCTGTAATGTATTTAAAGGTATGAATTATAGAGCTGTTTTGCCCACACTGTCCATTTTGTACCTGAAATCACTTACGATGAGATTTTTTGGTAGGGCTGATTTGTGATAGCAGGATTACTTGTCATTATCGCTTCCTTTTGTTTATGTGGAAGTTGGAGGAAATTGTGAAGGGTGTGGCTAGAAGAGGTTTAAGTTCTCTGTTAGGCAGACAACAAAATGTGAACCAATTGAGGGGCGCCTGGGTGGCTCAGTCAGTTGAGTGTCCAACTCTTGATTTCGTCTCTGGTTGTCATCTCAGGGTGGTGAGACGAAGTTCTGCATTGGGCTCTGCACTGAGCATGCAGCCTGCTTAGGATTCTCTCTCCCTCTGTGCTCCCCCCCCACATTCTTTCTCTATCAAAAAATTAAATTAAGGGGGATCCTTGGGTGGCTCAGTGGTTTGGCGCCTGCCTTTTGCTCGGGGTGTGGTCCTGGGGTCCTGGGATCAAGTTCTGCATCGGGCTCTCTGTGTGGAGCCTGTTTCTCCCTTTCTCTCTGTGTGTCTCTCGTGAATAAATAAGTAAAATCTTAAAAAAAAAATTAAATTAAATTGAAAAAAAAAAGTAAACCAATTAAAATGTGGGAGTAACCTGAATTTCAGTACCTAAATTCCATGGAAGGAGGTTGGACCCCCTTTAGATTATTGTTTTATAGGAAAGAATGTTTGTATTAAAGTTTCAGTGTGTTATAGTGAAAGTAGCTTTGTTGATAGGCAGTCATCCTATGATGTATATAATAAGCATTCTGTTTTGAACTTTTTATTTTGAAGTAATTTCAAACGGACATAGAAATTACAGATAGTACACAGAGCTCCAGTATACTCTTTATTCAGACTCCCTCATTGTTAACATTCTGAGCCATTTGAGAATAAGGTGTAGACATGATGCACCATCGCCTCCCCCTAAAATCTTGGTGTGTATTTTTTAAAAAAAGATTTATTTATTGAGAGTGAGCATGTGAGCAAGAGAGAACGAGTGCTTGTGAGTGGGGTAGAGCCAGAGGGAGAGAGAGAGAGAGAATATTAAGCAGACTCCCCGCCAAGCACAGAGCCTGACATCAGGCTTGATCCCACAACCCCGAGATCACGACCTGAGCCTAAACCAAGAGAGTCGGTCACTCAACCGACAGCCACCCAGGTGTCCCTTGGTGTGTATTTCTTAGTACACCCAAGAATCCTCTTCCATATGACTATGGTACACCTTCAGAGTCAGGATCCACTATTACCACTGAATCCACAGGCTCCATTCAAATTTTGGTCATTATTTGATTATGACTTTCATACATTCAGGATCATATGCTGCATTTAGTTATCACATCTCTTTAGTCTTCTTCAGGCTTGAACAATTCTCAGTCTTTCCTTATCATTGCTTCTAGGCTCTCTCTGCAGATGCTGCTAGGAAATGTAAGTGTACACACAGGCACACACACTCACACGCTCCATATTATTTTCTGTTTTTATGTTTTATCTGTGTCTTTATTTGTATATTAAAAACTGTGAGTTCATACAATACTTCCTGGTATTACTTTCTTGATTTCTACCTCAGTAAATCATTTGAATTCTTACTAAAACCAAAGTAATTCTGAAACAATGAAAATTATAAGTACCATATAAGTTCAGATAAATTAATAGAGATGATTTCTTTTTAACTAGTCTGGGATTGAGGGTAGATACATTTTTTTGTAATTTTAAAGAAACAAGTATAAAATACAAGAAATTTTAGGCCTGTTTTGAATTGAATCCTTGGGTTTTTTTTTTTTTTTTTCTTCTTTCAGTTAATACTAGTCAGCACTTTTTGGTGTACAGTTTAGAAAGTGATGAAAAGTAACTATCTTTTTCTGCCTGTTTGTTATAGGAAACGGGATTATGAAGGCTATTTATGCTCCCTGCTGTTCCCTGCAGAATCCAGAAGCTCTGCCTTTGCATTGAGAGCCTTCAATGTGGAACTGGCTCAGGCTGGTATTAAAATACCTTAAAAAATTATTTGCAAAAATGGTGATATAATGTGTTTAATGCTGAAAAATAAAGAAATACAGTTATAATTTGCATGTTAGGTGTGTATAAGGTCTCTGCTGGTGATTTCTTTGTGTTCCTATATAGGCTTACCAATTCAATTCCAAAAATAAATTAGCTGACAAACTTGATGTTTCTGGAACTACCATTCTGGGATTTTTATTTATTTTTCTAGGGATATTATAAAACTATGCAATTAACAGCATGTTTGTTGAGTAGGCTCATCACAGTATCACTGCTTATAGCAGTTTTCAAAGCACTTTTTAATGAGGTGTTAGCTTTAATGTGAAATGGGGAACAGAAGTAATTATAGCAAACCCAGGCCTTAGATCATTCTAACTCACTTTTGTCTAAAAAATTATGAAGGAAGGAAAGAGCCTTCTTTTTCT